>NC_092712.1:323871070-324171070 GCF_047496885.1 Scyliorhinus torazame | reverse complement strand
TCTCTATCCCTCGTTAACTGTGTGAGCATACAGGTGGCTACCATCTCGTGTTTTGAGTGTGTGAAAGTAAACTAACCCTCTGAGGTTATCCAACCTCCAGTTTGCTGTGGGGTCATTAATAAAAAGTTGGAATCGCACCAAAGCTGAGGGGGAGGGGGAGCAAATTAAGACACCTTTGTGTTTATGGAGAGTATTGGGAGGAAAGTCAGGGCTGTTTAAATTAACCTCCCCCCCTCCTATCTGTAGCACTAATATTGTTTTTACAATATAGTATTACAGGAGACTATTCCATTATGAGCCATGTTCAGCCAATAACCCACTCGTGCTCAGACAGTTCAACATTTAATTAATGAACAATGACAGATAGGCGATTGGAATGTATTCAATTATTTGTCACAATTCACAATCGATATTGGGCTACATGCTGCTGCTGTATTTTTGCATTGTAGGTGCGAATTGTGAATTCTCCATGGATGCAACAATGTCAAAATTTAAACTTTGATGGATCCCTTACTTAAAGCATGACTAACAGCTCGGCATCTTTTCCACAAAGAATTAGAATAGTCACCATATAATAATTCTGCTTTTAAAATTATAATGAATATAGAATTTGTTCATTAACAGTTCGGCAATAATGTCAATTCCAAGTCAGTGAATAACATACTTAAAAACAAAACACTATTTAAAGAATAGAACAATTAAATTACTGCAACTAAATCATTGGACACATCTGTAATTTTATCTGATTGTATAAAAATGTAGAATGAAAGTTGATATTTCTCAAAAGACAATTGAAAACTATTGAACAGAGCAAAGCATTGCAAAATTGAGATGTGCAGCCCTGAATTTCTGGGTGCTTTGGTGGCCTTGGAGGACTCAAATGGCACCCACGCCGTGCATTTACACTTCTAGTGCAAGTCATGCAGGGCACCATTTTGCTGAGGGTGTTAGTGCGCACATAATCAGCATCTGCCAGAAGTACGCAGGGTAGGCGGGTCATGACACCAGAGCTGCCATTTTACAGTTCAACACATGAGGTAATATCCTCTCTCAATCATGCATTGCTGAACACACAATGAACGACACCCATAGCTCTATGTCAGCATATCAACTACTTTCTGGTTAGTTGGCTGTTTGATTGGCTGTTGTCCTATTATCCATATATTTGACGGTATCTAGGGATCTTTAAAAAAGCTATAATCAACAGAGAATGGGCCACAGATGCTAAAGGATTGATCCTCACACCAAGACTTCTGCACAACCAATTGTTCCAAGACATGGGCACAATAGTAAACATTCTTCTTCGGAATACTGCATGACTCGGAGAAAGATAAGAGGCGACACAGAACAGAACAAGCTGTTTGAGGAGGAGTGGAACTGCGTCTCACAGCAGAAGGTCATATCTGCTCCTAGAGTGTTCAGGGGGCAAGTCACCCACTTGAACCTCAGTCAGGAACATTTTTGTAGATGACTCCACTTCGCTAAGGATGTTTGAAATAAAATTCTCCATCGTCCTGTACATGAAGGACGGATTGCACCTAAACTGGAAGAGCACCAATATCCTGGATGGGAGGTTTGCAAGAGCTCTTCGGGAGGGTTTAAATTAGTTTGGCAGGGGGATGGGAACCAGAGCTATGGATTAGAGGATAGGGTAGCTGTTGAACAGGCAGAAATAGTATGCAGCAAGCCTGTGAGGAAGGATAGACAGTTGACAGGACAAAGTTGCACTCAGTGGAATGGGTTAAAGTGTGTCTGTTTCAATGCAAGGAGTGTCAGGAATAAGGGAGATGAACTTAGAACATGGATCAGTACTTGGAACTACGATGTTGTGGCCATTACAAGAAATGGATTTCATAGGGGCAGGAATGGTTGGTAGATGTTCCGGGGTTTAGATGTTTTCAGAAGAATAGCGAGGGAGGTAAAAGAGGAGGGGGAGTGGCGCTGTTAATTAGGGAGTGCAACACAGCTGCAGAAAAGGAAGTAGTTGAGGAGGGTTTGTCTACTGAGTCAGTATGCGTGAAAGTCAGAAACAAGAAAGGAGCAGTCACTTTATTGGGAGTTTTCTGTAGACCCCCTAATAGCAGCAGAGAGATGGAGGAACAGATTGGGCGGCAGATCTTGGAAAAGTGCAGAAGTAACAGAGTTGTTGTCATGGGTGACTTCAACTTCCCTAATATTGACTGGAACCTCCTTAGTGCAAATGGTTTGGATGGAGCAGATTTTGTCAGGTGTGTACAGGAAGGATTCCTGACTCAATATGTAGATAGGCCGACTAGGGGGGAGGCCATATTGGACTTGGTGCTCGGCAACGAACCAGGCCAGGTGTCAGATGTCTCGGTGGGAGAGCATTTCGGTGACAGTGACCACAGCCCCTTGACCTTTACCATAGTCATGGAGATGAATAGGAACACACAGTATGGGAAGGTATTTAATTGGGGGAGGGGAAATTATACTGCTATTAGACAGGAGCTGAGGAGCATAAAGTGGGAACAATTGTTCTTGGGGAAATGCACAACAGTAATGTGGGGGTTGTTTAAGGAGCGCTTGCTGCGAGTGCTGGATAGCTTTGTCCCACTGAGACGAGGAAGGAATGGTAAGGTGAAGGAGCCTTGGATGACAAGAGATGTGGGGCTTCTAGTCAAGAGGAAGAAGGAAGCTTACATAAGGTTGAGGAAGCAAGGATCTTACTCGGCTCTAGAGAGTTACAAGGTAGCCAGGGAGGAACTCGAAAATGAACTGAGGAGCATGAGGGGACATGAAAAAGCCCTGGTGGGAAGAATTAGGGAAAACCCCAAGGCGTTCGACACTTATGTGAGAAATAAGAGGATGATCAGAGTGAGAGTAGGGCCGAACAGGGATAATGGAGGGAACTTGTGCGAGAGTCTGAGGAGATGGGGGGAGGCCCTCAATGAATACTTTGCTTCAGTATTCATTCGAGAGAGGGACCTTGTTGCTCATGAGAACAGCGTGAACCAGGTTAATAGATTCGAACAGGTTGATATGAAGAAGGAGGACGTGCTGGAAATTTTGAAAAACATCATTATAGATAAGTCCCCTGGGCCTTACGGGATATACCCAAGGTTACTACGGGAAGCAAGGGAGGAGATTGTTGTGCCATTGGCGATGATCTTTGCGTCCTCAGTCTCCACTGGAGTAGTACCGGATGATTGGACGGAGGCGAATGTTGTTCCCCTGTTCAAGAAAGGGAACAGGGAAACCTCTGGGAATTAAAGACCCATCAGTCTTACGTCTGTGGTGAGCTAAGTATTGGAAAGGATTCTGAGAGGTAGGATTTATGGTTATTTAGAAAAACATAGTTTGATTGAAGATAGTCAGCATGGCTCTGTGAGGGGCAGGTCATGCCTCACAAGCCTCACTGAATTCTTCGAGTCTGTGACGAGACACATTGATGAAGGTCAGGCAGTGGATGTGGTGTATATGGATTTCAGTAAGGCATTTGATAAGGTTCCCCATGGTAGGCTCATTCAGAAAGTTAGGGGGCATGGGATTCAGGGAAATCTGGCGGTCTGAATACAGAATTGGCTGGTCGAAAGAAGCCAGCGAGTGGTAGTCGATGGAAAGTATTCCTTCTGGAGGTCGGTGACCAGTGGTGTCCCGCAAGGATCTGTTCTGGGACCTCTGCTCTTTGTGGTTTTTACAAATGACTTGGATGAGGAAGTGGAAGGGTGGGTTAGTAAGTTTGCCGATGACACGAAGGTTGGGGGAGTTGTAGATAGTGTTGAGGGTTGTTGTAGGGTACAACAGGACATTGACAGGATGCAGAGCTGGGCTGAGAAGTGGCAGATAGAGCTCAACTTTGATAAATGTGAAGTGATTCATTTTGGAAGGTCGAATTTGAATGCTGAATACAGGGTTAAAGGCAGGATTCTTGGAAGTGTGGAGGAACAGAGGGATCTTGGGGTCCACGTACTTAGATCCATCAAAGTTGCCACCCAGGTTGATAGGGTTGTTAAGAAGGCGTATGGTGTGTTGGCTTTCATTAACAGGGGGATTGAGTTTAGGAGCCGCGAGGCTTTGCTGCAGCTTTCTAAAACTCTAGTTAGACCACACTTGGAATATTGTGTCCAGTTCTGGTCGCCTCATTATAGGAAGGATGTGGATGTTTTGGAGACAGTACAGAGAAGATTTACCTGGATTCTGCCTGGACTGGAGGGCCTGTCTTATGAAGAAAGGTTGAGGGAGCTAGGGCTTTTCTCACTGGAGCAAAGAAGGAAGAGAGGTGACTTAATAGAGGTGTACAAGGTGATGAGAGGCATGGATAGAGTGGATAGCCAGAGACCTTTCCCCAGGGTGGAAATGGTTGTCTCGAGGGGACATAATTTTAAGGTGATTGGAGGAAGGTATAGGGGAGATGTCAGAGGTTCTTTACACAGAGAGTGGTGGGTGTGTGGAATGCACTGCCAGCAGAGGTGGTGGAGTCAGAGTCATTCGGGACATTTAAGTGACTCTTGGACAGGCACATGGACAGCAGTAAATTGAAGGGGTGTAGGTTAGGTTGATCTTAGATGAGGATAAGTGGTCGGCACAACATCGTGGGCTGAAGGGCCTGTACTGTGCTGGACTGTTCTATGTTCTCTGAGAGAAGAAGTTATTCCTCATCTCAGTCCTGAATGGCTGACCCCTTATTCTTAGGCTGTGACCCCTCGTTCTGGACGTCCCCAACATCGGGAACATTCTTCCCACATCGAGCCTGTCCAGTCCCATCAGGATTCTATATGTTTCTATGAGATCCCCTCTCATCCTTCTGAACTTCAGTGAGTACAAGCCCAGTCGATCCAGTCTTTCTTCATATGTCAGTGCTGCCATCCCGGGAATTAGCCTGGTGAACCTTCGCTGGACACCCTCAATAGCAAGAATGTCCTTCCTCAAACTAGGAGATTGATACTGCACACAATACTCAAGGTGTGGCCTCGCCAAGGCCCTGTCTAACTGCAGCAAGGCATCCCTACCCCTATCCTCAAATCCTCTCGCTGTGAAGGCCAGCATGCCATTAGCTTTCCTCACCGCCTGCTGTACCTGCACGCCAACCTTCAGCGACTGTCCCACCATGACAAGTGAAGGAGACACATCCGGAGTGAGACACATCCAGAGTGGGAATTTAGAACATGTTAATTTGGTGCAGTGAGGTAATCAGGAAAGGTCAGTGGTAAGTCTAATTCTGCTGTTTTTCAGTTAAAAGTGCAGTGTAGATTAGTGTCTGATTGGCTGAAGCTGCCCCCACCCTAATTGCTGAGAGGCAGTTATCTGTCGGTCACCTGAGGCCTGTTTATGGGCACAAAGGTGCACGTTGTATTCTTCTCTTTGAAGCTTAAGTAGCTGAGTCACCCTGGTTAGCCGAAGTCTGTATAAAAGACAGACAGAAAGCGCACTCAGTAAGCTTTGCGCAGGTGAAGGAGACACATCCAGAGTGGGAATTTGGAACTTGGTAATTTGGTGCAGTGAGGTAATTCGGTGCAGAGTGGGAGAAGGTGCTTTTTCCCGAATGTTTTGTTCTCTCTCTTTCTTCTGGCCTGTAACTTTTAATCAGCAGGGAGAGAACCAGAGAGCATCTGAGACCCTCGGAAGGTAAGTAAGTGATTTTTACTTATTTTTACTTTTATTATCTTTTCAAAATGTGTGTGTGTGGGGGGCCGGGGGGGGGGGGGGGTGGCGGGGGGGACTGAAGTGACATAACAGAAAAGCTGTTACCTGATTGGCTGGTTGGGAATCTACACTAAATTTAAAAAATTAAGCATTCATCATAGCATAGAATTTACAGTGCAGAAGGAGGCCATTCGGCCCATCGAGTCTACACCGGCCCCCGGAAAAGTACCCTACCCAAGGTCAACACCGCCACCCTATCCCCATAACCCAGTAACCCCACCCAACACTAAGGCCAATTTTGGACACTAAGGGCAATTTATCATGGCCAATCCATCTAACCTGCACATCTTTGGACTGTGGGAGGAATCCGGAGAACCCGGAGGAAACCCACGCACACACGGGGAGGATGTGCAGACTCCGCACAGACAGTGACCCGAGCCAGAATCGAACCTGGGACCCTGGAGCTGTGAAGCAATTGTGCTATCCACAATGCTACCGTGCTGCCCACAAATTATTAAACTAATTAAACATAATTACTTAATTATAATTTAGAGGGGTATCTAAGCCAGAGATCGGAGAGTACTGTATTTAACTTTCACATTTATAGTAGAAATCTAGTGCTAGGAAACATATAGTTAACAGTAACTTTTTTTTTTAACTTTTAAATTTAATTTACTAATTAATTGACGCAATGTCAATTAGAGGGGTGCAGTGCTCTGACTGTGAGATGCGGCAGGTCCGGGAGGCTTCCAGCGTCCCGGATGGCTTTGTCTGCAGAAAGTGCACCAAACTGGAGCTCCTCACAGACTGCATGATTTTGGTTGGAGCAGCAGTTGGATGCACTTAGGAGCACTTAGGAGCATGCAGGTGGCGGAAAGCATCATAGATAGCAGTTATATAAATGTGGTCACACCCAAGGTGCAGGCAGAGAAATGGGTGATCACCAGAATTGCACGCAATACTCCAAATGCGGCCGCACAAGAGTTTTGTACAGCTGCAACATGACCTCATGGCTCTGAAACTCAATCCCTCTATCAATAAAAGCTCACACACCATATGCATTCTTAACAACCCTCTCAACCTGGGTGGCAACTTTATGGGATCTATGTACATGGACACCGAGATCTCTCTGCTCATCCAAACTGCCAAGAATCTTACCATTAGCCCAGTACTCTGTCTTCCTGGTATTCCTTCCAAAATGAATCACCTCACACTTTTCTGCATTAAATTCCATTTACCACCTCTCAGCCCAGTGCTGCAGCTTATCTATGTCCCTCTGTAACTTGTAACATCCTTCAGCATTGTCCACAACTCCACCGGCTTTAGTGTCATCTGCAAATTTACTCACCCATCCTTCTCCGTCCTCCACCAGGTCATTTATAAAAATGACAACAAGCAGTGGCCCCAAAACAGATCCTTCTGGTACACCACTAGTAACTGGACTCCAGTCTGAACATTTCCCATCAACCACCACCCTTTGTCTTCTTCCAGCTAGCCAATTTCTGATCCAAACAGCTAAATCACCCTGAATCCCATGCCTCCGTATTTTCTGCAGTAGCCTACCGTGGGGAACCTTATCGAACGCTTTACTGAAATCCATATACACCACATCAACTGCTTTACCCTCATCCACCTGTTTGGTCACCTTCTCAAAGAACTCAATAAGGTTTGTGAGGCACGACTTACCTTTCACGAAACCATGTTGACTATCTCTAATCAAATTATTCCTTTCCAGATGATTATACATCCTATCTCTTATAAACCTTTCCAAGATTTTGCCCACAACAGAAGTAAGGCTCACTGGTCTATAGTTACCGGGGTTGTCTCTACTCCCCTTCTTGACAAAGGGGACAACATTTGCTATCCTCCAGTCTTCTGGCACTATACCTGTAGACAAAGATGACTTAAAGATCAAAGCCAAAGGCTCAGCAATCTCCTCCCTAGCTTTCCAGAGAATCCTAGGATAAAACCCATCCGGCCCATGGGACTTATCTATTTTCACACTATCCAGAATTGCTAACGCTTCCTCCTTATGAACCTCAAGCCCTTCTAGTCTCGTAGCCTGAATCTCAGTATTCTCCTCGACAACATTGTCTTTTTCCTGTGTGAATACTGATGAAGAATATTCATTTAGCACCTCTCCTATCTCTTCGGACTCCACGCACAACTTCCCACTACTGTCCTTGACTGGCCCTACTCTTACCCTAGTCATTCTTTTATTCCCGACATATCGATAGAAAGCTTTAGGGTTATCCTTGATCCTACCTGCCAAAGACTTCTCATGTCCCCTCCTGGCTCTTCTTAGCTCTCTCTTTAGGTCCTTCCTAGCTAACTTGTAACTCTTGAGCGCCCTAACTGAACCTTCACGTCTCATCTTTACATAAGCCTCCTTCTTCCTCTTGACAAGTGTTCCAACTGCTTTAGTAAACTGCTGTTCCCTCGCTCGACCACTTCCTCCCTGCCTGACAGGTACATACTTATCAAGGACACGCAGTAGCTGTTCCATGAACAAGCTCCACATTTCCATTGTGCCCATACCCTGCAGCTTTCCTCTCCATCCGATGCATCCTAAGTCTTGCCTCATCGCATCATAATTGCCTTTCCCCCAGATATAACTCTTGCCCTGCGGTATATACCTATACCTTTCCATCACTAAAGTAAACGTAATCAAATTGTGGTCACGATCACCAAAGTGCTCACCTACCTCCAAATCTAACACTTGTCCTGGTTCAGTACCCAGTACCAAATCCAATATGGCCTCGCCTCTCGTTGGCCTATCTACATACTGTGTCAGGAAACCCTCCTGCACACATTGGACAAAAACGGACCCATCTAAAGTACTCGAACTATAGCGTTTTCAGTCAATATTTGGAAAGTTAAAGTCCCCCATAACAACTACCCTGTTGCTTTCGCTCCTATCCAGAATCATCTTTGCAATCCTTTCCTCTACATCTCTGGAACTTTTCGGAGGCCTATAGAAAACCCCTAACAGGGTGACCTCTCCTTTCCTGTTTCTAACCTCAGCCCATAGTACCTCAGTAGACGAGTCCTCATCAAACGTCCTTTCTGCCACCGTAATACTGTCCTTGACTAACAATGCCACCCCTCCCCCTCTTTTACCACCTTCCCTGAGCTTATTGAAATATCTAAACCCCGGCACCTGCAACAACCATTCCTGTCCCTGCTCTATCCATTGTCAGAGCTAATATCCTTTCTCACTCTTGTATTAATTTCCTCTTTAACCTGCAGTGCCACGCCACCACCTTTTCTTTTATGCCTGTCCTTCCTAAATACTGAATACCCTGGGACATTCAGTTCCCATCCCTGGTCACCCTGCAGCCATGTCTCCGTATCCCAATTATATTGTACACATTTATATCCATCTGCGTGATTAGTTCATCCACTTTATTGCAAATGCTCCGTGCATTAAGGCACAGAGCCTTTAAGTTTGTCTGCTTCCTGTCTTCCAACCAGATCTCTATCAACGTCAATACATTACCCCCAATAACCTAAGCTTTAATTTTACTCACTAATCTCCTGTGTGGGGCGTTGTCAAAAGCCTTTTGAAAGTTCAGATACACAACATCCATTGGTTCACCCTTGACCACTCGACTGGTCACCCCCTCAAAAAATTCCAGAAGATTTGTCAAGCATGATTTCCCTTTAGTTAATCCATGCTGACTGGGACCGATCCTGTCCCCACTTTCCAAATGCTCAGTTATTTCATCTATAATAATTCACTCCAGCATTTTCCCCACCACCGATGTCAGGCTAACCGGTCTATAATTCCCTGATTTCTCTCTCCCTCCTTTATAAAAAAAGGGGGGATTACATTGCGACCCTCCAATCCATTGGAACTCTTCCAGAGCTTGAGGAATTCTGGAAAATGATCACCAATGCGTCCACTATTTCTCGGACCTCTTCCTTCAGAGGGATGCAGAGCATCAGGCCTTGGGGACTTAACGGTTCTTATCCCATCAATTTCCCCAATACAATTCCCTGACTAATAAAGATTTCCTTCAGTTCCTCCTTCATGCTGGACCTTCTGTCCCCTAGTATTTCCAGAAGGTTATTTGTGTCCTCCATAGTGAAGACAGATCCAAAGTAATTGTTCAACTGGTCTGCCATCTCTTTGTTGCCTATTATGAATTCACCTGATTCTAACTATAAGGGACCTACACTTGTCTTCACCAGTCTTTTTCTCTTCACATATGTCTAGAAGCTTTTGCAGTCAGTTTTTATGCTTTCTGCAAGTTTACTCTCGTATTATATTTTCCCATCCAAATTAAACCCTGTGTCCTCCTCTGCTGAATTTTAAATTTCTCCCAGTCCTCAGGCTTGCTGCTCTTTCTGGCTAATTTATAGCCTCCTCTTTGGCTTTCACACTATCCCTGATTACCCTCGTTAGCCATGGTTGAGCCACCTATCCTGTCTTACTCTTGCACCAGATAGGGATGTACAATTATTGAAGTTCATCCATGTGTTCTTTAAATGTTTGCCAGTGCCTATCCACCATCTACCCCTTAAGTATCCTTTGCCAGCTTCTCCTAGCCAATGCACATCTCATACCATCAAAGTTAGCTTTCTTTAAATTCAGGACTCTAGTCTCAGACTTAACTTTGTCACTCTCCATCTTAATGAAGAATCCTATCATATTATGGTCACTCTTCCCGAATGGGTCTCGCACCACAACGTTGCTACTTCATCCTCTCTCATTGAACAATACCCAGTCTAGGATTGCCTGCTCTCTAATTCCTTGACATATTGGTGGGGGAAACTATCCCTTATATATTCCAGGAAATCCTCCTCCATCGCATTGCTACCAGTTTGATTAGACCAATCAATATGCTGATTGAAATCACCCATAATAACTGCTGTACCCTTACTGCACGCATCTGTAATTTCCTGTTTGATGCCATCCCCAACCTCATAACCACTGCTTGGTGATCTCTACACAACTCCCACTAACATTTTTTGTCCTTTGGTGTTCTGCAGCTCCACCCATACAGATTCCATATCGTCCAGGCTAATGTCCTTCCTTACTATTGCATTAATCTCCTCTTTAACCAGCAACGCTAGCCCACCTCCCTTTCCTTTCCTTCTATCTTTCCTGAATATTGAATACCCCTGGATGATGAGTTCCCATCCTTGGTCACCCAGGAGCCAGGTCTCCGTGATCCCAATTACATCATATCCGTTAATGATTGTCAGTGCAATTAATTCATCAACCTTATTGCAAATGCTCCTCGCATTGAGACACAGAGCCCTCAGGCTTGTCTTTTTGACATTTATTGCCATTTCAGAATTATGATGTACTGTGGCCCTTTTGATTTTTGACTTTGGTTTCTCTGCCTTCCACTTTTCCCTTCACTGCCTTTTATTTCTATCCCCATCTTACTCCCTCCAACTTCCTGCATCGGTTCCCACCCCCCTGCCACATTAGTTTAAACCCTCCCCAACAGCGCTCGCAAACGCTCCTCCTAGGACATTGGTTCAGGTCCTGCCCAGGTGCAGACTGTCCGGTTTGTACTGGTCCCACCTCCCCAGAACCGGTTCCAATGTCCCAGCAATTTAAATCCCTCCCTCTTGCACCATCCCTACTCCGACTAACACGTGGCACTGGGAAACGTGGGGAGGCAGTGGCGTCATGGTATTGTTACTGGACTAGAGTCATGCTCTGGGGACCCGGGTTCGAATCCTGCCACTGCAGATGGTGAAATTTGAATTCAATAAAAGTCTGGAATTAAAGGTTATCTTGAAAAGATTATCGATTGACATAATTATCATAGAATTTACAGTGCAGAAGGAGGCCACTCGGCCCATCGAGTGTGCACCGGCTCTTGGAAAGAGCACCCCACCCAAGGTCAACACCTCCACCCCATCCTCACAACCCAGCAACCCCACCCAACACTAAGGGCAATTTTGGACACTAAGGGCAATTTATCATGGCCAATCCACCTAACCTGCACATCCTTGGACTGTGGGAGGAAACCGGAGCACCCGGAGGAAACCCACGCACACACGGGGAGGATGTGCAGACTCCGCACAGACAGTGACCCAAGCCAGAATCGAACCTGGGACCCTGGAGCTGTGAAGCAATTGTGCTAACCACTATGCTACCGTGCTGCCTTGGTTCACGAATGCCCTTTCGGAATGGAAATCTGCCGTCCTTTTGGTTGTGATTCCAGACCCAGAGCAATGTGGTTGCCTCCTAAATGCCCCCGGGGATGGGTAATAAATGCTGGCCCAGCCAGCGATGCCCACATCTCATGAACGAATAAAAATAACACTTCCATGATTTCTTTCTGAGCTTCTTCAGTAGGAATCCAGACATTGATTAGCTCTGGTAGAATGATCATTTGCACCCATTAACCCTATTTCCCTCCACAGATGCTGCCAGACCTGCTGAGTTTATCCAGCATTTTCTGTTTTTATTATTGTTGATCAGCTTCTATTTATGCTGTGGTGGACACGAAGATATCAGCATCGTGGTCAGATCATGGTCAGATCGTGGTCAGATCATGGTCAGATCGTGGTCAGATCATGGTTAGATCATGGTTAGATTGTGGTCAGATCGTGGTTAGATCGTGGTCAGATCGTGGTTAGATCGTGGTCAGAGCATGGTCAGATCATGGTCAGATCATGGTTAGATCGTGGTCAGATCATGGTCAGATCATGGTTAGATCGTGGTCAGATCATGGTTAGATCGTGGTCAGAGCATGGTCAGATCATGGTTAGATCGTGGTCAGATCATGGTCAGATCGTGGTTAGATCGTGGTCAGATCATGGTCAGATCATGGTTAGATCGTGGTCAGATCATGGTTAGATCATGGTTAGATCGTGGTCAGAGCATGGTCAGAGCATGGTTAGATCGTGGTCAGATCATGGTCAGATCGTGGTTAGATCGTGGTCAGAGCATGGTCAGATCATGGTCAGATCATGGTCAGATCAAGGTCAGATCGTGGTTAGATCGTGGTCAGATTGTGGTTAGATCATGGTTAGATTGTGGTCAGATCGTGGTCAGATCGTGGTTAGATCGTGGTCAGATCATGGTCAGATCATGGTTAGATCGTGGTCAGATCATGGTTAGATCATGGTTAGATTGTGGTCCGATCGTGGTTAGATCGTGGTCAGATTGTGGTTAAATCATGGTCAGATCGTGGTTAGATCATGGTTAGATCGTGGTCAGATTGTGGTTAGATCGTGGTCAGATCATGGTTAGATCATGGTTAGATTGTGGTCAGATCGTGGTTAGATCGTGGTCAGATTGTGGTTAAATCATGGTTAGATTGTGGTCAGATCATGGTCAGATCATGGTTAGATCGTGGTCAGATTGTGGTTAGATCGTGGTCAGAGCATGGTCAGATCATGGTTAGCTTGTGGTCAGATCATGGTCAGATCGTGGTTAGATCGTGGTCAGATCGTGGTTAGTTCATGGTTAGATTGTGGTCAGATCGTGGTCAGATCGTGGTTAGATCGTGGTCAGATCATGGTCAGATTATGGTTAGATCGTGGTCAGATCATGGTTAGATCATGGTTAGATTGTGGTCAGATCGTGGTTAGATCGTGGTCAGATTGTGGTTAAATCATGGTCAGATCGTGGTTAGATCGTGGTTAGATCGTGGTCAGAGCATGGTCAGATCATGGTCAGATCATGGTCAGATCATGGTCAGATCGTGGTTAGATCGTGGTCAGATTGTGGTTAGATCATGGTTAGATTGTGGTCAGATCGTGGTCAGATCGTGGTTAGATCGTGGTCAGATCATGGTCAGATCATGGTTAGATCGTGGTCAGATCATGGTTAGATCATGGTTAGATTGTGGTCAGATCGTGGTTAGATCGTGGTCAGATTGTGGTTAAATCATGGTCAGATCGTGGTTAGATCATGGTTAGATCGTGGTCAGATTGTGGTTAGATCGTGGTCAGATCATGGTTAGATCATGGTTAGATTGTGGTCAGATCGTGGTTAGATCGTGGTCAGATTGTGGTTAAATCATGGTTAGATTGTGGTCAGATCATGGTTAGATCGTGGTTAGATCGTGGTCAGATTGCGGTTAGATCGTGGTCAGAGCATGGTCAGATCATGGTTAGATTGTGGTCAGATCATGGTCAGATCGTGGTTAGATCGTGGTCAGATCGTGGTTAGTTCATGGTTAGATTGTGGTCAGATCGTGGTCAGATCGTGGTTAGATCGTGGTCAGATCATGGTCAGATTATGGTTAGATCGTGGTCAGATCATGGTTAGATCATGGTTAGATTGTGGTCAGATCGTGGTTAGATCGTGGTCAGATTGTGGTTAAATCATGGTCAGATCGTGGTTAGATCGTGGTTAGATCGTGGTCAGATCGTGGTCAGATCATGGTTAGATCGTGGTTAGATCGTGGTCAGATTGTGGTTAGATCGTGGTTAGATTGTGGTCAGATCGTGGTTAGATCGTGGTCAGATTGTGGTTAAATCATGGTCAGATCGTGGTTAGATCGTGGTCAGATCGTGGTTAGATCGTGGTTAGATCGTGGTCAGATCGTGGTCAGATCATGGTTAGATCGTGGTTAGATCGTGGTCAGATTGTGGTTAGATCGTGGTCAGATTGTGGTCAGATCGTGGTTAGATCGTGGTCAGATTGTGGTTAAATCATGGTCAGATCGTGGTTAGATCGTGGTTAGATCGTGGTCAGATCGTGGTCAGATCATGGTTAGATCGTGGTTAGATCGTGGTCAGATTGTGGTTAGATCGTGGTCAGATTGTGGTCAGATCGTGGTTAGATTGTGGTCAGATTGTGGTTAAATCATGGTTAGATCGTGGTCAGATCATGGTCAGATCATGGTTAGATCGTGGTTAGATCGTGGTCAGATCGTGGTCAGATCATGGTTAGATCGTGGTTAGATCGTGGTCAGATTGTGGTCAGATCGTGGTTAGATCGTGGTCAGATTTTGGTTAAATCGTGGTCAGATTGTGGTTAGATCGTGGTCAGATTGTGGTCAGATCATGGTCAGATCATGGTTAGATCGTGGTCAGATCATGGTTAGATCGTGGTCAGATCATGGTCAGATCGTGGTTAGATCGTGGTCAGAGCATGGTCAGATCGTGGTCAGATCATGGTCAGATCATGGTCAGATCGTGGTCAGATCGTGGTCAGATCGTGGTTAGATCGTGGTCAGAGCATGGTCAGATCATGGTCAGATCATGGTCAGATCGTGGTCAGATCATGGTTAGATCATGGTCAGATTGTGGTCAGATCGTGGTTAGATCATGGTTAGATCATGGTCAGATCTGCAGTGTGCTGGTGGGGTTGGCCACCACTGCAAAGCTAAAAATGATGAACTCATGTGTGATCACATTATTTGGTAGACTGCCACCTGCACCATCTTGTTTCCCTGTCCTAGCGGCAGATGACTTTTGCTCAGTATCTCAACACATGTACAGCCAGCCTCTGAGTTACATGATGTAACTGTCATGGTTGAATATGGGTGTGAGTCTGGCAGCAGTGCGAGGGCGAGGGGAAGCTACGAATGTTACAGTCCTGATTGATATTGTTGGTAAGTGAGTTATGAGTGTGTGATGATTTTAGCAGTTGCTACTGTTATGGGCGAGGCGTTTTCAGAACCCCAAAATGTATCATGGAGTTCAACCAACCTCCCCCTTTAATGGATTTGTTGCTTTTCCTAGCACACGGCTTGCTCCCTAGGTGTGGGATTACAATTATGGACACGTGGGTTTTTAAACACAAAACATTGTTTATTCCATGAACTCACCTTAACATCTTAAATAAACATTGGATCTCTTAACAACCCTTACTTCAAAGATAACTCAGAAAATATTGCAACAGTAAATAATTCCTTAAAATGTTCCTTCAAACTTCCAAGACACTTAACACCTTTAAACAAAATCACATCAGGTTAAAGGCTTCACTATTATAAGTTTACATCACCCAAATGATCCAGAGATAGTCTTTCATGGCAGAGATCCAGCTCACTGCAAAACACAGACACACACCCAGCTCTTTTCCTCCAAATCGTAAAACTAATCTTCGAAAATGGCTGACCTGAGCTCAGCCTCACCCACTCTCTGA
Source organism: Scyliorhinus torazame (assembly GCF_047496885.1). Classification (NCBI taxonomy): domain Eukaryota; kingdom Metazoa; phylum Chordata; class Chondrichthyes; order Carcharhiniformes; family Scyliorhinidae; genus Scyliorhinus; species Scyliorhinus torazame. The sequence goes on along the minus strand of NC_092712.1, from coordinate 324,155,397 downwards.
CATCACTGTTTTCTTAAAGGTACATTGCTTAAACATCCATGTCTTAAAGGTACTCTTACATGACACCTCCCCCAAGAAAAAATAAACCATCAATTTCAAGATGGTTTCATTTTTCACCATCCACTAAGAAATGTACACAGTAAATATACCTTTTTGTTTTAAAAAAAAAAAGAACACATGCAAACAGGTATAATAATATAGTCCATTTTTCTTTGTTCTTCTTCCTCCAAGTGAAATCCTTCTCGATTGACAGTCTCTTTGAACAAAGTCTCTGCACGATCCATCCATTCCTCTACTCCTCGGCATTTCTCTTTACAATCAGATACTTTAGTTCAATCTGACCACAGAGTCCCTTGCAATTCTCCAATACAGGAGCATTGGTGATCACAGCTTTCAGGCAGTCAAATGTCTGTTGAAAGTCCGCTGTCCATTGAAATTTAGCAAATCCATCAGTGGAGTAATCACGCCACACAACTTTTGCACAGCTGTTCGATCAAATCCACTCATGCTAAGAAATCGCATTATTTCCCATCATCTTGAGGGTATCGGAAACTCCTCAAGGAAAGTGATTCGGGCTTCTCCAAATTTACTTTCGGCTAGGTTCATCACCAAACCCGCCTCCTGAAGTCGATCGAAGAACTCCATACGATGTTTTAAATGTTCTTTCCATGTCTGGAAGTTGGAAATAAAAACAGATTGTCCCACTTTCTCAATGCAATCCTTCAAACGGGGGATAGGATAAGACTCCGTTCTTGTAACTGCATTCACCTTTCTTAGTCCACACACAACCGTTGGGTACCGTCTGGTTTAGGTACCATCACTATGGGTGAGCTCGATTGGCTACAACCCACCTCAATTGTGCCATTCTTCAGCATACTCTCAATCTCTCTGTTAACCTATGCCAATTTTAAAGGATTAAGTCTATATGGATGTTGTTTGATAGGAACAGCATTTCCCACATCTACATCATGTATAGCCATTTTAGTACTTCCCAATTTATCTCCACAAACTTGCCCCTGTGACATCAATAACTCTTTCAGGTCAGTTTGTTTTTCCTCAGGAAGCTAACTTAACAATTCATCCCAATTTTTAAGAACATCCTCATTTTCCAATTTAATTTGATGTCAAATTCACAGTCATCTGGATTTGGTTTGTCACTTTGAGTTAGAATCATTAAAACCTCCTTTTTCTCTCCTTCCCTTTCAAAGTACCTTTTAAGCATATTCACATGACGCACTCGGTGAGTCTTCCTTCTGCCTGGTGTTTTTACCACATAATTCACCTCAGTTAATTTCCTTTCAATCTGATATGGTCCACAAAACCTAGCTTTTAAAGGCTCCCCTACCACTGGTAACAACACTAAAACTTTATCTCCACTGGCAAAACTACGAACTTTGGATTTCTTGTCCGCTACCCGTTTCATCACATTTTGTGCAACTTTCAAATGTTGTCTAGCCAATTCACCTGCTCTATTTAATCGTTCCCTAAAATTTGACATGTAATCCAATAGTGTAATTTCCGATTTCTCACCCACCAATTTTTCCTTTCTCAATTTAAGTGGTCCTCTTACCTCATGACCAAAAATTAGTTCAAAAGGACTAAATTTGGTAGACTCATTAGGTGCATCGCTAATTGCAAACAATACGAACGGGATTCCCAATTCTCTGGATAATCTTGACAATAAGCCCTCAACATTGTCTTTTATGTCTGATGCCCCTTTCTAACTCTCCCTGTGATTCTGGATGGTACGCAGTTGATTTGAATTGTTTTATTCCTGGGCTATCCATAACTTCTTTGAATAAATTTGAAGTAAAATTTGTTCCTTGATCCGATTGAATTTCTATGGGTAGTCCATATCTCGTAAAGAATTTAAGTAACTCCTCCACAATCCTTTTAGCTGTAATATTACGTACTGGAATGGCCTCTGGAAACTTTGGAGACACATCCATTACAGTCAAAAGATATTGAATCCCACTTTTTGTTTTAGGAAGCGGTCCTACACAATCGATTAGGACCCTTGTAAAAGATTCCTCAAATGCTGGAATGGGTATTAAGGGCACTGGTTTTATCACTGCTTGAGGTTTCCCTATCGCTTGACATGTGTGATATGATTGACAAAATTTAACGACATCTTTATGTAGTCCAGGCCAATTAAAATGTTTCTGGATTTTAGCTTGAGTTTTCCTTATTCCCAAATGACCTCCCACTGGTACCTCATGTGCAACTCGCAACACCTCCTTCCTATACCCTACCGTCAATACTACTTGATGAGCTTCTGCCCACTTTTCATCCGCCTGCATATATACAGGTCTCCATTTTCTCATCAAGACATCATTTTTAAGGTAATAACACTCTGGTATCCACTCAGATTCCTCTTCCGTATATGCTTTCTGATATATCCGTTTTATTTCTACATCCTTCTGTTGTAACTCCGCCAATTTTCCTGAACTAAAAATATCCGCCTCATCCTCCACCTGTTCTTGTTCTTTTTCAACCATCTGATCAAAAATCGTTTCTGATAATTGCACTTCAACTTCATCTTCACTCTTTGATTTCTCCTCTTGTCTTAACCTGTGACTTTGCGACCTTGTTACTACACAATCCGGAAAAATCCCAGGATATTCGTCCTTCAACACTTCAGTTGACTGATTTTCCACTGGCTTATCAACCACAGTAGGCATCATTCCCACCTGTGATCCAGCTATATCATTACCCAAGATAAACTGTATTCCTGGACAAGATCGTTTATCTATTACTCCTACTACAACTTCAGCACTTTTCACTGGACTTTTCAACCTTACCTTATATAATGGAACGCTGCTCCTCTCACCCTGAATTCCACATATCACCACCTTTTCTGGCAACATTCTTCCCAAACTACATAATTCCTCATCTCTTACCATTAAAGATTGACTAGCCCCTGTATCTCTTAAAATTGTGACTTCTTTACCTGCTCCGACTGATACACATGAGTAAACTTTACCCACACAAGTAAATTCTTTCAATACATCTGGCACCTTCTTAACAATTACTTCTTGAACATGCTGTACAATCGTTTGCACCTCCTTCGCTTCCCTTGGGCTTTCCTTTACCACTCTAACAAACCCCACTGTCTTATCCTGTTTTACCACAGCAGCCTTCCCAGTGCTTTTCTTCAACCACCAACACTGTGACTTTACATGGCCTAGTTTCTTACAGTGAAAACTTCTGAAACTTTTCATTTCTTTTCCACCCTCCTGGATTTCTTTTTACATCTGAGGTACACTCTCTTTATTGTCTCCCATCAGATCACCTTTACCTTTACCACTTGAGTATTTCTCATGTCCCCAGTTTCTGTCCCTCACCGGCTGAAACTTATGTCGGAAACCAATCTTTGATTTATGATCTAATTCATAATCATCTGCCATTTCCACTGCGAATCTCGCAGTTTTAACCCTCTGTTCTTCCACATGAGTTCTCACTACATCAGGAATTGAATTTTTAAACTCCTCCAAAAGTATACTTTCTCTGAGAGCTTCATACGTTTGGTCTATTTTCAAAGCCCTTATCCACCTATCAAAATTACTCTGTTTGGCCTTTCAAACTCCATGTCTGTTTGACCAAATTTTTTCCATAAATTTCTAAACCTTTGTCTGTAAGCTTCAGGCATTAGCTCATATGCACTTGAGATGGATTTCTTCACCTCCTCATACGTCCCAGATACCTCCTCCGGTAGCGATGCAAACACTTCACTAGCTCTACCTACCAGCTTTGTTTGAATCAGTAACACCCACATGTCCTGTGGCCATTTCATTTGTTTAGCCACCTTCTCAAATGAAATGAAAAAGGCTTCCACTTCCTTCTCATCAAACCTTGGCAATGCTTGGACATATTTAAATAGATCCTCACCATGTCTTCGATTATGACTCTCTGTCTCATTATCCTCATCCATCTCCTCCAACTGTACGTGTCCCTTTACGTCTGCCAATTTTAACTGATTGTCATGTTTCATGGCCATTTTCTGAAGTTCAAACTCCCTCTCTTTATCTTTTTCCCTGATCTGTATCTCCCTTTCTTTTCTTTTTTGTTCTGCTCGGGCTATTCTTTCTTTTCTCCTTTCTTCTCTCTCCTTTTCTTTTTCCTCGCCCCTCTTTCTTTTTCCTCTTTCTCTCTCTCTCTTTCTTTTTCCTCTCTCTCTTTCTCTTTCCTCTCTCTCACTTTCTCGTTCTTTTTCCTCTCTCTCACTCTTGTATTCAAGCCGCTTTAATTCTTTCTCATGATCCATTTGTTTAATTTTTAACTGAATTTTTGCCATTTCCAATGAGTCAAACTCTATCTCAGGCAACTTTAAATGCTTAACCACTGCCATAATTACCTCATCTTTTCGCATTTTGTCAGGCAATGTTAACTGCAATGTTTTTGCCAAATCTAACAGTCTGCTTTTCGTTTCTATCCGTAAAGTACTATGTGTGACATTCTCCACCCCCAAAAACTACTGAGCCTCTGAAAGAGCCATTGTTCACAACACTCTCCCCACTTAAACTAAAATGCCGCACCGGAAAAGCAATAATCCTTCACTGTCTTTAAATTCACAAAAGCCAATCCAATAGATAGACTTTTATCCCGGATGAGCCCCCAATTGTTATGGGCGAGGTGTTTTCAGAACCCCAAATGTTGCTTTTCCAAGCACACGGCTTTTTCCCTAGGTGTGAGATTGACACTGCAGATATAATTGATCGAATATGGCATTTGAAGATAAATTTCCTGACCTTGATCCCACATGAGGTGATGAATTGTCTGTGACACTGCTGCCAGACCCTTGTGGACTGATTCCTGACACTGGCTGTCATGGCGATCTGCTCCCATTGCCTTCACAAAGATTGCCCGGAGGATCTCCTGCCCCCTCTGCACAGGTGACCTCTCTCCTCTCCAGCTCCTGAATCAGGACCTCCAGAGTGGTCCCAGGACATCTTCGAGCCCATTCTTCTCCATGAGCTTCCAGAATTGAGTGTGGCCCAGGTCAAAATCAATTGAAGACTTAGTTTCAGCTCCTGCTGGCGTGGCAGTCAATGCACTTCCCCTTTTAGAGGTGCAAGTGGTTTTAAAAATAGTTCAGTCTGCCTTTAATTCATGACAAAGAGTCATCGGACTCGAAACATTACCTCTTTTCTCTCCCTACAGATGGTGCCAGACCGGCTGAGATTTTCCAGCATTTTCTCTTTCGTATCTTTAATTCATGCTAGCCTCTCAAACTCACAGGCCCCCAGCTCAGGTATGTAACTATTCCACAAAATGTGCTGGCTGAACACCATAATCAGGTTAATTAACAGAAAGCATGACCTTGACCTGCCTCCGAAACAATGGGGGGTTTGGGGTAGTCCCACATCGCAACTGGTGCATCCAATTTCAGGGGCGGTTGAAGTCCGCCCCCCCCCCCCCCCCTCCAGACTATGCGGGAATTATAATATATGAACAAACAATTTTAAAATGCAGTAGGATAATTGTGAAGGGATTAAAGTATTAATTCAATGAGGTCAGTGCTGTTCATAATATTCATGATACAAGTGATAAATGGTAATTGACACACAAACTAAGCGGAAAGAGGTTTTGTATTTTGCATATTAAATTCAGCTGTGTTGATTTGCTGAAGAGCTTTAACATTGAAAAATTCATGATGTTAAATGGCCCCTAAGATAGGATTTAATAGAAATAAATAAAAAATGTCATTCTGTTCAGAAATCCAATGCTAATGCACTCAGTGCATTGTGAGCTAAATGGTCCAAAAAGAGATTTTTCACTTGCTTTACAGAGTAAAAATTGATAAGAATGTAGTTATTTCAGCATTTTAGCACATCTCTTTCCCATAAAGAACTATGAAATATATGTTAAGGACACCTATTTCATAGGATTTGTGACACAGGCACAGTTTTTCACAGATGTGTTTGTCATATATACAAATAAAGAATGTCTGATCACATTACTGAATCTATAAAGTTACCACTTTGACCTTAATCTGCAGACCAGGTCGTCAAGCAGTTAATTCACAACAATCAAGAGCTTGTTGTCTGACTTCTCAACCCCAGCCTTCAAATCCCAAGTCTGTAATGATTTTATTATCTCAAACCACAAGGGTTATTATTCCTCCGTTGGTACCACAAAGTATCAAATGTGTCTCTCTGTGGGAGTGGGGATTGTGAACCATGCTTAACCCATACCTGCTGTAAGTACAGTGGTGTGCACCCCAGCACTAAAGATGCTGCTGAGAGATACATCCCTCAGCAGGGGGCCGGATACAGTGTGAGGCGAGCGAGGGGCATTTTGGCTGCAAAACACATTCGACTGGTTGCGAAACACATTAGAAACAGGAAGGAACAAAGAACAAAGAAAATTACAGCACAGGAACAGGCCCTTCGGCCCTCCCAGCCTGCGCTGATCCAGATCCTTTATCTAAACCTGTCGCCTATTTTCCAAGTATCTACTTCCCTCTGTTCTCCGCCCGTTCATATATCTGTCTAGATGCATCTTAAATTATGCTATCGTGCCCGCCTCCACCACCTCCGCTGGCAAAGCGTTCCAGGCACCCACCACCCTCTGCGTAAAAAACTTTCCACACACATCTCCCTTAAACTTTCCCCCTCTCACCTTGAAATCGTGACCCCTTGTAATTGACACCCCCACTCTTGGAAAAAGCTTGTTGCTATCCACCCTGTCCATACCTCTCATAATTTTGTAGACCTCAATCAGGTCCCCCCTCAACCTCCGTCTTTCCAACCAAAACAATCCTAATCTATTCAACCTTTCTTCATAGCTAGCACCCTCCATACCAGGCAACATCCTGGTGAACCTCCTCTGCACCCTCTCTAAAGCATCCACATCCTTCTGGTAATGTGGCGACCAGAACTGCACGCAGTATTCCAAATGTGGCCTAACCAAAGTCCTATACAACTGTAACATGACCTGCCGACTCTTGTACTCAATACCCCGTCCGATGAAGGCAAGCATGCTGTATGACTTCTTGGCCACTCTATCGAACTGCGTTGCCACCTTCAGGGTACAATGGACCTGAATTCCCAGATCTCTCTGTACATCAATTTTCCCCAGGACTCTTCCATTGACCGTATAGTCCGCTCTTGAATTAGATCTTCCAAAATGCATCACCTCGCATATGCCTGGATTAAACTCCATCTACCATTTCTCTACCCAACTCTCCAATCTATCTATATTTTGCTGTATTCTCTGACAGTCCTCCTCGCTATCTGCAACTCCACCAATCTTAGTATCAACTGCAAACTTGCTAATCAGGCCACCTATACCTTCGTCCAGATCATTTATGTAGATCACAAACAACAGCGGTCTGAGCACGGAACCCTGTGGAACACCACTAGTCACCTTTCTCCATTTTGAGACACTCCCTTCCACCACTACTCTCTGTCTCCTGTTGCCCAGCCAGTTCTTTATCCATCTAGCTAGTACACCCTGAACTCCATACGACTCCACTTTTTCAATCAACCTGCCATGGGAAACTTTATCAAACGCCTTTCTGAAGTCCATGTACATGACATCTACAGCCCTTCCCTCATCAATTAACGTTGTCACTTCCTCAAAGAATTCTATTAGGTTTGTAAGACATGACCTTCCCTGCACAAAACCATGCTGCCTATCACTGATAAGTCTATTTTCTTCCAAATGTGAATAGATCCTATCCCTCAGTATCTTCTCCAACAGTTTGCCTACCACTGACATCAAGCTCACAGGTCTATAATTCCCTGGATTATCCCTGCTACCCTTCTTAAACAAAGGGACAACATTAACAATTCTCCAGTCCTCTGGGATCTCACCCGTGCTCAAGGATGCTGCAAAGATATCTGTTAAGGCCCCAGCTATTTTGTCCCTCGCTTCCCTCAGTAACCTGGGATAGATCCCATCCGGACTTCGGGACTTGTCCACCTTAATGCCTTTTAGAATACCCAAAACCTTCCCCTTCCTTATGCCGACTTGACCTAGAGTATTTAAACATCCATCCCTAGCCTCAACATCCATCATGTCAAAGAACAAAGAACAAAGAAATGTACAGCACAGGAACAGGCCTTTCGGCCCTCCAAGCCCGTGCCTCTCCTTGGTGAATACCGATGCAAAGTACTCATTAAGAATCTCACCCATTTCCTCTGATTCCACGCATAAATTCCCTCTTTTGTCTCTGAGTGGGCCAATCCTTTCTCCAGTTACCCTCTTGCTCCTTATATACGAATAAAAGGCTTTGGGATTTTCCTTAACCCTGTTCGCCAAAGATATTTCATGACCCCTTCTAGCCCTCTTTATTGCATGTTTGAGATTTGTCCTACTTTTCCGATATTCCTCCAAAGCTTCATCAGATTTAAGTCGCCTAAATCTTATGTATGCTTCCTTTTTCGTCTTAGCTGGTCTCACAATTCCACCCGTCATCCATTGTTCCCTAATCTTGCCATTTCTATCCCTCATTTTCACAGGGACATGTCTGTCCTGCACTCTAATCAACCTTTCCTTAAAAGACTCCCAAATTTGAAATGTGGATTTACCCTTAAACAGCTGCTCCCAATCCACATTCCCTAGCTCCTGCCGAATTTTGTTATACTTGGCCTTTCCCCAATTTCGCACTCTTCCTTTAGGACCACTCTCGTCTTTGTCCATGAGTATTCTAAAAGTTACGGAATTGTGATCGCTATTCCCAAAGTAATCACCGACTGAAACTTCAACCACCTGGCCGGGATCATTCCCCAATATCGGGTCCAGTATGGCCCCTTCCCGAGTTGGACTATTTACATACTGCTCTAAAAAAACTCTCCTGGATGCTCCTTACAAATTCTGCTCCATCTACGCCTCCAACACTACATGAGCCCCATTCAATGTTGGGGAAGTTAAAATCTCCCATCACGACCACCCTATTGCTCCTACATTTTTCTATAATCTGTCTACATATTTGTACCTCTACTTCACACTCGCTTTTGGGAGGCCTGTAGTAAAGTCCCAACAATGTTACTGCACCCTTCCTATTTCTTAGCTCTACCCATATTGCCTCAGTGCTCGAATCCTCCATCGTGCCCTCCTTAATCACAGCTGTGATATCATCTCTGACCAGTAAATCAACTCCTCCATCCCTTTTACCTCGCTCTCTATCCCTCCTGAAGCATCTATACCCTGGGATATTTAGTTGCCAGTCTTGCCCTTCCCTCAACCAAGTCTCAGTAATACCAATAACATCATATTCCCAGGTACTAATCCAAGCCCTAAATTCATTTGCCTTACCTGCTACACTTCTCGCATTAAAACAAATGCACCTCAGACCACCTGTCCCTTTGCGTTCATCATCTCTTCCCTGTCTACTCTTCCCCTTAGTCACATTGAGTTTATTATCTAGTACCTTACTGGCTTTAGTTGCTGCCTCTTTACTGACCTCTATCTTCCTAATTTGGTTCCCATCCCCCTGCCACATTAGTAATATCACAGCAGACCAGAGAGAGAGCTGCGAGCTTCTCAGGTGTGGCACTGGAGGCCACAGTTCAGGATGTTAAAGGAGCAATGGCCAGGAAACCCTCCAGACACAGTGGAAAGGTATTGGGAGCTGATTGACATCAGTGCCAGCAACCTGACCCACGGACATAGGAAGGGTATCAGATTATGTTCATCACCTCACATGAATGATCAAGGTCAGTAAATGCACTTTCAAATGTCACATCCCAATAACTGCATCACCTGATGTGCTGTTCAATTCCCCCCCACCCCCCCCACCCCCCGCGACACTCAGCCATTAACAAACTCCAGCAATCAGGACTACTGTCCAGCTTGCAACCCCAGTGTCTGGCACTGCAGATACCTGAGGGTAGCGTAGAATTGTAATCTGCATATGGTGAGCCACTGGGCACAGAGGGTGTATGTGTCTATGTCTGTGCTGTGGAGAGATAATGTGGGTGCCAGGTCCCTGGAGGGAGCGAGGTCTCACATGAGGCAGAGGACTTGGCTGGTGACATTGATGGAGCTGTGAACAGGAGAGCATCGATAGGCATGGACACAGAAATGCTTGGTGCATTGGCACTGGCCTGCCACACGTTATGTTGCCACTGTCATGGAGCATGGAAGGGTCCAGCTCAAACTTGGCACAGAACTTTATACAGCGCTGCGAGCATCAGGGTGGAAGTGATGATGAACTCCAGAGCACAGTTGTGGGGCAGTCTTGATGACAGATCTGAAAGCTGGTGTTGCAGCTTCCATCACAGCAGAAGTCACCAGAGGTCTGGGTGCTGCATTGGAAACACAGACTGAGGCTTGGAAATGTCAGCTTGTTGTGCAGCTTGATGCCATGTCGGCTCAAACAGCTGCTAACATAGCTACAGACACCAGCACGCAAAGAGACTCGCAGGCAGGGCCGCACAACAATTCAGAAGCCTACACTGCTCGAGAGTATCCTGCAAGGGTTCCTGCAGTCTCCCCCAGCGAACAGCAGCAGCCTTCCACCAGCGATGCAGCAGCCACTGGGGGAGAGCAGGAGGACAGGCAAAGGCAGCTACAGGAATGCACAGGCTGTAGTGTTGGATTCAATGAGCGTGTAGACTACTGCAGCGTATGAACAAAGTTAATGTGAAAAGTCAGCCCTCAATTCTTTGCAGAGTGTCTTTTTAAGCTCTTTATTAAGAAACCTAAGTAGCGGGACAAAGGCCAATAAAATAAAATAACAAATTCATGATGGAGAAGGTGGTAAGGGAGATCAGGGGCGGAATTCTCCGTAAACGGCGCGATGTCCGCCGACTGGCGCCCAAAACAGCGCAAATCAGTCGGGCATCGCGCCGCCCCAAAGGTGCGGAATGCTCCGCATCTTTGGGGGCCGAGCCCCAACCTTGAGGAGCTAGGCCCACGCCGGACGAATTTCCGCCCCCGCCAGCTGGCGGAAAAGGCATTTGGTGCCCCGCCAGCTGGCGTGGAAATGACATCTCCGGGCGGCGCATGCGCGGGAGCGTCAGCAACCGCTGACAGTTTCCCATGCATGTGCAGTGGAGGGAGTCTTCCGCCTCCGCCATGGTGGAGACCGTGGCGGAGGCGGAAGGGAAAGAGTGCCCCCACGGCACAGGCCCGCCTGCGCATCGGTGGGCCCCGATCGCGGGCCAGGCCACCGTGGGGGCACCCCCCGGGGCCAGTTCGCCCCGCGCCCTCCCCAGGACCCCAGAGCCCGCCCGCTCCGCCTTGTCCCGCCGGTAAGGTAGGTGGTTTAATTTACGCTGGCGGGACAGGCATTTTAGCGGCGGGAATTCGGTCCATTCGGGCCGGAGAATCGCACGGGGGGGGCCCGCCAACCGGCGCGGCATTCCCGCCCCCGCCGAATATCCGGTGCTGGAGACTTCGGCAACCGGTGGGGGTGGGAGTCACGCCAGCCCCCGGCGATTCTCCGACCCGGCGGGGGGTCAGAGAATTTCGCCCCAGATTCCAGGTTGATTCAGATTCCAACATCCACAGTTCAGTGAAAGACATCAGGCACGATTCAGCCTTCCCCGACGCTGATTTCCTAATCGGCGATCGGGCGGAGAATCCCCACTGACGCCGAAATCTGGTAGCTGCCGGTTTGACGCCGGTTTTCAAGTCTCCGCCCCCTCCGAAATGGCATCAGTGCGTCGCACTCCACATGCCGTTGGAACGGCGTTGGCGCGTCACCTGCAAGCCCTCCCCGATGCTCCACCCCTGATGGGCCGAGATCCTGACCGCGCGGGCCACGTGTGGTCTTGGCGGTAGGGAACCTGGCATGGCGGCTGCGACTGTGACCAGCGCCGCCACAATCGGGCGAGAGCCATGCTGCTGGCCGGGGGGGGGGGGCTTCTGCGAGGGCTGGGGGGACTGGTGGGGGGGTGACCAGGGGTTGGCCAGGGTCAGGTCCATGCACGGCTGGCACCATGTGGTTCGGCGTGACCGCTGCAGATCAGCGCCATGCCAAGCGCAGCCATGGACCCGGCCATTCTCCAGCCGCTTCTGTTGTGGGAGCCGGGAGTTTTACTTGGCACAGCTGCTCACTCCTCACCGATCCTGGGACTGGTGAGGGTTCGGTGCTGATTTTGCCGTCGGAAAACGCCACAGTACCCACGCCAGCGTATAGGCACTTAGCCTCCAAAACGGTGAATCCAGCCCATCAAGTTTGAACTAGAAAGACCTTCATTTATAAATAGGACGAAGCAAAGGGTAAGGGCAGAATTTTATGGTCTTGTGCCTACTTTATTTAATGGACAGTGGCGAGATCTTGGAGAGCTTGCCCATGTTCACGCCAATTGAGGCCCTTATGTGGTCAGACAATGGCCACTCACAGGATGATCCCTGCCTGGCTGCAATTTTTAGGGAGAAGGCCAGTGAAGGGGTGGGAAGCCCAGCAGGTAATCTGATTGGGATCACGTGGGGGGTAAGGGGGGGTGGGGGGGGGGGTGGTGCGGTGCCTCTTTCATAAGCCCCCGTTTCTGACCAGAGGACCCCTATCAAAGTCTTCCCCCGCACCACGTACCCCTTCCTCACTGGCCGATGCACCCTGCCCCCCACACTTCTACCTGCCCCCCAACTCCTCAAGCATCCTCTCCAGCCGCCATTGGGAAACCTCCAAACGTACCCATCCTCCCAGCAGAGAGGGCGGGGGTTTCATGGTGGGTTATTCTGGCAGCGGGTGGGTAAAGCCCACCACCTGTAAAGTCCTGTCCAAAAGGGTGAGAAGATGTAACGGTGAGAGGTGGTGGTGTCATTGGAACTCAGATAGAGGATAACAAATCTTTATCCCAACAGCTCCACGCGTTTTGTACATTCAGTCTGAATTTGATGAGGTGCCTCTTTCAAAGTGACAATTTAAAAAATAAATTCCAGTCGTACTTTGGTTGAAAGAATCACTTATCGCCGAGTCTCACAGCTTCAAAATCAATTAATGCATTCAATAATCCTCAATAAAGCCCGTCTAATGTGACTTCCCAAATAAATTGCAATAGATACTGAACAAGACTCATCCGTGATGAGATTAAAGAACAAGTTCGATTGATCTTTCTGGACTATGCACATGAAGAAGTTTGATCAATTAATTTTGTTATCCCGTATTGAGATTTGTTTCAAAGTGAATGAATTGAATGTTTAGCATGTGCAGCACTAACACAAGAGAATGGTGCCATGTGGGTCTGTGCTGTTCGAAGATCATCATCCTGCTAATTGCCTTTGAAGACTCCATAGCAACCCAGTCGGTTTTCACTGCTCAGTTTAGCAATTTTAGAATATGGCAGCGCATGGTTCAATTAACTATTGTGTCACATAAACCTCGGAATTGCTGTTGGCATAATGCCGCCTGCTACCATCAAATGTGCAATAATGCAAGGGGCATGATTTGGGGTTCAAATTCCTTTGCCAACACAACTGCTGTAATAATCATTGTCACTTTAAACACCAATGAAGTTAAACCAAAATACAATTAACACAGCTTATTGGGCACTTATAAGGGAAGTGCACCATTAGCATATCGTTCAATGGATGTACTGGTCTGTCTCACACAGAATGAGTGCTGCTCAGGAGAGCAGCAGGAAAGCTGCAATTTGCATTTCAAACAGATTTGTTCCGGATTCCCTCCCCAATTCTTTGGTTTCTGTGCAAAATGAGAATTACATTTGGCCCTCTCCCCAACAATCACTTGCAGCAAAGGGAGCTGCTGCAAGTGGTGTAAGTGGTGAAATCTCGCTGTCACTCTGTTACAGAGTGAGTTTCCAGTACCACATAATGACAGCAGAGATGTGTCTAAAGAGGTTGAGATTTATCAGGAAACTATTGTCTAAAATCTTTGTACAACATACAAATCAATTTTGCACTGCCGGTGGCAGTTACAATCAGCACACAGCACACTCTTGATACATCAGCTTTTTGCAGATTAGCCCTGGGTTTGTCTGCAGCATTAACCAGTTTGTTGCCACGTCTGCAGTTTGTTAACTCACTCAGCTGACACAGCTCCCCAGCCCTCGCAATATCCCGACCGAACGGGAAAGACATCACAATCCCAGACAATTACTTCACAATGAAAGCGTGGCTTCGTGCTGTTTTGGTGATCATACAGGAGGATCATAATGGGATTTAAAAAAAAGAAATACCCCTTTTGGGTGATGTTCACCATCATTTGCAGGATTGCAATCGATGAACCTTCAGACTCTGGGACTGGACAGCAGTTCTGTCCAATTGTGTCGCTCTTTCATGCGTAGTCATTTGAAAATAATGTTGAAGTGCCAACTATAAAACAATGGTCCCGTCCCCTCTCCTTGTGCCCTTTCACATTATTTTCCAGCTACTTATCTAATGCTCTGCTCTGTTTCAGAAGCAGCCTGTGACAATAATTCTGAAAAGTTTAACTTTCATCTTTTTTAGTGATAATCTTGAGTTTCTGCACCTTGGTTTTACTGAAGGAGACATTGTTGGGCTGGAGAATAATTTGCAGCAACATTATCACATATCTCTTCCCCCATCATTCCAAGATAGCTCTACCTATCCAGGGAGATACGTTGTGTGGAGAGAAGCAAGGTTTGCCGGCATAGGACATATTTAACCTGGGATTTATGCTTTTGTTGGTCTTCGATATGAAGCCCAGTATTTGGAGCAGTGAACACAGTCTTTGCAGAAACCTTGACAAGTCTAATGTGAAATGAAGACACCATAATCCTCACTGCAGCTAGCTAGAATTGGCTGCCCCATCTGTGTGAGAGATGAATGTTTTACAACAGCACTGAATAGCTCCTGCGCTGGGTGCCTAATTACCTTAATTTTCCTAACATAAACAATGAAGACAACAGTGCTGACATTTCAAATTCCTACTGCAGCAATATCGTTAGTGATGGAAAATGGGCAATAATTGAATGCACTGGACCACACTCCCACCATCGCTGGACAATACCATGCAACTGCCAATAGCATAAAAGTTAATGGTAACTTCAATTTCAAGGCTCACAACACATTGACGCAGCATTAAAAAAACAATGAAATATGTTTTCTCATCTCTGCTGACTTCAAAGGAGCTCTTCAAAACAGCAAACAATTATCAGAATATTTGCAGCCTATTTCACTCTTCCAATCAACTTTTCAGATACTCCCAACTATTATAACGTGTTATTCAGTTCAAGGATGGATGGGTCACATCACACATTGTGAAGACTGCTCTCTTTATGTTTATTATAATGCCTAACATAACAGCCTAGCTCATTTCACCATTGTGTGTGCAAAAGTAAGGGCATAACAGTGCTAAGAATTAAACTTCTTTCTTGCAGCTCAGGCCTTCAGTTTAAATCAGATTCAAAGTCACAATGTATAATTTAGCAACGGGTGACAGCTCATTAAACATCTTCCAATCTTTTAAATCTATTGGGGAGCGACCAAATCTTTCCAGAACTTGGACCTCATTTTCATTTCACCCATTGAACAGACTGTGCAGCGTCACAAACGCGATACTAACGCACCAATAATGAAGTATGGAATTCTTAGGGTGTCAATGCCGAGGGGTAAACAATGCAGCTTTGCAATGGCGGCTATCAGAAAGCATCACAGTGGTTTGAGAGAAATTCTACATCAAGGAAATTGCAACTTACGCAAGCATTCAAACAAACCTGCATTGGTTCCATTGAGTATAACCTTGTGCAAGATGCATCCGTTTGTGAAAATCTTCTCATTGCTGATGCTATCTCAGGGAGCACTGCAGCACAAATTAGCCTTGGTTGATGATGTGCGTTTATGTTCAAACACAAATGTGCCATTTTATATGCCGCAGGCCTGTGTCAATCAGCACAATCACTATAACATGATGGTGCAAATCTCACACGCTTTCCCAGCTTGTATTCAATATGTGCTCCTGCAAGATGATAGACATTGCTATTTGGAGGCTGGTACCAGACTGTTGATGACTGAGGTTCATGTTGGGAATGATGTCTGGGGAAGGAGTGCACCCACAGGGAGGGAATGCGACTCTTGCTGGTGTTCTACCAGCAAAGGTTCATGATAATATTTAGGTTGAAATGGAGATTAAATTTTAACACACGGTTCAGTCATCAGGAGTGCCACCTTCATAATTCAGCAGTGAGTCAGATTGCCAGGTGTGGGACCATTCCTTCACAAGTTAAAAAAGAAAGAAAATAGGAGCAACATTTCTGGGTAAGGCAATTGTTTTGGTTTCCTTAGGGATGGAATCCAAGTCGTTCAATTTTAGGATAGTGCTCAGACAATGCACTACAGTGAGGTGTCAGACGATGTCTGCTTCTCTTCCTGCTGTCTTTGACTACCGTGTCCATGCCCATCTCGGATTTTCTTCAGCTATCCTCTGATTTCTGACTGCAGTCTCAATTTCTTCTTCTCTTGCTGCACTTTACCTCATTTTCTCAGCTTCTTCCTTTCCCTGTTGACACTTACTTTGCCTCACAGCTGAAATCTAGTGCTTGAAATCCAGTAACAATGGCCCATCATAACAAGCTTATTCTATCGGATAATTTTCTTGACCTCCACTCACAATATGGACCTTCACCAGCTGTGTGCAGGCCTCAGAAATTCAGCGACAACAAAAGGGGAGGGTTAGAATAGATACTTCAGAATTTAACAAATTCTCTCTGGCAGATTCCCTACCACTTGAAAACTGCGGCACAGTGAAATCTTGTATGCTCAGTGTCCCAACAGTATATGTCAATATTCAAATTAATACATATATAAGCATATTGTTATTAATTGTATTGTTGATGCCTATGACAGATGGATGAGGGATAGCAGTATAACATGTTCCTGGTCTAGTAATCCAATGTCCTGGGCTAATCTTGAGTCGAATCACAACATTCACTGACTCAGTTAAGTAAAATAAAACTGAAATTTAAAAAAAACACAAGTATCAGAATTGTTGACTGTGAAATTACCAGGCTGATCAAAAAGCTCCTCAGGTTCATTCCTGTCCTCGAGGGAAGGAAAGCCACCATCCTTACATGATTTGTCGAGATGTGACTCTTGGCCCAGAGGTAAGTAGTTGAGTTTTAACTGCTCTCTTATGTAGCCTAGCAAAGCATTCAATTATATTCAGGAAGGTAGTTTACCAACACCTTCTGGTATGTTTTATAGGGTCTTGCTTATACTTCTCAGTAGAAGCAAGGGATAACCAGGTTGCCACACCGTAGTTAACTTAACCAGTTGTCAGAGTTTACTTACAGAGGTGGTGCTCGCTCACAATCTACGATGGAAGAGAGGGAAAATCTCCTGTGTGCCTCTGAGATGTCACCACATAATCATATGAGACACTTTACAGAAGGACACTGGTTACAATACATAACATCCCTCCCCCTTTAGTCATGTGGTGCGACAAGTAGCATAACTTTTAAGTTTTACTCATGGTGAACAGTGATTATTATTATACAATTATATACACACATCAGGAGGAGAGTCTTTTAAGTGGACATAAGTTCCACTTTGGCACACTCTCATTAGCCTGTTCCACACTGCGTTCAGGCACATTATCTGATAAAGTTGGTTCTTCTTCAGCTTCTACAGATGCTGTTGGTTCAACTATTGTAGAATCTGAATTTGACTCAGTTGTGATTACAGGTCCAGGGATTTCCAAACCTCGAGGGTCCGATGTTGGCCTTTCAGATACCGACTCTGCAAATTTGCTTCTTGAAGCGAGGATTTGATCGGTGACTCTCCTCCAAACTTGCTCCCGATCAGTTTGCACCGTATAAGAAATCGGCCCCATCTTTGTGAGTATTGTGGCAGGCACCCACTTATCACTTGAACAATAGATTCTCACTAAAACTCTTTCTCCTTGATCAAAACTTTGTGGTTTCAATACCTGTTCACGACAAGTAACTTGGTTTTGTTGTTGTTGCTCTACAATGTCCGTAGTACAATGAGCGACACAGTGCCACGGACGTCAGCATTACTACCTTACAGCGCCAGAGGCCTGGGTTCAATTCCAGCCTTGGGTGACAGTGTGGAGTTAGCGCATTCTCCCTGTGTCGGTCTGAGTTTCCTCCGGGTGCTCCGGCTTCATCTCACAGTCCAAAGATGTGCAGGTTAGGTGGATTGACCATGATAAAATTGCCCCTTCTTGTGCAGGGATGTACAGGTTGAGTGGGTTTACGAGGATAGGGCGGGAGAATGGGCCGAGACAGGAGAATGGGCCGAGATAGGGTGTTCTTTCAGAGAGTCGGTGCAGACGCAACAGGCTGAATGGCCTCTTTGTGCACGGTAGGGATTCTATGATTCTATAGTGTAAAACGGGAAGAGCAAATCAAACTTGGTTCTCAACTTGCGTTTTAAAAATAATATTGCCGGTGGGTTTTGAGTTGTCGGATGGGCAGTGTATCTATAGGAAATGAGAAACTTGTTTACTCTTTTGCCTGACGCTCCTTCATCCTTTGACCCTTTGATGACATTTTTCAATGACTGCACCAACCTCTCTGCCAGTCCGTTTGTGGAAGGCTGTGTAGTGATCTGCATATCTGTGTATAGATGTAACAATCAAGTAATCACTAGAGGGCAGCACTAGAGACAGGTATAAATAGACAGACTGAAGCCAGTATCAGTCTCTTCACAAGTACAGGGACTAGGAACCACAAACAGACAGAGACAGCTCAGCACAGGTGTAGATAATCATAAGTATTTCTTAATCAATCATGTTCATGTAACATCTAGTTTAAGGATTGGAGAGAGAACGGACTCACAGTTAATGAGTCAACGTTACTCAATAAAGTATTTGCTCTAATTGGAAGACTACGAGTGTTAATCAACATCGAGTTAAAGATCATCCTGGCAAGAAGTGAGTAACTTATATTGCACAAAGCAACACCACATTACTATCAGAAATAGTAATATAATATGGTACCAGGGCATGACTTCTAGAAAGCTTACTAGATAGATTAGATAGAACTAGAAAGAAAAAAAAAGAAAATTCGTACCCGACATTCGACTTTGGAAGGCTTCGCAGCATTCGGATCCCTCGAAGAACAATCGGCTCGATGGACCAAGTTCAAGCTCCATGTCTACTCCAAACTAACGGTAATCTTAAATCTAATTGGAAACTTTTTAAACAGCAATTCCATATCTTTATGGAAGCACATGATTTGAACACTGCTTCTGAAGCCAGAAAAATAGCTCTGCTTTTATCCATGGCAGGACTGCAGGCTGTAGAGATATACAACCCTTTCACTTACTCTGAAAGGGAGGACAAAAGCAAACTTGATGTAATAATTTAAAAATTTAAAGACCATTGCAAAATGCAAAAAAATGAAATCTGCGAGAGATTCAGATTCCAAAGACATTTGCAAAAACATGGAGAATCATTCATCAACTTTGTCACAGACCTCAAGTTCCTCGCACAAAGCTGCAATCTTGTTGCTTCAAGAGACTCAATGATAAGGGGTTAGTTAATTGCTGGACTATGTGATGAACGTTTAAGTGAATCATTATTAAAACAAAACAATTTGACACTGGAAATCGCGATTGAAAAGTGCATATCGCAAGAAAAAAATAATAATCAGTACCTTGAGTTTTCACAAAGAAAGAACGGCGAAAAAATCCTCCACGAGGCTGAGGAAGTTAAAATGGTATCTTAGCATTCAAAAGAGCTGCTTCATCATGGCAACTCCAATTCAAACAAGTACCACACATGCGCACATCCACAAAAGACGCAAACCGGCAAAATTCTGATTTGTGCATGCGCGAGAAGCCTCACATGCGCAGTTGAGAAAACCCGCACTGGCTGAAGATCGATTTGCGCTACCGCGAGAAGCCTCACATGCGCAGTTGGAAAAGCGCACTCTGGGCGAAGACCGATTTGCGCATGCGCGGTTGAAAAAAGATCGCACACCATCTGAAAATCTATTTGCGCACGCGCAATCGATTAGTACACATGACGTCACGAGTGTCATGATGTTCGAAGACTCAGGCCACGCCCACCTGAAGGGAAACTACCCTAAAATTACAAATAAGACTCTTAAAGGCACAAAACCCAAATTCTTTACCTCAAAAGGCACAACTATGCCTGAATTTCAACCAGCCGCTGCAAACAACTTCCGCAGCACCCTGGAACATACAGTTTGCAGCATCCAAAGTGAAGAGCACATTAACAAATCTAAAACCAAAGAAGATGATTTGTTTATTGAACAATACTACTCAGACATGGCTGAGTTATTCAGATGTGATCATCATATCATCAGCAACACGGTTGAAAAGCTCCACACGACTCTACTCATGGTAGATGAATCCAATACCATGATGCAATGGCAGATCGTTGATACATTGGATGACAGCAACCTGTCAAATAGCCAAGAAGAATACGACACCACAAAGAGAGAACTGACTGACTCCACAGAGAGAGCGCTGAAAGACTCCACAGAGAGAGCGACGCAAGCCTCCACGGCGAGCTCATTGACAGACTCCAGAATGGAAGCAATTAAAGATTCCAGAGCGACAACCAAGCATGAAGAGGACTATGAAGGTCTATCCGCCGTATTTGAGCAACAAGAAGCAGTCTATCAAAGTCTACCCAGCTCATTTGAACAACAAAAAGACGACTATGAAGGTCTATCTACCTTAGTTGATGAACAACAAGACAATGAATGTCTAAACGCTGTCGTACGAATAGTGACACAGTGATCACAATCAGCATACACGATGAGCAAGATCAGAGCGAGACTGACAGATCTCAGCTCGTTTGCACAGAAGTATTCAACAATCAAAGTAAAACTACTCTCGAGTCCAGTGAGACCGCATCAATTAAAACCTCATCCACTCTTGACAACCTACAAGAAACTGAAATCTTGACGACATTGACTCCAGAAGTGGAGCACCAAGAGATCAAAGTGGAATCAAATCAACCAGAAATGACAAATGTCACCAAGATCAATATAATATCAGATCATTCACACATACCTGGGGCTAGTTTAGCACAGTGGGCTAAACAGCTGGCTTGTAATGCAGAATAAGGCCAGCAGCGCGGGTTCAATTCCAGTACCAGCCTCCCCAAACAGGCGGCAGAATGTGGCGATTAGGGGCTTTTCACAATAACTTCATTGAAGCCTACTTGTGACAATAAGCGATTATTATTATTATTACATACCTCAAGTCGAAAAGCTCAATGAAACATCAGACGCCACAAAGTACACTGATACCAATAACTGAGAATGACTCAAATTATCCCCAAGGAACAGTCATTCATAGAATCATAGAATGTACAGTGCAGAAGGAGGCCATTCAACCCATTGAGTCTGCTCTGGCCCTTGGAAAGAGCACCCTACATCCTATCACCACGCCTCCACCCTATCCCCTTTATCCCTGTAATCCAACCTAACCTTTTTGGACACTAAGGGCAATTTAGAAAGGCCAAGTCACCTAACCTGCACATCTTTGGAGTGTGGGAGGAAACCGGAGCTCCCGGAGGAAACCCGCGCACAAACGGGGAGAATGTACAGTCTCCACACAGAGAGTGGCCCAAGCCAGGAATCGAACCTGGGACCCTAGAGCTATGAAGCAACTGTGCTAACCACTATGCAACCGTGCTGTCATTGAGTAACATAAAAACAACAAGAACAACAAAAAGCACAACAAAAACAAGAACACCAATGAAAACAACAAAGACAACAACAGAAACAACAAACACAAAAACAATGAAACAACAACCTGTACAACATGGTACAACTCTGCATATGAAGGACAATGTGACAGCACACTGCGAAACAATGGCACGAGTACAAACATAACGCAGCACGACAATGAATTCACAAATTCAGATTTGCTCCAAAACAAACAAGCAAACCAGTTTTCAAGGCAGATGACATAGAGTCGATACCGCAAGCACAGAAAAAAGTCCACGTCAGACCACAAAAATAGATTCAACTTCAAACACCAGTTTTTCCTACATTGAATATGAATGAGTCAATTAGTCGACAGGACTTATGTCACAACAAGACGACAGACGACGTTCACAAAGACATCAAAATATCAACATCACCACTTCAACAGTTAAGAAGATCCAACAGAAGAAGAAACTCAGCCAACTAAATTTATAAATATTAGACTTATAAATATTAATTGGCTTTTTATAATTATCAATATCGTCATAACTTGTACAGATATACGTAATCATCATTTATCTACCTGTTTTGTACAATTTTCTTTAGAACAGTACAGAAAATATGTAAAAGAAAAAAAGGGGAACGTAGTGATCTGCATATCTGTATATATACAAGGGGTTAATGTATAGATGTAACAATGACTATATCACTAGAGGGCAGCACTAGAGACAGGTATAAATAGACAGACTGAAGCCAGGATCAGTCTCTTCACAAGTACAGGGACTAGGAATCATAAGCAGACAGAGACAGCTCAGCACAGATGAAGATAATCATAAGTATTTCTTAATCTATCATGTTCATGTAACATCTAGTTTAAGCATTGGAGAAAGAATTAATTCACAGTTAATTAGGCAACGTTACTCAATAAAGTATTTGCTCTAATTGGAACACTACGAATGTTAATGAACATCGAGTTAAAGATCATTCTGGAAGAAGCATGTGAGTAACTTATATTGCACAAAGCAATACAACATTACTATCAGAAAAAGTAATATAATAGGATGATAAGGAGCAATTTTTATATGTTGTGTGCCATTGTTCCTTAGGTAATCCACACATTGCTATGACGTGAACTGAGTCCCGTTGTCGCTAACTAATTGTTGCGGTTTGCCAAACTGAACTTCGTCCAGATGTTCGATTGTATTATCCATGGTCGTCGATTTCATTTTCATTATTTAGGGCCATTTGTAATGTGTATGAAAAAAATATGAAAATCGCTTATTGTCACGAGTAGGCTTCAATGAAGTTACTGTGAAAAGCCCCGAGTTGCCACATTCCGGTGCCTGGTACGGGAATTGAACCGTACTGCTGGCCTGCCTTGGTCTGCTTTAAAAGCCAGCGATTTAGCCCAGTGAGCTAAACCAACCCCCAGTATCCACTGGGACAAGAAACATACCCTTCAATTGGTCCCGCAAAATCGATATGTAATCTTTGCTATGGTTAATTTGGCCAATCCCAGTGGTGAAGTGATTGAAGAGGTGGAGCATTTCATACCCCAGACTGACATTGACCTGCTCTTTCTTCGATCTGTGGGGCTAGTCCCAGCCACTAGAAATAACTCCTTGTGAGCTCTTTCATACGTACAGCTCCCAGATGCCCTTCATGGAGTTGATGTAGTATATAACTCCACAAGCATGGAGGAATGATGACTCAGATTCCCACATAGGTAGTCCATTTTGTACTGATAATTCAAGTTCCATTGTTCAATATGGTTTGAATTCCAGATTCTTCCCCTGTTCATCCAGTGGTGAACTTTTCAAGATCCTGTCCACAACCTTCCCCATTACTGAATCTGACCTTGTGCATCTTTGCACTTGAGATGCAGTAATAGATACACTATCTACCTGGGAAAGGCACATATAGTTTACAAAGTTCTCCTGTGATTTGTATTTGTCCCACACTGGCAAACGTGTTAGAGCATTGGTGTTTGCATGTTTTTAATCTCATAATTACGTGCTGATAAGATGAGGGACCATCTCTGCAAATGACTCGCAGCTCGAGACGGTTTTCCATTGTACGGACCAAAAATCGTTGTTAATAAAGTAACATGTCTTCCATACAAGTAAGGATGAAATTGTCTGACTCCAATATTATACTGAAGGCTGCTTTTTCCAATTAATCAAAATTCTGTGCCTGTCTTTAGATTTTGTTGATATAATTTTTCAAAGATGAGAGATGCATTGGCTCCCACATCTACTTCCATGTTAATTTCATTCCCATTCAGTTTCAGATGGACCCAAAATCTCTATGTGTCACCTTGCATCATTAATACTCTGAGTTTTAGTTCTTTGATCTCCAGAGACATCATGTACTCCTGGGAATTTTCATTGTCTTCGGCCATTCTGTAGACTCTTTTCGTAGATTTGGGTGCGTTCTTGTGTTCACCCACCTTAGAGGTTTGAGGGTTTTGTCTGGCCCAGCACATCTTTGTTATGGAACCTTTCTTGCCACAATTATGATGTTTGTTTTCTCAACACCAATATTCTTGTGGAGAATGCCCCACTTGGGCACACCGACATGTTGAGAGGTCTTCTTTCCTCAGTATTCGATTTGTTTATTTTGGCCTACTTTGATGGGGGGAGCTCCTTCAGCTGCCAACTCCATCGACACGGCTATTTCAACAGCAAGCTTGAGTGTTCGACAGCTTCCAGTTCGTGATCATCGCTAAATCGCCTCATTTCACAATCCGCACAGAAGTCTGTCTCTCAGCATGTCCCAGGGGTTGATCCAAACTCTCAATTCTTTGTTAGTCTCCGTAGTACTGCAATAAATTGTGTAACTTTTTACCCTCTTCTTGATGACTCGGGTTGGTTTAGCACAGTGGGCTAAACAGCTGGCTTGTAATGCAGAACAATGCCAGCAGCGCGGGTTCAATTCCCATACCAGCCTCCCCGAACAGGCACCGGAATGTGGCGACTAGGGGCTTTTCACAGTAACTTCATTGAAGCCTACTTGTGACAATAAGTGACTATTATTATGACATCAATGAAATCTGAATCTCTCTGTTTTGATTAACGGTTTAGGTGAGAAATGTTCTTCAAGGGTCTGAATCAATTCCTTGTTAGTTTCTGTACCAGGCTCTGCAGGATGGACAAGACTTTGTGATAGAGTAAATGATTTCCATCCTATTATACTCCAGAAAGTTGCTACTCTAATTGAATCCCAGACCCTGGTTACAAGGTAATATTGAAATCTCTCTTCATAGGCGATCCAAGCTTCCACATTCTGATTGAATAATTTCATAGCTCTGCCCTTCCTGCTATCGTGGTTACCCCATTATTAAATTGAAGCACTTTCTTTAACGTTTCCTCCCCTCTTAATTCTTTTTTTACTCAATTTAAGTTGTATTATTTCCTTAAAAAGTTTTATTTTCTTGATTGAACTATGACTTTAAGAAAACTGAAGATTTCAGCTTTATTCCAGCTTGGTCTTGGTTACTATCACTGTCTGTTTCATTTTGTGCAGTTACTTCCCAAAAGCAGGTCCCTCACTCTCTCTCTTTCTGAGTTTGGGGGTCTGGTGCTGCAGCTAGCCACGTGCGAAGGCGCGCAGCTGGGAAACCTCCCCAGTTTGACAAACAACTCGCTTTTCTTATTTCCTGGCTTTCTCTTTCAGAGGAGGTTTTATTTTCTTTTTGAGCCCACCAGTGGCACAAATTGACCAACACAACAGTCATACTTCAATAGAGTTCCCCAGTCGACCTCAGCCAACTTGCCCCTTGTTCCTTTGTAGTTCCCATTGTTTAGATTAAAGACCTGGGGCTGGATTCGCCGTTCGGCGTCGGGGCGGAGAATCCGTTTTCATGCACAAAATCGGGACCAGCGCTGGTTTCGCTATTCTCTGCCCCCCTCAAAATTGGCATACTCGGGGAGTACGCCACGGCGAGTATCCATCACCGGAGGCCATTGCCTGAGGCCCACTATTCTCCATCCCCCACCGGCCGAATTCCCAATGGCGTGGTTCTAATATGGTCCTGCCATTCGGGAACATAAGAACTAGGAGCAGGAGTGGGCCATCTGGCCCCTCGAGCCTGCTCCACCATTCAATGAGATCATGGGAAGCTCGCATGGCGGCTGTGGACCTAGTTCGGGGCCGCCACAGTCAGGGGAGGGCCGATCGGAGGGCAGTTCCACATTCATTCAGGACTGGGGGGCGATGTGGACGGGCGGTCCGAGGGGGGGGCGAGCAGCCGATGCAGGGAACTATTTCAGCAGTCCACGTCCAAGGGGTTAGTCCGCCATGGAGCACGGCGTGACAGCTGCCTGCTAGCTCCTTGCAAGATGGTGAATCTGTGGCCTTTTGATGCCAGTTTTCCTGATTATTCCCACAATTTCTAACGTTAACTCCTGCCGCACATTTATGTTTGTCCACTCTGTCCCTTCCTGCCATACACGGACAACCATTTCCCTTATTCTTATCCTACTCTCCTACCTTCTCTCTCTTGATTTTACTGTATCTTCATATCTCCTCCATTTGCGCATAGCTTTTCCTCTGTCAGTCTGTCAAAATCTAATTCCTGATCAAATGTTTCTCTTTGGGTCAATACTCAACAATGCTTGTCATAATGCAATTTCTGCTTTTTTGAAAGTTTATTTTCATCACTAGATTCAGGGGGAAACCACACCATTTATCTCTCTGCCTTCATCAATTCCCACCTCATTTCCAACTCCCTTTTGCTCTGCCAGGTCCAACTCGCCTGAATATCTCCTTCTGCAGCTCAGTGTTACAATTTTAATGGTAACAGTCCTGTAAAACTCCTTGGCAAATTTTACCACATTATAGGCACTATATAAGTTCAGGTTACTGTTGTTGTCATCCAACAACACACAATCAGAAAACTGTTCCTCAAGAGATGCCGATAACTTTTTCAATCAGAAAATGATTTTTGTTTTGACTCTTGTCCTCATATATCAATTTGAGAGTTGAATTTCCATCTGTATTCTCCTGATCTGCCAATGCAACAATAACATAAAATCCCCTTAAAATTCCTGTGCCATAAACTTCTAAGATAGAACTCATGTAACGATCATTAGAAACATAAGACCATAAGACATAGGAGCAGAATTAGGCCACTCGGCCCATCGAGTCTGCTCCGCCATTCAATCATGGCTGATATTTTTCTCATCCCATTCTCCTGCCTTCTCCCCATAACTCCTGATTCCCTTATTAATCAAGAACCTATCTATCTTTGTCTCAAGTAAGTGTCTGGTCAGTAGTTTTTCTTTTCATTGTCGAATTTATTTATTTTTTCTTTCGTTTTTTGGTATTGTAGTTGTATAAGTTAACCGAAGGTTTAAGACATGGCAGGAGATTTCAGACCCGTGTCATGCTCCTCGTGTGCGATGTGGGAGCTCAGGGACACGTCCACTGTCCCTGGCTCCTTCACGTGCAAGAAGTGTGTCCAGTTGCAGCTCCAGTTAGACCGCTTGACGGCTCTGGAGCTGCAGATGGACTCACTTTGGAGCATCCGCGATGCTGAGGACGTCGTGGATAGCACGTTTAGCGAGTTGGTCACACCGCAGGTGAAAGGTACTGAGGGAGATAGAAAAGTGGTGACCAAAAACAGAGCAAGAGTAGGAAGGCAGTGCAGGTGTCCCCTGCGGTCATCTCCCTGCAAAACAGATATACCGCTTTGGATACTGTTGAGGGAGATGGCTCACCAGGGGAAGGCAGCAGCAGCCAGGTTCATGGCACCGTGGCTGGCTCTGCTGCGCAGGAGGGCAGGAATAAGAATGGCAGGGCTATAGTGACAAGGGACTCAATTGTAAGGGGAATAGACAGGCGGTTCAGCGGACGCAATCGAGACTCCAATATGGTATGTTGCCTCCCTGGTGCAAGGGTCAAGGATGTCTCGGAGTGGCTGCAGGACATTCTGGGGGGGGAGGGTGAACAGCCAGCTGTCGTGGTGCACATAAGCACCAACGATATAGGTAAGAAACGGGACGAGGTCCTACAAGCAGAATTCAGGGAGTTAGGAGTTAAACTAAAAAGTAGGACCTCAAAGGTAGTAATCTCAGGATTGCTACCAGTACCACAAGCTAGTCAGAGTAGGAATGTCAGGATAGATAGGATGAATGTGTGGCTCGAGAGAGGGAGGGATTCAAAGTCCTGGGGCATTGGAAACGGTTCTGGGGAGATGGACCAGTACAAACCGGACGGTCTGCACCTGGGCAGGACTGGAACCGATGTCCTAGGGGGGGTGTTTGCTAGAGCTGTTGGCGAGGGTTTAAACTAATGTGGCAGGGGATGGGAACCGATGCAGGAAGTTGGAAGGTAGTAAAACAGGGACAGAAACAAAAGGCAGTAAGGGGGAAAGTGTAAGGCAGAGAAGCCAGAGTCAAAAATCAAAAACGGAGACAGTACAAGGTATAGTGACTGAGAGGAGCTCAGTGAATAGGCCCAGTAATACTAAAAGGAATAAAACGGGAAGTAAAAACATGAATGGTAAGCGACACGGCAGGTTGTTACATGAAGATATGGCTTCAACGACAAGGAAAACTAGGAGGAACGTTAAGTGGAAATATAACTTAGGAGAGGTTACTGATCAAGGTGTTAAGATTCAGAACAGAGGTAAAAAAGCCAACATAAGTGTGTACTTTACCTGAATGCTCGTAGTATTCGGAATAAGGTAAATGAGTTGATGGCGCAAATCATCGTGAATGACTATGATTTAGTGGCCATTACTGAAACATGGTTAAAGGATGGTCACGACTGGGAGTTAAATATCCAAGGGTATCAAACTATTCGGAAGGACAGAGTGGATGGTAAGGGAGGTGGTGGAGCTCTGTTATTTAAGGATGACATCCAGGCAATAGTAAGGGATGACATCGGTGCTATGGAGGATAAGGTTGAATCCATTTGGGTGGAAATCAGGAATAGTAAGGCGAAAAAGTCACTGATAGGAGTAATCTATAGGCCACCAAATAGTAACATTATGGTGGGGCAGGCAGTAAATAAAGAAATAACGGATGCATGTAGAAATGGTACAGCAGTTATCATGGGGGATTTTAATCTACATGTCGATTGGTTTAACCAGGTCGGTCAAGGCAGCCTTGAGGAGGAGTTTATAGAATGTATCCGCGATAGTTTCCTAGTACAGTATGTAATGGAACCGATGAGGGAACAAGCGGTCCTAGATCTGGTCCTGTGCAATGAGACAGGTTTGATTCATGATCTCATAGTTAGGAATCCTCTCGGAAGGAGCGATCACAATACGGTGGAATTTAAAATACAGATGGAGGGTGAGAAGGTAAAATCAAACACTAGTGTTTTGTGCTTAAACACAGGAGATTACAATGGGATGAGAGAAGAACTAGCTAAGGTAGACTGGGAGCAAAGACTTTACGGTGAAACAGTTGAGGAACAGTGGAGAACCTTCCAAGCGATTTTTCACAGTGCTCAGCAAAGGTTTACACCAACAAAAAGGAAAGACGATAGAAAGAGGGACAATCGGCCGTGGATACCTAAGAAAATAAGGGAGAGTATCAAATTGAAGGAAAAAGCATAAAAAATTGCAAAGATGAGTGGGAGACTAGAGGACTGGAAAATCTTTAGGGGGCAACAGAAAGCTACTAAAAAAGCTATAAAGAAGAGTAAGATAGATTATCAGAGTAAACTTGACACAGAATATAAAAACAGATAGCAAAAGTTTCTACAAATATATAAAACAAAAAAGAGTGGCGAAGGTAAATATTGGTCCTTTAGAGGATGAGAAGGGAGATTTAATAATGGGAGATGAGGAAATGGCTGAGGAACAGAACAGGTTTTTTTGGTCGGTCTTCACAGTGGAAGACACAAATAACATGCCAGTGACTGAGAGAAATGAGGCTATGACAGGTGAGGACCTTGAGAGGATTGTTATCACTAAGGAGGTAGTGATGGGCAAGCTAATGGGGCTAAAGGTAGACATGTCTGCTGGCCCTGATGGAATGCATCCCAGAGTGCTAAAAGAGATGGCTAGGGAAATTG
Organism: Scyliorhinus torazame; assembly: GCF_047496885.1. Classification (NCBI taxonomy): domain Eukaryota; kingdom Metazoa; phylum Chordata; class Chondrichthyes; order Carcharhiniformes; family Scyliorhinidae; genus Scyliorhinus; species Scyliorhinus torazame. Next base: position 324,125,842 of record NC_092712.1, on the reverse strand, counting down.
TAAATGCACGAGTGATAATTTACCAAAATTCATTAGACTCTGGGGTGGTCCCGGCGGATTGGAAATTAGCAAACGTGACACCACTGTTTAAAAAAGGAGGTAGACAGACAGCGGGTAATTATAGGCCAGTGAGCTTAACTTCGGTAGTAGGGAAGATGCTGGAATCTATCATCAAGGAAGAAATAGCGAGGCATCTGGATGGAAATTGTCCCATTGGGCAGACGCAGCATGGGTTCATAAAGGGCAGGTCGTGCCTAACTAATTTAGTGGAATTTTTTGAGGACATTACCAGTGCGGTAGATAACGGGGAGCCAATGGATGTTGTATATCTGGATTTCCAGAAAGCCTTTGACAAGGTGCCACACAAAAGATTGCTTCATAAGATAAAGATGCATGGCATTAAGGGGAAAGTAGTAGCATGGATAGAGGATTGGTTAATTAATAGAAAGCAAAGAGTGGGGATTAATGGGTGTTTCTCTGGTTGGCAATCAGTAGCTAGTGGTGTCTCTCAGGGATCAGTGTTGGGCCCACAATTGTTCACAATTTACACAGATAATTTGGAGTTGGGGACCAAGGGCAATGTGTCCAAGTTTGCAGGCAACACTAAGGTGACTGGTAAAGCAAAAAGTGCAGAGGATACTGGAAGTCTGCAGAGGGATTTGGATAGGCTAAGTGAATGGGCTAGGATCTGGCAGATGGAATACTATGTTGACAAATGTGAGGTTATCCATTTTGGTAGGAATAACAGCAAAAGGGATTATTATTTAAATGATAAAATATTAAAACATGCTGCTGTGCAGAGAGACCTGGGTGTGCTAGTGCATGAGTCGCAGAAAGTTGGTTTTCAGGTGCAACAGGTGATTAGGAAGGCAAATGGAATTTTGTCCTTCATTGCTAGAGGGATGGAGTTTAAGACTAGGGAGGTTATGCTGCAATTGTATGAGGTGTTAGTGAGGCCACACCTGGAGTATTGTGTTCAGTTTTTGTCTCCTTACTTGAGAAAGGACGTACTGGCACTGGAGGGTGTGCAGAGGAGATTTTCCATGTTAATCATAGAGCAGAAGGAGATGGATTATGAGGAGAGGTTGAGTAGACTGGGACTGTACTCGTTGGAATTTAGAAGGATGAGGGGGGGATCTTATAGGAACATATAAAATTATGAAGGGAATAGATAGGATAGATGCGGGCAGGTTGGTTCCACTGGCGGGTGAAAGCAGAACTAGGGGGCATAGCCTCAAAATAAGGGGAAGTTGATTTAGGACTGAGTTTAGGAGGAACTTCTTCAACCAAAGGGTTGTGAATCTATGGAATGCCTTGCCCAGTGAAGCAGTTGAAGCTCCTATATTAAATGTTTTTAAGATAAAGATAGATAGTTTTTTGAAGAATAAAGGGATTAAGGGTTATGGTGTTCGGGCCGGAAAGTGGAGCTGAGTCCACAAAAGATCAGCCATGATCTCATAGCAGGGGCTGTTTAGCACAGGGCTAAATCGCTGGCTTTGAAATCAGACCAAGGCAGGCCAGCAGCATGGTTCAATTCCCGTAACAGCCTCCCTGAACAGGCGCCGGAATGTGGCAACTAGGGGCTTTTCACAGTAACTTTATTTTAAGCCTACTTGTGACAATCAGCGATTTTCATTTTCATTTTCATTGAATGGCGGAGCAGGCTTGTGGGGCCAGATGGCCTACTCCTGCTCCTAGTTCTTATGTTCTGAAAGACACCCAGTGATTTGGCCTCCACAGCCTTCTGCGGAAAAGAGTTTCACAGATTCACCACCCTCTGGCTGAAGAAATTCCTCAACATCTCTGCTTTAAAGGATCGTCCCTTTAGTCTGAGGTTGTGTCCTCTGGTTCTAGTTTTTCCTACAAGTGGAAACATCCTCTCCACATCCATTCAGCTGCAGATTCAAAGTGTGCTGCTGTTATTTTTCCTGCACACAGGAACTGGGCCTCAATGGGTGGATGGAGTTTGAAACAAGGAAGCTCCGCACCTGGATAACTATCTCTGTGCACCATAACAATAAAAAACTTGCATTGTGAAATCCAATTTACGGAATAATCTCTCTGTATAAAATGGCAGCAAATGATCTGGAGATTGGACAGGAAAGGTGCGTTGAGTCAGAAGAACAGCCATGATTGTATTACATGGTGGAGTGGGCTTGTGGGGGCCATGTGGTGTATTTCTGTTCCTGTTTATCTGATGTAACCTTCCAAAGGAAATACATTTTTAAAAAGGAATTAGCTGGTAATGTTGCCAGGAATACTCTGTAGGTGACAATTATGTGCAACATGAAAAGGATAGCATTTATTTGTTTCTGGGGTCCATCAATATATTCCTTGGTTCTGAATTAAATGCATCTGCTGTTGTAGAGTTGGTTCAAACGTTTATGTACGTTAAGAATGTAAAAGTTACACTAAAATGATGATGTTGCTTGGTGAGCATGTTTCAAAGGGTCACAAATGGCTTTTGTATTTTGAAAATTGGTGACATAATGGGTGCGATCTCCCGGTCACGTTGCTCCTGAGCGGTGCAGATCGAACAGGATCTTGCGAGATGTTGCGATCTGCCTCCCACCCATTGTGGGCGAGATCACTAGCTGGCAAATCTGCATATTAGAGAGAGACAGCTAGTCTTACTCTAATACGCGCTTGACTGATCTACTGGGACCCTGGGATCGAAGCCCTTCGCCTCGGAGACCTCAGGTGAGTGCCGTTCAGTGCTGGTCCCCAAAATGGGGATCTAGATGGAACTGTACATTGTTGGATGATTGGAGGCACGCAGGTTTTTGCCCTCTGGGCAGGGTGGCATCCTGGAACTGCTGGTAGCACCTGGCAACCTGGCAGTGCCCCCTGGGTGCTAGCCTGGCGCTGCCAAGGTGCACAGGTGGCACTTCCAAACTGACAGGGGCACTGGCAGGATGGCAGGCTGGCATTTTCCCTGTGCCTGGGTTCGAGCCGAGAGGTGCCCTGCCCATGTGAGGTGGGGTATGTAGGGGACCCCGAGGGCCTTGTTATATGTGAGTTGGGGCTTTGGGGGATGCTGGGGGTGTTGCACCTGGGGGGAGAGAGCTGTTGAGAGATCGGGACATCATTTAAGAATGGCGGGCCAATCTCTTCCTCAACTGAGGAGCTCCGGTGAGGGGAGAACTCAGTGAGGGAAACGGGGCCGAGTGCGGCCTCGGCAGGGAGTTCCCCTCTGAGGGGCCGAATTGCAACAAGGTCCTGATAGATAGCGTGGTGTTTCTTGGCGCTGTGAGTGCTGGTAAACACACGGCTAAACGCACTCATCACGGGGCTCCGTGACAATTTGGTCAGATCGTACCCAGTGTCTTTGAGAGACGGTTAATGGAAAAACAAATGTGAAAATCTACGGAAATAAAATCACGTCTGCTATAAATCTTTCTTAATGTTTACCACATTTTCGGCAATTTCTGTTGTATAATCTCCTTTTCATCTTGGGGACCGTAGACTCTCGTTCATGCTACCTTTCACATCAGCCAAGAATGTTGGTCAGTGTCAATGAATCAAAGGAGAACAAGTCTCAGAGAAACAATGGAATTATACTGGATGAGTAGCGAATTCCATTGGTCCAAAATCTCCTCATCTCCAAAGGAGAAGAGCCATTGAATTGCTTATTTGAAAAAGGTTAAGGCCCTTGTTAATACGGCTGATAAGAATGATTTGATACAAGCATATTTGTGCCGATTTTACGATGCTGCCAGTGGGGGAGCATCACCTGCTGGTGAAAAGCAATTTGAAAGTTTTCACTGTCACGCATTCCCACACTAACAGTCACACACTGCAGTTTTGAGGCGAATAAACCACAGCACATTGATACAACACAGGGTGCAATCTGAAAGAGGCACCGTCAACAGATCACAAAACATCTCAATATAATTCATATCACAGGTTCAAATTTTGCAAAGGCGAGGTGGGAGCATTTTTCCACAATGAGTGTATTTATCATCAGGAGGCTGATTTTCCAACTGCAATCTCATCGAGTGAGGATCTTCAACAGGGCTGAAGCTATACAAACCTTACATCTAATCGTTGATTACATCATTTGGATCCCAGGGAAAATTCAATTTCAGAACACAAAGCGATTGTTAGGAGATGAAGCAATTTTCAAAGTGGTGATATAAAACGTAATTAGACCTTCCAGATGATTTTTTGAAAGTCTGTTTCCAGCGAGAGGCTGAGAATGTCATTTTGCAGAACTGAAGGAGGCCCTTCTGTCATCGGGCTTATGTCAGAACTCAACATCCGGAATTCTGACAAACGGTCCCTATGTTTACTGCACAGACTGAAAATTGAGGACAAGTGTCACGTCAGAATTTCAATTTGCAATCTCCAGCGACAAAGCTCAATTTCACAAAACGACAACCATTAACCATTTCTCATCAAATCATTGCCACATAAAATAATCTGAGAATGGAAATCAAACAGTAGAAACTGGAAAGATGCAAGAGAAAATGATTTGATATTTTTCTTGGTGTTTAAAATGGTGTCAGAAAATCTATTGTGGAAAATCATTTAACATGCCCAATTCTCCCCCCTGCCGCTTTTTGCTGCAGTGAGGAGAGATTATTACCAAGACCCTTCCAAACCATTGTGGAAATAGAACATTCCCCATTAGGAGTTGCACAGTTAGCTATCAGAGAAAACAAAGAGGCCATTCGGCCTATTGTCCCTGTGTCAGCCCTCAGGATGAACAATTCCACCAAGTACACTCTCCCAATTCTATAGAATAAAATAATAGGCTGGAAGTTTACCAGCACGCCTGCTTCCTCTGGAAGTCCTCCAGTGGAGGTTTACCAGCACGCCTGCTTCCTCTGGAAGTCCTCCGGTGGTCAATCAGTGACATTTTACATGGAGCAGGAGAGCTGCTGGCAAGTGTCAGTCCAACTTTTACTGGTTGGCAGGCGAGAAGATGGGATGCCTCCTTTTTGGGCCTCTGCCAACCCCCACCAAGATCTCACCCCCCCCAATGTGTTCCCTTTCCCTACCCCATCCTCGCCCACAACACCCCTTAGGTTCCAACTAGACCCCAAACTCGCCATCCATAAATTCCCTGCAGTGCAGAAGGAGGCACTTTGGCCCACTGAGTCTCCGTAAGAGCACACGACCTCGGCCCAATCCCCACTCTATCCCCATAACCCCTGCATTGTTCCTGGCCAATACATGTAACCAGCATATCCTTGGGCACTAACCGGCAATTTAGTTGTACCAAACCGGCACAACTTTAGACTGTGGGAGGAAACCGGAGCACCCGGAGGAAACCCACGCAGACACGAGGAGAACATGCAAACTCCACAAAGGCAGTTACCCAAGTCTGGAATTGAATCCAGATCCCTGGCCTTGTGAGGCAGCAGTGCTAACCACTGTGTCACCGTGCCAGCCCGGGTCCCTGGCGCTGTGAGGCAGCAGTGCTAACCACTGTGCCATCATACCGACCCAGGTCGTTGGCGCTGTGAGGCAGCAGTGCTAACCACTGTGTCACTGTGGCGGCCCGGGTCCATGGCGCTATAAGGCAGCAGTGCTAACCACTGTATCACCATGCTGACCCAGGTCCCTGGCGCTGTGAGGCAGCAGTGCTAACCACTGTATCACCATGCCGACCCAGGTCCCTGGCGCTGTGAGGCAGCAGTGCTAACCACTGTGTCACCGTGCCAGCCCGGGTCTCGGACGCTGTGAGGCAGCAGTGCTAACCACTGTGTCCCTCTTTAGGGCTCGATGCTGCACATTTTCTTCTGGGACTTCTCAGCTGTGACGACTGATGGTTGTGCCAATTTTGGCCCAATGGGAGCATGGACACTCCCCCCACGTTGCACATTTCAGTCCGGAGAATAGTTATAACACGGGAGGCGATTCAACCCGTGTTGACTATTCCAGCTGTCTGCAAAGCCAATTTACCTGGTTCCACGGCTCCAATCTTTCCACATCGCCCAAGAATTCCTTTCCCTTTCGCTCCTTATCTAGTTCCCTTTTGAAATTCATGATTGAATCAGCCTCCAGCACATTCTCACCTGGTAAATTACAAATCCTGATCACTCTATGTCCCCCAGTTCTCAATCCTTCCACCAATGGGAACAGTTTTTCCGATCGATTTGTTCCAGATCTCTCATGATTTTGAATCTCTCTGTCTTCTTCCCGTCTCTCAGGAGAACAAGTACAGCTTCTCCATCTGCAACTGAAATTCCTCAACTCTGGAACACAATCTCAGAAATCTGCTTTCCAGCGTCTCTAAAGGCTCTACATCCTTCCCAATATTCGCTGCCCAGTCACCCCACATACCATCCTATACACCCTCACATCACTTATTCTAACTTTATGTCCCTTAAATGCTCCTTGATCAACCACCCTGTATCCATTGTGTACACACTTCAGGGGTTATACAATGGAAATGAGGATCATTTTTGCATGTACAAAATAATCCTGTGAGTGTGTCATAAAATCCTTTTTCAAAGTCCTCGCAGCAATACTGAAAAAAAAATTTCCCCATTGAAAAATATGTTAAGTAGCCATTAACTTGTGCAAACAAACAACCATGAACTGTGAGACTGCGTTAAACAATGAGTGCTATTACAGCCTCATAAAACTGCCACTCATTCCCCTGAACAATTGCATCGAAAAAAAATGGACCGGGATTCTCCGCTACCCGGGGGGGCGGGCTGTACCGGTGCCGAGGAGTGGCGAGAACCACTCTGGCATCGGGCCGCCCGGAAGGTGCGGAATCCTCCGCACCTCCAGGGGCTCGGCCGGCACCGGCGGGGTTGACACCTGGCGCCGAAGGGCCTCCGCCGGCTGGCGCGACTTGGCGCATGTGCGGGAGCGCTAGAATGTACTGGCATCATCCCAGCGCACGCGCAGGGGGGTTCTTCTCCGCATCGGCGATGGCGAACCGTTACAGCGGCTGGCGCAGATGGAAAGAGTGCCCCTATGGCACAGGCCTGCCCGCGGATTGGTGGGCCCCGATCACAGGCCTGGCCACCGTGGGGGCCCCGGGATCAGATCCCCCCTCCTCACCCCCCCCCCCCCCCCGAGGACTCTGCAGTCCGCCCGCAGAGCCACGTCCCGCCAGAAAGGACCTGGTCTAATTTACGTCGGCGGAACTGGCCGAAAACGGGCGGCCACTCGGCCCATTGCGGGGTGGAGAATCGCCGAGGGGGCCGCTGCCAACAGCCCCCGACCGGCGTGGCGCGATTGCTGCGGGGGGTCGGAGAATCCCGCCCAAGTTCTCTATTAGATTTTGGAACTCAGCCAAACAATCATGATGGTCACAGCTAACAGCCTCAAATTGGAAGAACAGATGGTGTCTTCTCCATTTTAGAGCATATTTTCCTGTGGAGGAGAGGATGAACTCAGATTTCTTTATACTTTTCAAGAGCAGGTTTTCACAGTTATAATAATAACCTTTATTATTGTCACAAGTAGGTTTACATTAACACAGCAATGAAGTTGCTGTGAAAAGCCCCTAGTCGCCACATTCCGGCGCCTGTTCGGGTACACAGAGAGAGAATTCAGAATGTCCAATTCTCCTAACAAGCATGTCTTTCAGCACTTGTGGGAGGAAACCGGAGCACCCGGAGGAAACCCACGCAGACACGGGAGAACATGCAGACTCCGCACAGACAGTGACCCAAGCCGGGAATCGAACCAGGGTCCCTGTGAAGCAACAGTGCTAACCACTGTGCTACCGTGCCACCCTAAAGCTATCTGTATATTTAAATTCCAGTGTCAAACATGAGAAAGACCATTTACCAACACATTTTCAACGCTAAAAAGTGTGGCTTATTTGAGTGTGCGAGAAGAGGCATATTTAATGCTTAGGGGCCTGATCTTGAAAATGAAATGAAAATCACTTATTTTCACAAGTAGGCTTCAATGAAATTACTGTGAAAAGCCCCTAGTCGCCACAATCAGGACCCTGTTCGGGGAGGCTGGTAGGGGAATTGAACCGTGCTGCTGGCCTGCCTTGGTCTGCTTTCAAAGCCAGCGATTTAGCCCTGTGCTAAACCAGCCCCTTTGCAGACAGAAAGAACATATGCATACACTATGGGCGGGGTTCTCCGGTTTCTCAATGGTGCAGCGTTCGCTGTCAGCGGCATTCTGTTTTCCCGCCATTTGTCAATGTGATTTCCCAGTGTAACCACGCCACACTGGCGGGTATTCCTCAGGCGGGGGTGCGCTGGCAGAGTGGAAGGTGAATCGCAATGGCTGGAGAATTCCAGCCTGTACATGTTTCAGTTAAACAAAATAAATGACAGACATTCGCTGGCTTGCTCCTCAGGTTAAAGTCCAACAGGTTTGTTTCAAACACTAGCTTTCGGAGCACTGCTCCTTCCTCAGTTGAATATAAAACATACCTCTTCAAGGAAAAAGAGTAACTCGGGACAGAGTAGGGCCTCTTAAGGATCAACAAGGACATCTATGTGCGGAGCCACAAGAGTTGGGTGAGATCCTGAATGAATATTTCTCATCGGTATTCACGGTGGAGAAAGGCATGGATGTTAGGAAACTAAGGGAAATAAATAGTGATGTCTTGAGAAGTGTGCATATTACAGAGGAGGAGGTGCTGGAAGTCTTAAAGCGCATCAAGGTAGATAAATCCCCGGGACCTGATGAAATGTATCCCAGGATGTTGTGGGAGGCTAGGGAGGAAATTGCGGGTCCCCTAACCGAGATATTTGAATCATCGGCAGCCACAGGTGAGGTGCCTGAAGATTGGAGAGTGGCGAATGTTGTGCCCTTGTTTAAGAAGGGCAGCAGGGAAAAGCCTGGGAACTACAGACCGGTGAGCCTAACGTCTGTAGTAGGTAAGTTGCTAGAAGGTATTCTGAGAGACAGGATCTACAAGCATTTAGAGAGGCAAGGACTGATTCGGGGCAGTCAGCATGGCTTTGTGCGTGGAAAATCATGTCTCACAAATTTGATTGAGTTTTTTGAGGGGGTGACCAAGAAGGTAGATGAGGGCAGTGCAGTAGACGTTGTCTACATGGACTTTAGCAAAGCCTTTGACAAGGTACCGCATGGTAGGTTGTTGCAGAAGGTTAAAGCTCACGGGATCCATAGACATAGACATAGACATAGAATTTACAGTGCCGAAGGAGGCCATTCGGCCCATCGAGTCTGCACCGGCTCTTGGAAAGAGCACCCTACCGAAGGTCCAAACCTCCACCCTATCCCCATAACCCAGTAACCCCACCTAATCCCCATAACCCAGTAACCCCACCCTACGGGCAATTTTGGACACTATGGGCAATTTAGCATGGCCAATCCACCTAACCCGCACATCTTTGGACTGTGGGAGGAAACCGGAGAACCCGGAGGAAACCCACGCACACACGGGGAGAACGTGCAAACTCCGCACAGACAGTGACCCAAGCCGGAATCGAACCTGGGACCCTGGAGCTGTGAAGCAATTGTGCTAACCACCATGCTACCGTGCTGCCCCCAAGGGTGAGGTTGCCAATTGTATTCAAAATTGGCTGGACGACAGAAGGCAGAGGGTGGTTGTAGAGGGTTGTTTTTCAAACTGGAGGCCTGTGACCAGTGGTGTGCCTCAGGGATCGGTGCTGGGTCCACTGTTATTTGTGATTTATATTAATGATTTGGATGAGAATTTAGGAGGCATGGTTACTAAGTTTGCAGATGACACCAAGATTGGTGGCACAGTGGATAGTGAAGAAGGTTATCTAGGATTGCAATGGGATCTTGATCAATTAGGCCAGTGGGCCGACGAATGGCAGATGGAGTTTAATTTAGATAAATGTGAGGTGATGCATTTTGGCAGATCGAATCAGGCCAGGGCCTACTCAGTTAATGGTATGGCGTTGGGGAGAGTTATAGAACAAAGAGATCTAGGAGTACAGGTTCATAGCTCCTTGAAGGTGGAGTCGCAGGTGGACAGGGTGGTGAAGAAGGCATTCGGCATGCTTGGTTTCATTGGTCAGAACATTGAATACAGGAGTTGGGACGTCTTGTTGAAGTTGTACAAGACATTGGTACGGCCACACTTGGAATACAGTTCTGGTCACCCTATTATAGAAAGAATATTATTAAACTAGAAAGAATGCAGAAAAGATTTACTAGGATGTAACTGGGACTTGATGGTTCGAGTTATAAGGAGAGGCTGGATAGACTGGGACTTTTCCCTGGAGCGTAGGAGGCGTAGGGGTGATCTTATAGGGGTCTATAAAATAATGAGGGGCATAGATAAGGTAGATCGTCAACATCTTTTCCCAAAGGTAGGGGAGTCTAAAACTAGAGGGCATAGGTTTAAGGTGAGAGGGGAGAGATTCAGAAGGGCCCAGAGGGGCAATTTCTTCACTCAGAGGGTAGTGAGTGTCTGGAATGTGCTGCCAGAGGTAGTAGTAGAGGCGGGTACAATTGTGTCTTTTAAAAAGCATTTAGATAGTTACATGGGTAAGATGGGTATAGAGGGTTATGGGCCAAGTGCCGGCAACTGGGACTAGCTTAATGGTAAAAACTGGGCGGCATGGACTGGTTGGGCCGAAGGGCCTGTTTCCATGCTGTAAACTTCTATGATTCTATGATTCACCCGAGGAAGGAGCAGTGCTCCGAAAGCTAGTGTTTGAAACAAACCTGTTGGACTTTAACCTGGTGTTGTAAGGCGTCTTACTGTGCCGGCATCTCCACATCATTGCTCCTCAGGGGAATGCCTTGACCAATCAGGTTCAAACTGTCGGATTTAAATTTCAAACCATGCTTGGCAGTTAACTATCAGCCATCTGGTGCATTCTCGATGGCAACACCTCAACCAATCAGAGTCTATTTGCCAACCAATCAGTACTTTCTTCTCATGCAGTATAATTTGTTGTTTTACTCTGATATTGGTAGAGTTGCAAAGTGTAGGACCAAGTGACTACTTTTGAATGCGTTATGGCATTTTCTCCATTGAAAAGTATTGTAATGCATGTCAACACCTACACAATGGAGACCAATGTAAAGGTTAGCTGACCTTTAACTCACTGCATTAAAAACACATCTACATTACAATATCGCATCTGAGAATGAGATATGAAGGTGTCAAAACGGTTTAGAGAGACCTTGCAGAATTTTCCAACTCTTTAGTCAGCTTCTACAAGTGGTCACGGTTTTCCCAGGAAGTGCGTTTTTTTAGGGCTTCCAAAATCTACAGCAGCACATGAAAATAATGTGTAGCAAAAAATGCAATTTTCCTGTGCTGCTCACATGGGACCCGACCTCCGAAGAGGTGGGTGTGTGATTGCACCTGAGGCCTTCCCGTCCAATAAAAAGGCCCCATGAAAATGGAGTGGGGTTTGGAAGGCACAGAAAAATTGTTTATCCTGCAAAGAAAGACAGAAAGTACAACATTCCGCAATCCTGTTCACACCCCCCTTTGGGGAATGAAAATCTGACCCTGTTTACGAAGCCCAGGATCCGCTATGCCTTTCCAACCCCTTTCTGAATTGAGCCTGACACCCCTCCTTCTACAATTCTACAGCTCCCGAAGAACTTGCTTTTCCTTCTAATCCTGCAAATATTTTTGTGAATTGATCCAATACCTTTCTGGGAGTTCCTGTTGAATATCTTCTACAACCCTTTCAGACAGCACATTCCAGATCAATACAATGAATTGTTTAAAAATAATGGTCCCTATCTGCTCTCTCGTTCTTTTGGTAATTATTTTCATCAAGCATTGATTCAGGAACGAGCACCTCATTCATTCAGCTTGGACTGGTCTCCATCTCATTCTTCAGTGTCAGTTGAAATCTGCATTCATTTAATATGTTCAAATGCCATCTGACTCTTGCTGCATATTGAACATCGCACTGAATCAGAAAAGGTTCGATCCCATTCTCCCCACAGATTACTACTCACCCTCAGTCAGCGGTAAAGACAGATTTAAGAAACTCCATCAGTCAGTTCTCTATAATCAAATTCACTGAGAAAGTAACATTGTCAGCCAGTCCAACAAGCTCAAATGTATGTAATGAATATGTCAACATCAAGACTCAACAGCATGAGGTGTTGTTCGATTAATATGGAACTAATGCTGCTTAGATTGAACTGGTTACTATCAGCTAATAAGTTAACTTCCTCATGAGTATAGCAGCAGTTTAATTCCAACATTAGCAAATGTTGTCCCCTTGTTCAAGAAGGGGAGTGGAGACAACCCCGGTAACTATAGACCAGTGAGCCTTACTTCTGTTGTGGGCAAAATCTTGGAAAGGTTTATAAGTGATAGGATGTATAATCATCTGGTAAGGAATAATTTGATTAGGGATAGTCAACACGGTTTTGTGAAGGGTGGGTTGTGCCTCACAAATGTTATTGAGTTATTTGTGAAGGTGACCAAACAGGTGGATGAGGGTAAAGCAGTTGATGTGGTGTATATGGATTTCAGTAAAGCGTTTGATAAAGTTCCCCATGGTAAGCTACTGCAGAAAATACGGAGGCATGGGATTCAGGGTGATTTAGCAGTTTGGACCAGAAATTGGCTAGCTGGAAGAAGACAAAGGGTGGTGGTTGATGGGAAATGTTCAAACTGGAGTCCAGTTACTAGTGGTGTACCACAAGGATCTGTTTTGGGGCCACCGCTGTTTGTCATTTTTATAAATGACCTGGAGGAGGGCGTAGAAGGATGGGTGAGTAAATTTTCAGATGACACTAAAGTCGGTGGAGTTGTGGATGGTGCGGAAGGATGTTACAAGTTACAGATGGACATAGATAAGCTGCAGCGCTGGGCTGAGAGGTGGCAAATGGAGTTTAATGCAGAAAAGTGTGAGGTGATTCATTTTGGAAGGAATAACAGGAAGACTGCGTACTGGGCTAATGGTAAGATCCTTGGCAGTGTGGATGAGCAGAGAGATCTCGGTGTCCATGTACATAGTTCCCTGAAAGTTGCCACCCAGGTTGAGAGGGTTGTTAAGAAGGCGTACGGTGTGTTAGCTTTTATTGGTAGAGGGATTGAGTTTCGGAGCCATGAGGTCATGTTGCAGCTGTACAAAACTCTGGTGCGGCCGCATTTGGAGTATTGCATGCAATTCTGGTCGCCGCATTGTAGGAAGGATGTGGAAGCATTGGAAAGGGTGCAGAGGAGATTTACCAGAATGTTGCCTGGTATGGAGGGAAGATCTTATGAGGAAAGGCTGAGGGACTTGAGGCTGTTTTTGTTAGAGAGAAGGCTAAGAGGTGATTTAATTGAGGCATACAAGGTGATCAGAGGATTGGATAGGGTGGACAGTGAGAGCCTTCTTCCTCAGAGAGAGAGAGAAAATACAGCACAGAACAGGCCCTTCGGCCCACGATGTTGTGCCGAACCTTTGTCCTAGATTAATCATAGATTATCATTGAATTTACAGTGCAGAAGGAGGCCATTCGGCCCTTTGAGTCTGCACCGGCTCCTGGAAAGAGCACCCTACCCAAACTCAACACCTCCACCCAACACCAAGGGCAATTTTGGACATTAAGGGCAATTTATCATGGCCAATCCACCTAACCTCCACATCTTTGGACTGTGGAAGGAAACCGGAGCACCCGGAGGAAACCCACGCAGACACAGGGAGGACGTGCAGACTCCGCACAGACAGTGACCCAAGCCGGAATCGAACCTGGGACCCTGGAGCTGTGAAGCAATTGTGCTATCCACAATGCTACCGTGCTGCCCTTAATAACAAATAAATCTACACTATATCATTTTACCGTAATCCATGTTCCTATCCAATAGCTGCTTGAAGGTCCCTAATGTTTCCGACTCAACTACTTCCACAGGCAGTGCGTTCCATGCCCCCACTACTCTCTGGGTAAAGAACCTACCTCTGATATCCCTCCTATATCTTCCACCTTCCTCGGATCGTGATGTCTAGCACGAGGGGACATAGCTTTAAATTGAGGGGAGATAGATATAAGACAGATGTCAGAGGTAGGTTCTTTACTCAGAGAGTAGTAAGGGCGTGGAATGCCCTGCCTGCAAGAGTAGTGGACTCGCCAACACTAAGGGCATTCAAATGGTCATTGGATAGACATATGAACGATAAGGGAATAGTGTAGATGGGCTTTAGAGTGGTTTCACAGGTCGGCGCAACATCGAGGGCCGAAGGCCCTGTACTGCGCTGTAATGTTCTATGTTCTATCTAAATGTAACCTTTATTATCCACATTTATATTGTTTCGAGTAAGTAAATGCCCCTTAGTTACATTTCATTTCATTTTTGCACGTTGTTCAGAGGCTGTATTTAATTCTGATGGCACTGATACTTGGAGACAGGACTATTGAAAGATTGTCAGGCGTTGGGAATGCTGGGACAACACACTGTATGGGGACAGGTAATTCAGTCCCTCAACCTGTACAATGGACAAGCCAAATTAATACTGACTGATCTCCAAATTCTACTCATCATCAACACAGCTCGATCCAGCCTAAAATACCTCATCTGGAGATACTCGTGAAGTTAAACAAATACATTCAGACATCAACAAGAGTCAGACAATAAGTTACAGAAAACTGATGCAGGTGTTATCTATTTGGTAGAGAATACTTTAGGACAAGCAGCTCTCTCCCTTTCCTCATTTTGTTTTTGATATTCAGACACTTTTAAAAAATTATTCCATGCTTTCATGAAGCCAGGCAACCCACCAATGTGAAAAGACCAAACTCTCCCCAGGAGAACCACAATGATTGATGAAGAACCACACCCACTGTCAAATAAACACCCAATTGGAGAGAGCTGTAGTGATTTCTGTATTTGTAAATAAATGATTGGTTAACGTGTAGTCAGTACAGTTAGATGATCACTAGACGGCAACACTAACAGCCTATATAAGGAGTTTCCCGCTCTGTCTCAGTGTTAGTTTGTGTGTATTGCAGCTGGAGGATAGACGTGACCAGCTCAGAGTGCAGTGTATTATATTAATTGTTAATTTAATCTAATATTAGTTAATTCTATTACTAGTCAAAGTATCAAAGTAAAAGAACTCACAAGTATATTATTTTGTTACTCAATAAATAATTTGTCATCAACTGGAAAACTTTGACTGTTTATCATCAAGTTAAATACAACTTGGCAAGACAAATGAGTAATATCTATATTACAGCTCTGTAATATAACAAGAGCCACGCCCACTGTCAGATAAACACCCAATAGGAGAGAGTCACGCCGACTGTCAGATAAACACCCAATAGGAGAGAGTCACGCCCACTGTCAGATAAACACCCAATAGGAGAGAGTCACGCCCACTGTCAAATAAACACCCAATAAGAGAGAGTCACGCCACTGTCAGATAAACACCCAATAGGAGAGAGTCACGCCCACTGTCAAATAAACACCCAATAGGAGAGAGTCACGCCCACTGTCAGATAAACACCCAATAGGAGAGAGTCACGCCCACTGTCAGATAAACACTCAATAGGAGAGAGTCACGCCCACTCTAAGATTTGCTGGCATAGTTTCCCTGGAAAATTTAGAAGAATTAAAACCACCGGTAGCTCCAGGCTCACTATTGTATTGACCTTCCGAATCCCTCACGGAAACGTGGACTGCATCCCCCATATCCAGCTGCCCCCCATGCTCCGGACCCCCCACTGCCCTCTCAACCTTCCAGCGGACCACTGATCACCACCCCCATACCCAAATCCCCTCTAAACCCTCCCCAACCCTTGCCCTACACATCACTGACTGCTTTACTGACCTCCCGACTAGTCCCCCCCCCCAACCAGAGGCTACCCTCACCTACCAACCTCCCAACCACGTTACCCCCACTGTCCACCTGAAATCCCCCCAATAACTAACTAACCCTCCCCCTCCCCCCGCCTACCCGATACCCCCCATTACCTTACACACTGACCTTCACCGCACAGGTTATGCCCAGTGAGTATTTTCCCACAGTGTAGTCAGTATCTAGGTTTGAACAAAAGCAATTCATGCAAAGTTGATTAAGTCTTTAAAAAATAACTGGATCAATATTCTGTCAAACTTGGGATTGTATGTGTCAGGAGAGGTGATCAATTATTAAATGAAAATGACTTTTATGCATGTGGGACTGTGAAAGGGCCATTTATGGATTACAAGTCACCACAGCACAAGTTGGAATATTGGTTTGATCTTCTCAGCTTTGGGGCTTGAGCTGAATTTCATTGAGAAACATTATCATCAGTCACTCAGCTGCTTTTAAAGGTCAAGGAGATTGTAATTTGGCAAACTGTGAATGGCCTAAAATTTATAATTGAGAAGCATTTCGCATTCCGTTGTTTTAATGGTTTTGATCAAAATACACAAGAGAAATTAAGAGCAAACATCACCTGAACGAAGTAACAAGAACCAGGTGTTGACATGCCACAAAATTCATCACAATCAGATTCGATGTAGACTGAACAGCGTCAAACAGCAGAAGCAGAAAGGCCAGGTTAACCCACCAGCTCCAGGTTAACCCACCAGCTCCAGGTTAACCCACCAGCTCCAGGTTAACCCACCAGTCCAGGTTAACTCACCAGCTCCAGGTTAACTCACCAGCTCCAGGTTAACCCACCAGCTCCAGGTTAACCCACCAGCTCCAGGTTAACCCACTAGCTCCAGGTTGCAGTGACATTGACCGAGAGCACCCAATTATTTTTTTCCAATTAAGGGCCAATTTAGCGTGGCCAATCCACCTACCCTGCACATCATTGGGTTGTGGGGGTGAAACCCACGCAGACTTGGGGAGAATGTGCAAACACCACACCCAGGACCAGGATTCGAAACCGGGTCCTCAGAGCCGTAGGCAGCAGTGCTAACCACTGCGCCACCGTGCTGCCCTTCGACATTGAGTCTTGATAGGTTACTGGGCTATTGCAAAAGGGAGGTTCAGGGGTCAGGCTCCATGGGTGGGATTGTCCGTATTGACACCGACTCAGAATCCAGGGATTTCTACAACAGCAAAACTGGTGCCGCACCTGGGGCCGATTCCGCTATTCTTAAGGGGCAGCACCGGCACCACGCGGAACACAATCGATTCCAACGGGAAACGGTGCCGGATTCACCGGATTTGTGATTGAGACAAGCTGCAGCCGTACATATACACTTTACTCCCCGCACACACCATCCCAGCCCACAAGGAGGCAGTGAGGAGAGCATATCCACGATTCAGCGACGGGGAGCTGGAACTCCTGCAGGACGCGGTGGAGGAGAGGAGGGTGACCCTGTACCCTGGCCTGGGTAGGAGGCTGCCAGCCGCTGCCATTTATTATGCCTGGGCGCAGGTGGTAGAGGCGATCAGCGCCGTGGGCAACATCACCCGGAACGGCCGGAAGAAGCTGCACGACCTCCTCAGGGCAGTCAGGGTGAGTAGGCAGCACTGTGCCTCTGGCACCAACCCCTGTCCCACACACCCGTAACCCTATCCCCACCCTGTCATAATATACACCAGTATACCATGGTGCAGACACACACACACACTGACATGCAGTGGGACCAATCAGCATACACAACACCGCAGCCAATCACCAGTGAGAGCACACGTACTATAAAGACAGGGGACAGGAGAGTTCCCGCTCATTCTAGTAGCAGCCAGCTCGGAGCACAGAGCTCACAGCCTGCAACACAGACATTCACCATGTGCTGAGTGCATCACATGGTTAGGACTAGGCAAGGGTCAACAGTTAAAGCTGGTATTGCATTTACCCACAGTTCAAGTATGTTAATATAGTTAACCTTATAATAAATTAGAGTTACACCACTTCCAGTGTTGGTGACCTGTTTGTGATCCAGAACACCCAACACATCACACCCCACCCCCACCAGGAGGAGACCGGACCCCTACCCTGCCCCACATACCGGCCACCATGGCCGGGTACCCTGGCCATTAAAACCATCACCGACCTACCTCCTGGGCTGCAGGCGGCGGACTGTCCAACACTGTTGTTTTCTGCCCCCCCCACAAACCCCCCCCACCACCCCCACACCCGCGCACAACCGCTGGGAGTGGGAGAAGAGAGGAGGGGGATCATCGGAAATGCGAACATCACCATGGCAGAGGGTCCTGGGCCTGGGCCAGGAGGAAAGGGAGGTCACCGAGGTGCAGCTCGGCCGTGGGCGAGGAAGTCAGACCCCGCTTAGTTGCGGTTCCCTGGGACATGTGAGGTAACACCCCCACCAACACAACCTCCACACCACCCTCACCCTCACCCCCACACCACCCTCACCCCCACACCACCCTCACCCCCACAACTCCACCCTCACCCCCACACCACCCTCACCCCCACACCATCCTCACTCCCACACCACCCTCACACCCACACCACCCTCACCCCCACACCACCCCCACCAACACAACCTCCACACCACCCACACCCCCACACCACCACCCTCACCCCCACACCACCCTCACCCCCACACCACCACCCTCACCCCCACACCATCCTCACCTCCACACCACCCTCACCACAACACCACCACCCTCACCCTCACCCCCACACCACCACCCTCACCCCCACACCATCCTCACCTCCACACCACCCTCACCAGAACACCACCACCCTCACCCTCACCCCCACACCACCACCCTCACCCCCACACCACCACCGTCACCCCCACACCATCCTCACCCCACACCACCCTCACCCCCAGACCACCCTCACCCGACCACCACCCTCACCCCCATACCACCACCCTCACCCACACACCATCCTCACCCCCACACCACCCTCACCCCCACACCACACCACCCTCACCCCACCACACCACCCTCGCCCCCACACCACCCTCACCCCCACACCACCACCCTCACCCCCACACCACCCTCACCCCCACACCCCCACCCCCAGACTACACCACCCTCACCCACACACCACCCTCAGCCCTACACAACCCCCATCCCGCTCACCCTACACCACCCCCACCCTCACCACCCCCACTCCCACCCTCATGCTAACCTCCACCACCCCCGGCCCACGGTCTAATCATGCACCTTGTCTTGTGTCCTGCAGGACATAAAGTCGGGGCGGGTGCATCTGGCGTTCCCCCCCCCCCCCCCCCCCGCCCCCCCAGCGAGTGCAACAGCCGGAGCTTCCCCCCGTGAGCCGAGCAGTGATGGGAGCGGCCCGGATACCAGCCGCCCTCCCCCCCTCGGCCCGAGACTCAGGACACGCGGAGCCCGGCTCGGAGGATGACACTGACTTTCCCGTCACAGCTCCTCCAACAGCCTCGACCATCAACAGCTTCCAACACACTCACCTCAGTCAGGCACTTTAGTGAAGAGGTTCCTGGGACACTCTCTGATGTGCACCACACAGTTTACGCAGTACAGCAGGTGGAGGTAGGAACTCCCGAGGGAACGGACGGTCGGAGGGAGGGCCGACCGCAGGAACTAGCTGCCATCCAGATGGGTTTCAGGTTTCTGGAACGGACAATCCCATCAATTGTGGCGATGTAGTCGCAGAGCCAGGGACTACATGAGGGGTTCACAGAATCATAGAATTTACAGTGCAGAAGGAGGCCATTTGGCCCATCGAGTCTGCACCGGCTCTTGGAAACAGCACCCTACCTAAACCCACACCTCCGCCCTGTCTCCACATCTCCACCCTATCCCCATAACTCCACCTAACCTTTTTGGACACTAAGGGCAATTGATCATGACCAATCCACCTAACCTGCACGTCTTTGGACTGTGGGAGGAAACCGGAGCACCCGGAGGAAACCCACGCACACACGGGGAGAACGTGCAGACTCCGCACAGACAGTGACCCAGCGGGGAATCGAACCTGGGACCCTGGAGCTGTGAAGCAACTGTGCTAACCGCTGTGCTACCGTGCCGCCGAGCATCCAGCACCTGCAGCTGCAGTTGGAGGAGTTGCAGCAGCAGGAGGTGGTGCCGACAATGCGTGCCACCCAGACCAACACCGCACAGGTGGCATCCACGGTGGAGGCCTTGGTGGCGATGGTTTCACCCATGGATCAGCATGTCCGAGGTCTGGGGCATTCTGTGCAGGCGCTGGCCGAGGCCCAGGATACGGTTGCCACCTCACAGGCAACCATGTGCCAGAGCAACCTGGAAATTGCAGCGGCTCTCCTGAGCCTGCCCCAGTCACAGCAGACCATGGCTGAGAGTGTCGACGGCATTGCCCAGGCGCTGGCCGGCGTGGTGCAGACGCAGAGGGAGGTGTCTCATTCCCAGGGGGAGATGACGCATTCACTGGCTGATGTGACACAGGCCCAGAAGGTGGTGGCACAGTCACAGCGTGATGTGGCGCAGTCTGAGGCGGAGATGGTCTGCTCCCTGTGCTCCATGGCCGCAAGACCAGAGCGGGCCTCCAGGATTGGCAGCACCAGGTGGCGGGGGGGCCTCAGGGGATAGGTCGATAAGCACCCCCCCCCCAATGGAATAGCCCAGGGGCCATCGGGCATCTCGAGGGAAGAGGTGGTCATGGGGCCCGTGCCAGTGCCTCCCGCAGGAGAGATGCTGGAACACCACAGCGACTCGGATCCCCCCCCCCCTCCTGTTCTTGGTGCATCTGGTGGGCAGTGGGCAGAACAGGGCGGCACCATGCCACCCCAGACACGCGAGCTGTGACCGGGCCCATCCAGACTGGGTCGCCCCAGGAGACGCCCGCCAAGGGGACCCTTGTCGCAGGGCAGGAATCACTGCAGGCCGCCTCCACTCCTGCTGTACCATCTGGGGAACCACCTAGATGGAGTGTAAGGCCAGAAAGTGAGTCACCAGTTAAGTTGGCACGGGTGCAGGGCACAGTTTACTTATAGGGGTGGGGCACAAATCTGTATATATGTTGTCACAATAAACAGTTGTTATCATTGTTACAACCTATCTCGGTGCTCTTCCTGATGAGTGTGAGGGTTGGGCTGGTCCGGGCTGACCTGAGAAGACGGGGGGAATGGGCGGACGTTGTGAGTGGCACTCCTGGCATGCCAGGCTGGCAGTGCCAAGGGTCCCAGATGCCAGAGGAGTGCCAGAATATTTTCCTTCCCTGTCCCCAACCATCCTGGGGCTTCTAAGAGCCTGAGAGCCACCCCCTCCTCAAGGTGTCATCATGTCTGGTCCACGATTATGGAAACCAGTGTTGAATGGTGCGCACTTGAGGCCTTGGAGGCACGGCATTGACTCCAAGCACCGGGAGAATATGGCACCTGGATATTTAAGCGAGCCTCTTGACTCATTTAAATATCATCAACTGGATCACGCTTACTGAGGACAAGATACAGATCATGCCGGCCGCTGCGAGTGGGGTGAATTGCGCAAGGCCACGTGTCTGGTGTGAGGCCGGATTTGGGCCTCTCCCGCGATTCACCTGTTGTACCTGGTATGGAATGGGGCACAGAAATGTGGGTAAATTGCATCCCACGTATGAAATTCAAGGCTGAATTTTTCCGGCCAAATGGCAATGGGAAATCCTGGCACAATGGTATCGCCAGTGCTCCACCAAACCCCTGGTTCCGATTGCTGAGACCTCTCTGACTGCAACAGACTAACTGCAGTTGACCAGACTGGTCTATGACAGTTCGCTGTTATTGTGGGGCTGTAGAAACGGCCGCCTTTAGCAGAATTGTTACTGAGGCTGATAAGCCCTCTTTTTGGGCACATTTCTTGCGGGGCGGGGGGGGGGGGCTGGATCACCATCTTTATGAACAGTGGTCCTGAATTGGGGTTGGGGGAGGGGAGTGCTCTTGATTGGATGCCGCTGTCAATATGCCGCTCCCAACATGACTCCTGTTTCTAGCCCCAGCAACGTGACTTCACCACCAACCTCAACATTCGGCCAAGGTGCTAGGTACAACAACGAACGTTGCACAACTTGTGATTATTAATTAGCTGCAGAATTAAAGCCTATCGGGACAAAACTGTTTGAATGTCCCATGCAATATCCTTCAGTTGTTCACTTGAGGGAGGGTGGGGTGGGAGATGGTTAGAGCGGCAATTTGGAATTGCTATAAAGGGGGTGAAAGGTGAATACATTTCAAAAAGAGCCGCTGTGATATGAAAGTTTCTTTGAGCAAAAAGGTTTCTTTCCAGAAATACAGCATGCTGTCAGTATGGTACTGACACATTATGTACTCATCTTAGAGAACATTGAGAGTTTAGGCCCCACCCTAGCCCCCTGCGCATGTCACACAGGCTGATACTGTGGTGCAGTGCAGGGGGAGCACTGCACTGTCAGAGGTGCTGCTTTTCAAACCAGGGTCTGGATTCTGCGATTCCCCACCCCCGTGTTTCTCAGCGAGACGCCATTCGCTGGAGGCGGGATCTTTCCTCCTGACACTTGTCAATGGGATCTCCCATTGAAACCACCCATTGCCACCGGGGAACGCGGCTAACGTGTATAACCAAGACCCCATCGACACGTTCTGAAGCATAGAAAAGATCCTGGGGTACATTTTCCCACCCCGCCCACTGTGGGAATCATCGCCGGCAGGGCGGACAATTTGGCGGTTAAAGCTCTGTTGACCTCTGGCGGGAATTTCCAGTTTCAGCCCTTCAGGCCATTCAAAGAACATCAGAGGAATCACCTGTGGTGCTGTGGCCAATGTTTTATTTTTCTACATGGGGCTTGAACTGATAGCATTCAACCGTGACAGCGCTAACAACTGACCCATCCTCACATAATAACGGCCAAACATTGATATACAGTTTAATGCTCACCTGGATTTTGAAAACTGTAAAACATAGTACACGCCAATGGATGTATTAATGGATAGGAAACCCTTGCTCAGTTGTCAGCTGTGACTTGGAGTTTAAAAGAGTTGCTTATTGTGATGAAAGGAATAGTTAATGAGGGCAGGGAAGGATCTTGTTAAAAGCCAGGCAAAGATGGTAACACCTTGGGACAAAATTATATATTATTTTCATCTATTTCTACCTGCACATTCTTCCCTTTTCTGTATTTTGTGATTACCATTCGCAATAAGTCCTTTTGCAGCCTTTTGTATAACCTCAGTGTTTTATCTAATAATAATCAGACGTGTTTATATTTTAGTGAGGCTTCTTAGTGTTGTTATCAATTATAGATGTTTTTTAAAAATCTTATGTAGGCCAGACTAAGTAAGGGTGGCAGATTTCCTTCCCTAAAGGATATTCATGAACCAGATGGGCTTTCACTATTACTAAGAGGAGCCTTTTATTAAATCAGGAATGGAAATGCCGGCTGCCAGAGTGGGATTTGATCTAATGTCTCCGGAGCATTATTCCAGGCCTCTCAATTACCAGTCCATCAGCATAACCATTATGCTGCCTTTCCCTGTGAGAGTGAAACGAGTGTAATGCTATAATTTAATCTATGTTCAGAGAACATCTACACACCAAGTCTATTTCATTTTACAAACCTGTTATGTCATTTGAAACCCTTGAGTAAATGTCACCTTATTGCTCCATTTTAATTATCCATAATTCTCTGTTCAGATGTTGCCTGATCCAAGGGTGATAATCCACGATAATTTCACAGTGAAAATTCACATAGATTAGAAAGTCAACTGGCTCTGCAGAGAGCTCCCCAAATATCATGTAAAAATATGACTTCCTCTTTTAGCTTTTATTGGTAGGGGATTGGGTTTCGGAGTCATGAGGTCATGTTGCAGCTGTACAAAACTCTGGTGCGGCCGCATTTGGAGTATTGCGTGCAATTCTGGTCGCCGCATTATAGGAAGGATGTGGAAGCATCGGAAAGGGTGCAGAGGAGATTTACCAGAATGTTGCCTGGTATGGAGGGAAGATCTTATGAAGAAAGGCTGAGGGACTTGAGGCTGTTTTTGTTAGAGAGAAGAAGGTTAAGAGGTGACTTAATTGAGACATACAAGATGATCAGAGGATTGGATAGGGTGGACTGTGAGAGCCTTTATCCTCGGATGGTGATGTCTAGCACGAGGGGACATAGCTTTAAATTGAGGGGAGATAGATATAGGACAGATGTCAGAGGTAGGTTCTTTACTCAGAGAGTAGTTAGGGTGTGGAATGCCCTGACTGCAATAGTCATGGACTCGCCAACGCTAAGGGTATTCAAATGGTCATTGGATAGACATATGGACGATAAGGGAATAGTGTAGATGGGCTTTAGAGTGGTTTTACAGGTCGGCGCAACATCGAGGGCCGAAGGGCCTGTACTGCGCTGTAATGTTCTATGTTCTATGCTCTCAATGTTTGAAATACTTAGCTGCAAGGAGCAATCCTCATTGGGTTCTCTTCAAGGACAGACAGTGCATCTTGAACAAGAAATTCTACATTGGATAAAATGTTGAAGAATTGTGAAGAGATATTTTTGCAGATATTATTATACAGACAAAAGTATTTGGTTGCCTAACCTCACTGTATGTCCTGACATCGCTGCTGTAGAAATCCGCCCCAGTGTGTTCATATTCCCATCCCTCACTTGGCTGTTTTGGTGAATGAATGTGACAATGACTGCAGTGCAACCTGCTTCTTCTGTTGAATGGAGCCCCTGCAGACTTGACTACTAAAAGGTTAGCAGAGAAATATTGAATATGAATGAAAAATATCAGTAAAAACATATCTCTTTTCTCAGCTCACAGTAACATTATTGAAATGAGCTGACCCTTCATTGTTATATTTCAGACATGTCCTTTGTGTGCTGAATATTTCTCTGTGTTAAACAAATGTTGCCGTCAATGGTGATAGGTTACTTTCCCTTGAAAGCGGGGGGGAAAGTTTCCTATTTCTGGCTTGTCATTCAGCCATAATTCCGAAGAGAAATTTGGGAACAAGCGAGACCTTGTTGAGCTTGACATCTTGAAGCAGCGACTGCTTAAGGCGCTTCTGTTTTATAATGGTGCCTCAATAATGACACATCTGCTAACAGCCATATGTAACTGTCTCTCTGTTTGTGATTTGCGAAATAAAAATGAAATTCCAGGCAATTAACAGAAACAAATTAGCAGAAAGGTCAAAATAACATATAACATCTGTGCATCAGGGCCTTTGAGATGTAATCAGGCAACATTCTTGTTTGTGAAGTTATCCAAAGAATACGCAAAAAATGGACAAGCAGCCTGGCTGACATAATGTTCGACATGGGTCATGATGTCTTTGGCATTACATCACCAGACCAAACTCCCAACATGGATTGTGGAATAAAATGCTGCCTAATCGCCAAACCTCATCTAACTTTAGACATTATGTTCTGAGTATTTCAAGCATGGGCAGGTTGAACGCAAGCAATAATCTGCCTGTCGCAAACAGCTGAACAGATCTGTTTAACATGATTCGCCAGTCATTGGACCATTGGCACTACAACTACCCGGCCATTCTGCACCCCGCCCCCCGCCCCCGCCCCCACCCCCACCCCCGTCCCCTCCCCACCCCCCCGCCCCCGCCCCTACCCCCGTCCCCTCCCCACGCCCCCGCCCCCGCCCCTGCCCCTACCCCCGTCCCCTCCCCACCCCCCCTACCCCCATTTGGGATGAAGCACATTAAGAACTGTAAGGAAATTCCTACATGCAACTGTTGATTCAACTGCATGTCATCCACAGATCAGAAACATGCAAAGGGTAGTGTTGAGTTCTGTGTACTGTTCTTCAGCATGGTGAAGGTTGGAGTGTTAACAAAGAACAGCGAGCAGCATTTAACAAACAAAGCTAATTTATTACACTACACTGAATTGGATTCAAACATACTATTAAGGAATTAGATAAGTAAAGATACACTTTACTTTTACAGTACTAAGTTACACTGCACTTTTACAGTACTAAGTTATTCTATCAGCTAAGCTATCTTACACCTACTCTGTCTGGCTCCCTTTCACTCTCTCCCAGAAGTCAAGGAGGCATGTGATATTTATATGGCTGCTCTATAGCACCATCTAGTGACTGGAGTAATAACATTACATTAACCCTTTATGTACTTTACACTATCCACATCTTGTGATAGGTAGGGGATGAGGGATCATTTCATCGAAAATGTGTTTCTCATGGAAAGCAATAAAAGGGGAGGCCCTGGAGGGCAGCCATAGCAACACATCTATTGAGTAAACACAGGGCAGGATGTACCGACCACCCACCACGTGTTTTTTGGCAGCAGAGGCAGCCCCAGCGGGATCTACTGACCCCACCTTTGTTAACGATATTTCTCAGTGACAGCACCTCTTGTCACTGGGAAACCCGTGCTGGCCGGCGTGGGCTGGAATTTCCTGCCAGCACGAACAGCCGGTAAATCTGCCCAGAGTGTCATTAAAGCTAAAATCAACTGCGCCAGTCACTAAGTTCACAACTTTAGTGAACAGAGACCCAGGACAATATGGCAGGTGTAGATTGCCAGGATATAGTGACACGATGGAAATATCTATGGCTTCCTGAGCAGCACACTGGTGAAAAGTCGAACGAGCGCATGGACATGGCATTGCTGTTGACATACAGATCAAGTTCAGTCTTTGCAAAAGTGAAGGAATCCTTCACCGTGTATGTGAAATACTCACTCAGAACTGCCTGTTGATAATTAAGGAATGAATTGATAATGGACAACCATCTGTATCACAGCAAAGAATTGTGGGAAGGAAGGTCAATCAGTGAGCGCACCGTAAATCAGGAGTCAGTTCCAGCTCACTACTCTCACTTTGGAGTCAGAAGATTCAACTCCCACCTCAGAGGCATAATCACATGATTGAGACGGACATCTCGATGCAGTGCGAAGGGAAAGTTGTAAGTGTTAGCAGTGCCAACTTTCAGATGAGGCAATAAGCCAGGACCCTGCCGGCTCTTCAGGGCTGTAAAGATTCCATGATCACTATTTCCAAGATGAACATCAGGGGCGGGATTCCCCGCCGGGTCGGAGAATCGCCGGGGGATGGCGTGAATCCCACCACCGCCGAATTCTCTGGCACCGAAAATTCAGCAGGGGCGGGAATCGCGCCCGTCGGCCCCCCCCCCCCCCCCGGCTCCCCCCCCCCCCCCCCCCCCCCGGCTCCCCCCCCCCCCCACCCCCCCCCCACCCCCCTTCCCCCCTGCGATTCTCTGGCCCACGATGGGCCGAAGTCCCGCTGCTGTCGTGCCAGTCCTGCCGGCGTGAATCAAACCACTTACCTTCCCGGCGGGACTGGCGACGCGGGCGGGCTCCGGGGTCCTGGGGGGGGGGCACGGTGGCCTGGCCCGCGATCGGGGCCCACCGATCCATGGGCGGGCCTGTACCGTGGGGGCATTCTTTTCCTTTCGCCTTGGCCACAGCCTCCGCGACGGCCGATGTGGAAGTGAGCCCCCCCCCTGCATATGCTCCCGTGCATGCGCGGGCCTCCGCCGCCCGGCCCAGTCCCTCTGGCCCCGGCTGGCGTGGCGCCAAAAACCTTTCCCGCCGGCTGGCGGCGCGCCAACCACTCCGGCGCGGGCCTAGCCCCTCAAGGTGAAGGCTTGGCCCCTAAAGGTGCAGAGAAATCCGCACCTTTGAGACGGCCCCCACCGGAGTGGTTCCCGCCACTCCATCCCGCCGGGACCCCCGCCCCGCCGGGTAGGGGAGAATCCCGGCCCAGAGCTCTCCCCAGAATCCTGGTCAATATTTCTTTCTTTACTGAAATCACTAAAAGGAGATTATCTGGTGATTATAACATGGCCGTTTGAGCGACTTGCTCTTTCCAAATTGGCTGCTACATTTCTCTACACTCTTCAAAAGTGTTCAGTTGGCTGCATAATGCCCTTGGATGACATTATTTAAATACAAGTTGTTTCCTTTCATCAAATCAGTCAACCTACTACTTACTCTTCATGTTTGTTCATGCTATCAAGTAAGCCTTCTGTGTTGCAAATGTACTATTCTATTTCTAACACACATCACAGACAAGTGAGTAAACAGTGGCTTCAAAATAGGCTGTCCCAGCCTTGTTAGTGGATTGTGTTAAACAAGGCTGCTAGCAAGGGCTTTTCGAGTAGGTTTGTGTACACCACTGAGAGAGAGAGGCCTGAGAAGGAGGGTTACTAATTTATAAATTTGTAACTAAAGGTCAAAACAAAGAGCAGGTATTAAGTGCCAATTGTGTGTGTGTTTTACTTAATGGTAGATTATCATGTGAGTATTTAAGGATTATTGAAGAATACCTGACTAAATATAGATCAATAATGATCAAATGCTGAGGATTACTGTACGCATTTCCAGGATGTTTTCATGGGGGAGAAAGGTAGAGCCAGGATCCGGCCAATTTTAAGCATGTGGCTATCTGAGAATTAGGGGATTAAGGGCTGTTTTGGAGAGCTGGACCGACGTGCCAGTGGAGAAGGCAGGCTTTCTGACCAGCCTGCCTGGGCACCCACACTCCACTGATACTGCCTCGGAACCAGGATTGCTGTCACGATCACGGGGAAACCATTGTTACTCTCCCCATTGGACGTGTGGAGTAGGAACTTCCCAGTTAGGGGGCGGAGGCCACCCAGCCGGAGCTCGTTACGGACTTATGTAAAAGCCGGCGAAAGCAGGGCCGGGTGTGGTTGGTTCTCCCAGCAAGGACTGGAGTGGGAGCGACTTACTACCTTGAGCAGATATTGTGTATAGTTAAATAAAACTCTGGCTTCCTCAAGTTACTAAACTGACGACGAGGACAAAAGGACACTCTGGACTCGCTCGTGGAACTACCTAGCTGCCCGCTTGATTACTACCTCAGAATGTGGGGACATAACAGTTCAGGCTGGCAACTTTAAAGCAGGCCTGGATGACTGGAGCCAGTGTGCTGAGCACAGGAGGTTATTCTTCCAGGCTAAATGGGATTAGAAAGTCATCCTCCTGACGGCTGTGGGCCCCAACCTTTGGGACCATAAAACATCCAACTTACCTGGCTGCACCAAATTGTTTGATGAGCTGGTCATTTTGGTTGCTGAATATTATGACCCTAAACCTCCATGATCATGCAGCGGTCTCCAGGTGAACCAGTCACTGATTTCTCTACCCGACTAACACGTGTAGCTGTGCATTGTGGGTTTGACCGTCCCTCTCCAAAATGTTGAGGGATCAGTTATTATGCGGCTTAAACAAGAGTCCCTGCTGAAGGACCTACACACTGGGTAGCCGGGCACCTCTAAGGTGAAGATGTTGGCCCATTGTTAAATCCGGAGGCACAGCATCGATGGGGACATTGGGAGGGTGCTGCACAGCTGCCTGGCACGCCAGGAGCATCAGAAGCTCCCACCGGCGATCTCCCTTCAACCATGGGATTGGCCACAACGCCGGTGTGTGCGACTACATGTGGACGTCGCAGGGTCTTTCATGGGGTCCATGTTCCTCATTATCGTGGATGTCCGCTCCAAGTGGCGAGATGTGTGCAAGATGGCCTCAACGTCATCCAGGGCCACGGTGAAATGGCTCTGGTGCTCATTCTGCACCAGTGGGATCCCGGAGTCCCTGGTAATAGATAATGGGATACCCTTTACTCGTGAAAGGTTTGCCTTGTTTACAAAGCGAAATGGCATCCGGCATTTTAGAACCGCACGTTTCATCCCACCTCCAATGGGCAGGCGGAAAGGGTAGTCCAGACTTTCAAAAGAAGCATAAGTAACAAACCACGGGTCTGATGGACACGCGACTGGCGTGATTCCTATTTAACTACCACACAATGTCATACGTGACGACGGGAATACGGAGCTGTTGCTGGGCCAATCGTTTAGAAGCCAGTCCACCTTCACATTTCAGAACCTCACCAGCAAAGTGGAGGAGCAGCAGGAGGGGCAGGAGTGGTACCATAACCGGAGGACACCAAGGCGGCAGCTTCACTCAGGGGACGTGGTCTATGCCGCAGCTTTGGAGATGGGGCACTTTGACTCTCAGGTCGTTTTGGAGAGAACGGGTATCATCTCCTACAAAGTTTGGATTTAGGGCAATGCCCAGTGGAAGTATTTGGACCACCTGAAGAAGCAGGAACCAGCGCTTCGCAATGTCCAACTGGCAGAATTGACATCTCCTCCGTGCCAGGAACCACCCCTCAGCCTGGAGGCCAACCGTCTAGATCCCAGTGCCTGCTCCAAGCAGGAGCAAGATGACACCGGCCTGGAAATGGACACGGAAGTATCCGTGCCTACATCCATGTCATGCCTGGGACCAAGGTCCCGCCAATAACACTTCGGATTTTGGCCAAGAAATGCAATCAACGGACCAATACATACCACCTGATCTAGAGCCATCGCAAGAGGAAGACCAACATGGGGCAAAACGGCTCAGAAGGCCCTCACCATTGCAGCTGAAAGGGGACATTCAGACTTTGGGGGGAGAAATGTTATAACCCCCATGAGGACCACAGGGAAACAATTGTTAATCTCCCCCATTGGGGGCGGAGGCCACCCAGCCGGAGTCGTTACAAACTTACATAAAAGCCGGCCCAAAGCAGGGCTGGGTATGGTTGGTTCTCCCACCAAGGACTGGACTGGGAGCGAGTTACTGCCTTGAGCAAAATATTGTATATAGTTTCATAAATCTCTGTTCTATTGCTGCTGGCTTTCTCAAGTTACTAAACTAGGAAAACCAAAGGGCTGCCTGCTAACATCTCCTGTTCAGATAGTTGTGTGGGACCAACCATAGCAGCTGATTGGTGAGTAAGTCCTGGTGAGTATTTTCAATATTTTAAAAGCAGCAGCCAGGGTGGGTGACGCACTGTGGGTGACTCTGCTGCTTCGATGGGTGGGGGAAAAACGGAGGCAGGGCTTTATTGACAGGAGATTCAATAATTATGGACACAGATAGATGCTTGTGTGACCACAAACGTGAATCGAGGATGGTATGTTGCCTTCCTGGTGCCAGGGTCCGGGATGTCACGGAGCAGCTACTGGGCATTCTGGGGAGGGAAGGTGACCAGCCAGTGGTTGTGGTTCACATTGGTACCAACAACATCGGTAAACTGAAGAATGTGGACCTGCAAGGGCTTTATTGACAGGAGAGTGCAGGAAGTTAGGTGATAAACTAAAATGCAGGACCTCAAATGTAAAATCTCAGGATTACTCCCAGTTTCATATGCGAAGGCAGCACAGTGGTTAGCACCATTGCTTCACAGCACCAAGGCCCCAGGTTTGATTCCCGGCTTGGGTCACTGTCTGTGCGGAGTCTGCACGTTCTCCCCGTGTCTGCGTGGGTTTCCTCCGGGTGCTCCGGTTTCCTCCCACAGCCCAAAGATGTACACGTTAGGTGGATTGGCCATGCTAAATTGCCCTCAGTGTCCAAAAAACAGTTAGGTTGGGTTAAAAGATAAAGATAAGTAAAAAGATAAATAATCTTTATTGTCAAAAGTAGGCTTACATCAACACTGCAATGAAGGTACTGTGAAAAGCCCCTAGTCGCCACACTCCTGTTCGGGTACACAGAGGGAGAATTCAGAATTCTCAGCTGGTACACGAATTGAACCCCCGCTGCTGGCCTTGTGCTTCATCACAAACCAGCTGGATAGCCCACTGAGCTAGGGATAGGGTGGGGGCTTCAGTGTGGTGCTCTTTCCAAGGGCCGATGCAGACTAGATGTCCGAGTGGCCTCCTTCGCACAGTAAATTTGATGTTCCAGAGAGAGCAGGAATAGGAGGATCGATCGGATGAGTGCGTGGCTGGAGAGATGGTGTAGCCAGGAGGGATTCAGGTTCTTGACGCACTGGGACCAGTTTTGGGGCAGATGGGACCTGTACAAACCGGACGGGCAGAGCTGGGACCTATGTCCTTGCGGGGGCTTTCACTGCTTCTGATAGAAGAGATAGGGTGGACAGGATAAAATTGTTTCCCTTGGCGGAGAATTCTAGAACAGCAGGCATAGATTCAAGATAAGTGTCAGAAGATGTGGTGGGGACATGAGGAAGAAATTTTTTACGCAGAGGTTAATGGGAGTCAGGAATTCGCTGCCCGAGTTGGTGGTGGACGCAGAGACCCTAAACTCTTTTCAAAGGTACCTGGATCTGCAGCTTAAATGTTGTAAACTACAGGGCTGTGGACCGGATGGAGGAAGGTAGGATTAATAATAATAATCTTTCATTGTCAAACACGGCAATGAAGTTACTGTGAAAAGCCCCTAGTCGCCACACTCCAGTACCTGTTCAGGTATACAGAGGGAGAATTCAGAATATCCAAATTACCTAACAGCACGTCTTTCGGGACTTGTGAGAGGAAACCGGAGCACCCGGAGGAAACCCACGCAGACACGGGGAGAACATGCAGACTCCACACAGACAGTGACCCAAGCCGGGAATCGAACCTGGGACCCTGGAGCTGTGAAGCAACAGTGATAACCACTGTGCTACCGTGCCACCCACGATTAGAAAGGGCATCTGGGTGTCCTTGGGCTGGCATGGACAAGATAGCCGAATGGCCTCCTTCTGTGCTCTAACTTTTCAATGATTCTATGAAAATATAGTGGCTGTGGGCAGAGGTTCAGGCCTGCGTTTCTGAATTCGGTTGTTCCACCCCATTGAACGTGACTGTGGACGATGGCTGAAATACCACATAGATTGACCCATGATCAGGTGACCCAATACTGCAAAATAATTCAATATCCTGACCAGGAAAGGCAAGGTAAGCACTGCCTGGGCTTCAAATAGAACTCAGAACTCTATCATGAGGAATAGGATAAATTGTCGGGAGATTCTTGTCTCTGCAGTTGGTTTTTATCAAGGTAGATCTGAGCTGGAAAGAAATTGGTTTTCAAATTCAGAATTGAAGGTTAGGGACTTTCAAGGTGAAATCTGTGTGTTTGTTTAGCAAGAATATAAAGGCAAGTAAGTCATAAACGTCGGTTGCCATTGGAGACAACCTTTTCAGACTGGGCAGTTGATGAATTTGACATTTGGTTTGGTCTCTACTAAAAGCAGGTTATAAAAGCTGAAATGATTGCTGTCACAGTGGCCACCAGCCCCTGCTCCTTTATTTTCCCCTCTCAGGGTAATATAACCCAACACAACAAACAACAACTTGCATTTATATAGTGCCTGAAACATAGTAAAACAGCCCAAGGTGTTTCACAGAAGGGTTACCAAACAAAATTAGTCACTTAGTCACATAAGGTGCCATTAGGGCAGATGACCAACGGTTTTGTCAAAGACGTAGGTTCTGGATGTTGAGCCCCCGTTTGCCGTCAGTGTGGACAGCAATGTGGACCCAAATTCCCGCGAGAATTGGGCAACAAGATTCCCGCTGGCGAGATCTCATTTCCTGATTGGTCCACCCTTGCCGGTGACGTAACAAGGTTCCTACCCAGAAGGGGCGGGAACTTAATTTCACTAAATTTGAATACGTTTAAATATCATTGAAGGGTCTCCCAGCCACATGATTCTCCCTCACTGAATATTCACAGCCTCACCAATGCGGCGTCACAGCGGCAAGGTTTACAGAGCTGTGTATGAACGGGAATCAGTTGAGTAGAATCTGCTGAGGGACAAGGTAAATATAACCCCCCCCCCCCAGGGGGTGACATGCCCGGCAATGCCCTGGCACAGGTTCACACTGCCAACCTGGCTCTGCCACCCTAGAAGTGCCGCCCTCTGGAGCAGGGTAGGTTCCCCTTATGTGTGTTGGGGGGAGGAGAGCTGGTGACTGTGATGGCGGAGTCCTCGATACTGCCGTGATGGTTTGAAGGTTGGCAGGAAGGGGAGGGGCGGAGGCGGGAGATGGAGAAAGCACCCGATGCTGACATGACGGTGGGTGTTAACCTGATGCTCGTGAGAATGCCCTCCATGACTGTGGGGATGGGGGGCGGGGAGGGGGGGTGGTGGGGGGGAACCTATTTTGATCGCAGATCGAGGCGCCTGGTAAATATGACACCCTGATCTCTGTGGAGCTGGCCTTGCTGGCTCTATCAGGCCCCGCCCTGCCAGAGTGACAGCATAAACCATGCCCACAGATTCTGTGTGCACAGAATGCCAGAAAATCTGAAACTTGGCTGTGTAGCTGGAGAGAAACACGTTGGTTTTCAGTCTAAACCTGGCTCTCTGACAGGCCTCATACCCAGCTGTACCAGGGAGCAGCCCCCCCCCCCCCCCACATGTAGGGCCCACAGCCTCCTGCTCCAGAACACAGACTGACCACTGATTGCGCCATCTCTGGTGAATAGTAATGTTGGTAATTTGTTCTGAGTGTTATCACAGGAACATGACTAGTTTCAAACTGACCACCTCAATGCAGCAATCATTGTTTTTATTCAGATTACACACAAGAATGTGGGCAGCTTCGTTGTTGAATCCTGTTTACTAATGGGTTATTTTGTCATTGTCACATTGCTGTTTTGGGACCTTGAATTGAATTGGTTGCTCCGTTTCTTACACTTCAATGATGCATCGATGGTGTTAAAAACATTTCTATATGAATGCAAATCTTTCTTTTTACCACTTTAAAAAACATTTAAATCGTATTTACAGCAGATATACACCAAACTTGCTGGTGTTTATGGTCCACTGGAGTATCCTCCTCTTCAACAACTCCAGCAATACAACTCGATTATTTTGCTCCTCGTATTTATTCAGCTTCTTGTTAAACGAGTCTACGCTATTCACCGCAACCGCCCCACGTGGGAGTGAGTTCCACATTCCTCATAGGAGAAGAGGAACAGGAGTCGGCCATTCAGCCCATTGAGCCTGCTCACCATTCAGTGCGAGCTTGTCTGATCATCTACTTTAGTGCCATTTTCTCCACACTATCTCCAGATCCCTCTATGTCTTTGATATTTAGAAATCTATCAATCTCTGTTTTAAACATACTCAGTGACTCAGCTTCCACAGCCTCTGGGATGGACATTTCCAAAATAACGACAACAATCTCTCCCTCAATACCAGCAAAATTAAAGAGCCGGTTATTGACTTTAGGAAGCAAAGATTTGCGTGTGGGTTTCCTCCGGGTGCTCCGGTTTCCTCCCACAGTCCAAAGATGTGCAGGTTAGGTGGATTGGCCATACTAAATTGCCTTTAGTGTCCAAAATAGTGTTGGGTGGGGTTACTGGATTAAGGGGATAGGGTGGAGGTGTAGGCTTGGGTCGGGTGCTCTTTCCAAGAGCCGGTGCAGACTCGATGGGCAAATCTCCTTATTTTGGTCCAAAGTGTCTTCCGCCTTATTTTGAAATTGTAACTCCTGGTTCGTGTGGTGATGTGCATCACTGTAAATACATGTAAGCTAGACAGACACTAGAGGGAGCACCAGAAACATCACACACACACACTCAACCAATAGATAAGTTAGATAGGAGGCGACCAATGGACATTCATGATACACAAGGAGGTGACACGACCACAGGGGGACATTACACCAACCCATACATAAAGGACACCACACACATGATCAGCCCCTTTGGCCAGTGGAGACAGTCAGTGAGGAGAGGCACAGGGTTGATTTATTATCACACCTACCACGTGGAAGACAGCAGACGGTTAGTCAGTTAGGTAGCTGTAATAGGATTAGCAGTAGTGTCGAACTCAAGTTATAAAGGTGTACATAATGTAAACAAATGAGTTGAAGTTATTTACACGTCTCGACCTTCCTTGACAAATGCAACACAAGGAAGCCGCTTATGTTACAAAGGAAGCATAACAAAACAGTTCGAGGCTCCCCAACCAAGGTAAACGTCTTACCTGAATCTAGCCTGTCTATTGCTTTAAGTGTTTCAACGAGATCACCTCTCATTCTTTAAAACTCTTGAGAATACAGTCCCACCTTCCCCAATCGCTCTTCATGAGACAGTCCCGTGATCCCAGGAAACAAGTCTGGTGAACCTTCGTTACACTCCCTCTGTGGCAATGATATCCTCTCTGAGGTAATGGGACCAAATCTGCATTTTAGTACTCCAGGTTCCGGTCTAACCAAGCTCCGATACAATTGAAGAAAGACTTTGCTACTTGTGCACTCGAGTGCTCCTGTGATTAAGGCTAAGATTCTATTCGCCTTCCTAATAGCTTGCTGCACCTGCATGATGTTTCAGTGCCATATTGGCGAGGACACCCGGGTTCTTTTGTACATCTGCACTTTCTAATCTCTGATCATTTAAGAAATACTCCGCACATCTGTTCCTTCTACCAACGTGGATGACCTCACATTTTTCCACATTATATTTGATCTGCCATATTCTTGCCCACTCACTGAGTCTGTCCAGATCCTCCTGCAGGCGCTGCGCATCTTCCTCACAGCACATATTCCCACCGAGCTTTGAGTCATCCGCAAACTTAGATATATGCAGCGGAATTCTCCATCCGCGGGATCTTCCAGTCCGCCAGCAGGGCACCCACACCCGCGCATTTCCCCACGGCATGGGGTGGCCACAACGAGACACCCCAATGGCCGGCTGCGGGAATGGACATTCCCGGCCGGGGGTGCCCCGCACCGGAAAAGCGGCAAGCAGACCGGAGCATCCCGCTCAGCACATTCTGTCCCCACGTCCAAGTTATCGATAGAAATTGCGAACAGCTGGGGTCCAAGTACTGACCCTTATGGTACTTCACCAGGCATAGTCTCCCAACACGAGAATGGTCCGTTTATTTCTAATCTCTGTTTTTTATTTGTTAACCAATCGTTTATCCATTCCAGGATATTCCCTCCTATCCCAAGTGCTTTAATACAATCTTCTTATTAATAATTATTTCCTTCAATTGCTCTTTTTCTCTAATCCCTTAGATCTCTAATTCTGGGAGATTTCTTATATCTTCCTCAGTGAAAACATTCATAAATCATTTTGCTTCTCTGTAATTTCTCTATTCCCCCATTATAAATTCTCCCCGCTCCGCCTGCAATGGACCCACATTTGTCTTGATCAAAATCTCCTTTATACAAACCAGGAGAAGCTTTTACAGCCTGTTTTTATGTTTTTTGCTAGTTTATATTCATATTCTATTCTCCTTTTATTTCGCAGTTTCTTGGTCTTCCTATGTTGTATTCTAAAACCCTCCCAATCCTCAGGTTTATGACTATTTCTGGAAACGTTTGAGGCCTTTTCTTTTAATCTTATACAATCCTTAATTTTCTTTTAGCAACTGAACATGACGGCAGAGGGACTATCAAAGTTCATGAGGATGTGGGGTGACATAGAGGGTATGAAGGCCATGGGGTTGTGCAGAGAAGCATGCATTGGCATAGGATGTCTGATGCACCTTGAGGGGTCCGTGGGGGCATGAGGTGGCATAGATCGGGCATAGGAAGCGTGTGGGTGAGGGTGAGGGCTGTTTTTGTTTTAATTACTTTTAAAAATTGAATTCAGCAAAGTACTGGAGCACAGATGTAGACCCTCCCCAGCCTACGTCTGTGCTTGTAAGCCTCCACACTTGTTCCCTGGTCGGCAGGTCCAACTTCTAATCCAGGCAACCCTCCCAAAATGAAATGGCAGGATTAGGAAACCATGGATAACAGGGGAATTTGTGAGACTAGGCAAAACGATAACGGAACTATACATAATGTCGAGGCAACTAAAAACAGACCAAGCTTTTGAAAAATATAACGAAAGCAGGAACAAAACAAAAGGTGAGTTACGAGGGCTAAAGGAGGCCATGAAATGTCATTGGCAAGGAAGGAGCAACAGGGTAGCTAGGGAAAGAGTAGGCCCACTCACGGTCAAAGGATCAAGTTATGCGTGGAGTCAAAGGAAGTGGGTGATATACTTAATGAATACTTTGCATCGGTATTCACCAAGGAGAGGGACATGATGGATGTTGAGGTTAGGGATGGGTGTGTGAATACTCCAGGACATGTCAGCATAATGACGGAGGAAGGGTTGGATATCTTAACTTGCATTAAGGTAGACAAGTCTGCTAGGCCGGATGGGATATATCCCAGGTTACTGTGGGAGGCAAGAAAGGAAGTAGCTGGGGCCATAATAGATATCTTTGCATCATCTTTGACCACAGGCAAGGTTTCAGAGGACTGGAGAATAACCAATGTAGTCCCTTTGTTTAAGAAGAGAAGCAGGAATAATCCAGGTAATTATAGGCCGGTGAGCCTGACGTCAGTGGTGGGGAAGCTGCTGGAGAAGATACTGAGAGACAGGATTTATTCACATTTGGAAGCGAATGGGCTTGTTAGTGACGGGCAACATGGTTTTGTGCAGGGAAGGTCATGTCTTATCAACTTTTTAAAAAGAAATTTAGAGCACCCAATTCATTTTTTCCAATTAAGGGGCATTGAAGCGTGGCCAATCCACCTATCCTGCATATCTTTGGGTTGTGGGGGCAAAACCGACGCAAACACGGGGAGAATCTGCAAACTCCACACGGACAGTGACCCAGAGCCAGGATCGAACCTGGGACCTCGGCGCCGTGAGGCAGCAGTGCTAACCACTGCACCACCGTGCTGCCCTATGGCTGACTAACTTGACAGAGTTTTTTG
Organism: Scyliorhinus torazame; assembly: GCF_047496885.1. Taxonomy (NCBI): domain Eukaryota; kingdom Metazoa; phylum Chordata; class Chondrichthyes; order Carcharhiniformes; family Scyliorhinidae; genus Scyliorhinus; species Scyliorhinus torazame. The sequence goes on along the minus strand of NC_092712.1, from coordinate 324,087,645 downwards.
AAGAGGCGACAATATTAATTGATGAGGGAAAGGCTGTGGATGTCGTCTACATGGACTTTAGTAAGGCGTTTGACAAGGTCCCTCATGGCAGACTGGTACAAAAGGTAAAGTCGCATGGGATTTGTGTTGTGTTAGCTAGATAGATAAAGAACTGGTTTAGCAACAGGAGACAGAGAGTAACAGTGGAGGGGAGTTTTTCAGAATGGAGATCTGTAACTAGTGGTGTTCCACAGGAATCAGTGCTGGGATCACTGTTATTTGTAAGAGAGAAAAATGATCTGGAGAAAAATGTAGATGGTCTGATTAGCAAGTTTGCCGATAACACTAAGATAGGTGGAGTTGCAGATCGTGAAGGGGACTGTCAGTGAATACAGAAGAATGTAGATAGATTGGAGAGTTTGGCAGAGAAATGGCAGATGGTGTTCAATCCGGACTAATGCAAGTTGATGCATTTTGATAAATCAAATTCAGGTGCGAATTATACAGTAAATGGCACAACCCTTCGAAGCATTGACATACAGAGGGATCTGGGCATTAGGGTCCTTAGTTCCATGAAAGTGGCAATGCATGTGAATAAGGTGGTCAAGAAGGCACATGGCATGTTTGCCTTCATCGGCCGGGGCATTGAGGACAAGAATTGGCAGGTCATGTTACAGTTGTATAAAACTTTAGTTAGGCCACATTTGGAATATTGTGTGCAGTTCTGGTCACCATGCTGCCAGAAGGACATGGATGCATGCGAAGAAGGTTTACCAGGATGTTTTCAGGGTGTTGGCTATGTGGAGAGGTTGAACAAATTCGGATTGTTTTCACTGGAAAGGTGAAATGAAAGTCGCTTATTGTCACAAGTAGGCTTCAAATGAAGTTACTGTGAAAAGCCCCTAGTCGCCACATTCCGACGCCTGTTCGGGGAGGCTGGTACTGGAATTGAACCGTGCTGCTGGCCTGCCTTGGTCTGCTTTAAAGCCAGCTATTTAGCCGTGTGCTAAACCAGCCCCTTAATAATAATCGCTTATTGTCACAGGTGGAGGCTGAGGGGAGCACTGATGGAGTTCTACAAAATTGCGAGAGCTATAGACAGGGTGAATAGTCAGAAGCTTTTTCCTTGGGTTGAAGACTCAATTATAAGGGGGCACAGCTTTAAGGTGAGAGGGGGAAAGTTTAGGGGAGATGTGCGGGAATGTTTTTCCCGCAGAAGGTGGTGAGTGCCTGGAACTCGTTGCCAGTGGAGGTGGTGGAGGCAGGCACGATAGCAACGTTTAAGATGTATCTTGATAGACACATGAACAGGCGGGGAATGGAGGGATGCAGATCGTTTGGGCAATAAGTAGTTGGTCGAAATAAAGAATCTGGATCGATGCAGGCTTGATGGGCCAAAAGCCTGTTCCTGTGCTGGAATGTTCTTTGTTCTAATCACTGGAAGTATTGGTCCACAACATGATGCAGGTTTTTGTCATAATATACATCAGTACATTATGGTGCAACCACATACACGCACTGATGGACATGCAGTGGGACCAACCAGCATACATAACACCCCAGCCAATCACCAGTGAGAGAACAAGCACTATAAAGACAGGGGACAGGAGTGTTCCCGCTCATTCTAGCAGCAGCCAGCTCGGAGCACAGAGCTCACAGCCTGCAACACAGACATTCACCATGTGCTGAGTGCCTCACCATAGATAGTGATAGGAAAGGGTCCACAGTTAAGCTGGTATTGGTCACACCCATGTTTACAGTATGTTAACATAGTTGAACAGTTAACAAAATAGCGTCACACCACTTCCAGCATTGTTGTCTTGTTTGTAAACCAGAACACCGAACACGACAGTTTTCTGTGTCAACGTGGGTTATTCAAGATGTTCACCAGGAGCTAAGGTTTCAAGGTTTCCTATGAGACAGACTGAACAAAGCTCAGTATCTATAATTAATTCAGGCTGAACGGCACCATGGAACATTGGTCAGATAGGCTGGAGAAAGAGGAATGAGCAGCAGAAGAGAGAGAGCATACTGAAGGCTGGAAAATCTTGCCTGCTGCAAAGAAGTTGACTAAATGAAAGCACTCCTCCACTTCTTAGGTGATAGTCTCTTGCACTCCCTTTACAGCACCTCTGGTTAGAAGTTAGGTTAATAATATTTTCTTAAACACAATCAAGCCAGTGCCCAGTGATGTCCAGTTGTACATAGAGAGCTTCAAACAGATGTAATGTCTCTATTTGCATCTGCAAAGTACCTAATGCCTGTTTCAATCACAGATTCAGGACAGCTCTTTGAAGGCCTTTACTGATGAGGTGGATGATGCATTTCCTGCATGAACTGAGTGAATGCATTATCCCGCCATACCGGATGCTCAGGTATCCATTGTGTCTCTGCCAAATGAGCAGAACACCACTGAATTTCCAAGCTGGTGGGTGGGGGAAATGGTTGGAAGCAAATTACAGTTCGCCACTCAGAACCATCTTTCCGATTCGGGGTGAAGAGGATGTTAGCAAAGTTATGGGGACAGGTTATACACACATGGGGACAGGTTGTACACATCATGTTCTATAGACTGGCTGATAAGAATGATAAACCACAGAACATCTAGTTTAAATAATTTATTATGAAACAACTGCGTGATAAAGTTAACTCGGATAAATAAAATAATAAACTACTAACATCAACTAACCATTATAGAGCTGCTGCGAAATGCATCTATCCTCCAACACGACTTACTCCCAACTCTCCAGACACAGGGTCACGTGTGGGTTTACACTGCCAACTGGTGGTCGGAGGAGGTCATGTATAATGTTATCTACAGAATTGCTTTATGCATATCATCACAGTACACACATTGGAACAGGTTGTACACACATCTTCTTGGAAAGGGAATTGTGTTAAGTACAGGCAAATGTCCATTGTAAAAGAATGCTAATTAATAGTGCACCTGAAGGTGGATACTTGATAAGAACTTTTAAAAAAAAAATTTGGAGTACCCAATTCATTTTTTCCAATTAAGGGGCAATTTAGCGTGGCCAATCCACCTACCCTGCACAGCATTGAGTCGTGGAGGTGAAACCTACACAGGCACGGGGAGAGTGTGCAAACTCCACATGGACAGTGACACAGGGCCGGGATCGAACCTGGGACCTCGGCGTCGTGAGGCAGCAGTGCTAACCACTGCGCTTCCGTGCTGCCCCCCTCGATAAGGAACTTCAACATGTTCATAGAACCATAGAATTCCTACAGTGCAGAAGGAGGCGATTTGGCCCATTGAGCACCGACCATCTGAAAGAGCACCGCACCTAGGCCCACTCCCTGCCCTATCCCCAGAACCCCACCTAATCTGCACATTCCTGGACACCAAGTGGAAATTTATCACAGCCAATCCACCTAACCTGCACATATTTGGACTGTGGGAGGAAACCAGAGCACTTGTAGGAAACCCATGCAGATGCAGGGAGAAAGAGCAAATTCCACACAGTCACCCAAGGTTGGAATTGAACCCAGGTCCCTACCGCTGTGAAGCAACAGTGCTAACGACTGTGCCACCATGCCGTCCAGTCAGTGGTTTTCACCCTTTCCAATACGTTATTATCAGAAGGCAACAGTCTGACAATCTTCAGTAACTCACATCAACAGACAACAGAACCAGTGATATCCCTGAACCAACATTACAACCAGTGTTAAAAATGACCTCAAATAGATTTATTTTTGTTTAAGGAAATGATGTAAATGTTAAAGTCATCTACTGGGACCAAAATGAATGATTAATTTGGGTTGCAAAAGGTGATGTAGATAAAATGGTATTTTGAAAGTCCCATCTCGAACTTCCACAAAACTCGACTGAAGTAAATATTTAAATGATCATGGAATGGAAGTTGTTCCATCGAGAATCTACTTCAATTGCCCTTCAATCACTTGGTGCCACTCAAATGCTTTCATTTCTTTCAGTGTAGACACCTGGAAAGCGGTAATCACCAGTTTAGAAATGACAAGAACACCTTTGTGGAATAACCACCTGTAGTTTATTGTTTCTGGCTGTTCTTGGCAAAACATTGATTAAAAATGAATCAAAGTGAAAGAGATAAAAGACTCAATTGATAATTGCTCTCTATAAATTTTCTATCCGACAGTGATAAAAAAATGTTTACAATGTTCCATGCCAAAGCACATATTTTAATTAAATCTCTCCTGTGCTTATGAAGGTGTTAATTGATTTATAATAAATTTATAGGATTAAGTTAGGAAGGTAAAAATAATTTTTCACTTTCACGAGAAGACAAAAGCACTTGAATGTTACCATATCTAGGAATTAATTAATCCGACTGAAGGTCACAGTTTTCAATTGGATGTAGCATTTGGGCTCCCTGTGCCCTGATTCTAGGAGTGGTGTAGGTTTAGACAGATAAATTCCAGTCACACATCAAAGATCAGCAATAGCAGCAACAAAGAGCTTTGGGATATTTTAACTGCTGAGTCTCGTTTAAATGCTGCCGACTAACTTCCCACTCATTCCTAATGGAAATTCACACAGCCTAGGAGATTCCTGCCAACTCGAGCAATGTCAGTTTCCAGGCCACATCAACAGGTCCCCCTTGAAATGAAGGAATTTTGGAAGCTCACCAGTTTCTCAAAGGGACAAGAAGAAAAGAAGGTGCACGGAGAACGATTTTAACCCTACTCCCCATTGAGAACCAGGCAAGTGTGCCGTTAAAATGTCCCGAGTTATCGACCCTTTCCAGAGCCACAAGAAGATGAGAGTTTTGTCCATTTCTAGCTCAGGTAATGGTCCAAACTTGGAGGGTCCTTTTGGACATATGAAGGTCAGGCCCGAGTGATGTCATTGGGACCGGATTGAAAATGTTACCAAGTGGCCTAAACAAGAAGGAAGAGTGAGTTTCACATCAGGAAAAGCCACTGGTGAAGAAGAGTTTATATTAAAATTTCCCCTCCCCGTACCTTACCTCTGAAACCCCCTCTCAATTTCTCAGGAACTCTCCATTCCTGTAATGACAGCTTCTGGTGCAAGTTTTCTATCTTCACTCAGCCTTTACAGCAATGCTTTCAGTCACTTAAATTCCATTCTCTGAAATTCCCTCACTTGAACCCTCCATCTCTCCACCTTCCTCCCTTCCTTTCCATCCCATCCCCACTGAAAAACCTATCACCTTGCTTAAAATCTGCTTTTGGCTCTCTCCCTTTGGCTCACCAACTCTTTCTAAAGATACCTCTGTTAAGCACTTGGAGAGAGAGGCTTTTACAAACATTGAAACTATTTCACTATTAAAAGTTGCTTAGCTGTTTCATTTGATCAAAGAGCAGGTGGGGTTTGTGAACTTAGGTCAAATTGGTAAACTGATCTAAATTGCCTATGGGGAGATCAATGAAAGTAGCAAAGGTTTCTTATATCCCAAAGTGCTGATTGCTGGATTTTGTTTAATTATTTGTTACACTTGAACAACAAATGGTTTTATCTGGAAAGTTGTGAAATGAATGAATTTTTACAGACAAAATAAAGTGTAATGGTTTACTGAATCTGATATGAACCCTGTTAAACTGCACGCTTGCACAATGCATTTTTCAGAATATGTTGATATTTCATATTATCCAATGTTAACACGAGTGCATTATTTGTACAATCATCAGAAAAGTCGTCCTCAAAAAAATTAAGAAGTTAAGGCCATGTGAGGAAGTATTGTGAGAACTGATCCCCTTTTCCAGGAACCAGGGGCGTCATTCTCCGACCCCCCGCCGGGTCGGAGAATGGCCGTTGGCCGCCGTGAATCCCGCCCCCGCCCCCGCCGAAGTCTCCGAAGGGAGAAAAGTCGGCGGGGCGTTCATGGCGCCGCTGCCGCGGAGAATGTCACGGGTCTGCGCAAGGCAGCCGATTTTCGGCCTGCCGATATTCTCCCTTCCGGATGGGCCGAAGTCCCGTCGACGTGATGACCGTTCACGTCGACGTGAATCAAACCTCCTTTTCATCGGCGTGACCCGGTGCTCCAGGCTCACGCCGACCAGCGAGGAGGTGAGTGACGGCCTGGGGGGTTTGCTCGGGGCAGGAAATTGCGTGGCCGCAGACTGATTGCGTGAGGAGAGGTGTGTCTCGGCTTGTGTGAGTGTGTGTGTGCGGCGAGGGGGGGGGGGGGGGGGGGTGGTTAGAGTAGGCTGGGCTCCGGGGGAGTGCCGGGAGGGGGTCCGTGCCGGGGTGGAGGTTGGGGGTTGGGGGGGTCCGTGCCGGGGTGGAGGTTGGGGGGGGGGGTCCGTGCTGGGGTGGAGGTTGGGGGTTGGGGGGGGGGTCCGTGCTGGGGTGGAGGTTGGGGAGGGGGTCCGTGCCGGGGTGGAGGTTGGGGGGGGTCCGTGCCGGGGTGGAGGTTGGGGGGGGGGTCCGTGCTGGGGTGGAGGTTGGGGGTTGGGGGGGTCCGTGCAGGGGTGGAGGTTGGGGAGGGGGTCCGTGCCGGGGTGGAGGTTGGGGGGGGTCCGTGCCGGGGTGGAGGTTGGGGGGGGGTCCGTGCCGGGGTGGAGGTTGGGGGGGGGGTCCGTGCGGGGGTGGAGGTTGGGGGTTGGGGGGGGTCCGTGCTGGGGTGGAGGTTGGGGAGGGGGTCCGTGCCGGGGTGGAGGTTGGGGGGGGGGGTCCGTGCCGGGGTGGAGGTTGGGGGGGGGGTCCGTGCTGGGGTGGAGGTTGGGGGTTGGGGGGGGTCCGTGCTGGGGTGGAGGTTGGGGAGGGGGTCCGTGCCGGGGTGGAGGTTGGGGGGGGTCCGTGCCGGGGTGGAGGTTGGGGAGGGGGTCCGTGCCGAGGAGGGTGATGGGAGGGCAAATGAGTTGGTCCACCTGGCCAGGTGCCAGCCTCCAACAGTTGGACCCATGCGGTCCATGCCACCTGGCTGGGGGGAGGAGGGGATATGGGCAATGATGACATGTCGTCGTTCCCCTCCCCCCCACCAGGCCGTCATGTTTTCAGACCATCCAGCGATGTTGGCCGCCGTGGTGGCAGCCGCTCATGTCTATGTTGCCCTGGATGAGGAGGAGGAGGAGGAGCGTGCCAGAGAGGCGGCGCAGGCTGCCGCAGAGGGGCAGGTGGCAGCCGCCCAGGCTGGAGGGACACCTGACCAACAGGACGAGGAGGGGGAGGAGGACGTCGCGGCCCCACGGCAACGGAGGCACCCGAGGGCGCCCCGTGTGTACCGACCCCGGCAGTCATACCAGGACCTCACGGACCGGGAATGCAGGAGGAGACTCTGGATGAGTCGGGAAACCGTGGCACACATCTGCCACCTGCTGGCACACCTGTCACCGCGTGGCACTGGCGGGGGACACCCTCTCCCCGTGTCCGTCAAGGTTACGGTGGCCCTGAACTTTTATGCAACGGGGTCATTCCAGGCACCGAGTGGGGACCTGCCCGGCATATCGCAGACATCGGTGCATCGGGGCATTGACAGATGCCCTATATGCCATGGCGCACCTCTACATCCGCTTCCCCGTGGACCGGGCCAGCCAAGATGCCCGGGCCGTGGGCTCCTCTGCCGTTGCCGGGTTCCCCATGGTCCAGGGCGCGATCGATGGGATGCACGTCGCCGTGCGGCCACCTGCAGATAACAGGGCCGTGTTCACTAATAGGAAGGGGACCTATTCGATGAACGTACAGGTGGTCTGCGACCACCGCATGATGATCCTGCACGTCTGCGCCCGTCACCCAGGCAGTGTACCCGACTCATTCGTGTTGTCGCGGTCATCCATCCCCGGCATGTACGAGGGACGCCATCCCCGGCTGAGGGGCTGGTTGCTGGGCGACAGGGGCTACCCATTGCGATCGTGGCTGATGACGCCTATACGGAGGCCACGCAATGAGGCGGAGAACCGCTACAATGATGCCCATGTAGCGACAAGGGGAGTGATCGAGAGGTGCTTTGGCGTGCTGAAGATGCGTTTCAGGTGCCTGGACCTCTCTGGGGGTGCCCTCCAGTATCGGTCAGATAGGGTCGGCCGCATCATTGTGGTGTGCTGCGTCCTGCACAACACAGCCCAGCAGAGGGGCGATGTGCCGCAGGCAGAGGAGGGCGGAGTGGAGGAGCAGCAGGAAGAGGCGCAGTCCTCCCAGATGAGGGGGATGGGGGCAATGGTCAGGGCAGACGGGGCAGACACAGGCAGGTGGCTGTCCACCGTTACCGGCTGGCCCAGCGGGCACGGGACAGACTGATAGCCGCCCGCTTCACTGACTAGATGGGCGTGGGAATCGGGTAGTACGGCCACAGACCGCACACCATGGCAACAGCCGACCACCCACACCCCCCACCCATCCACCCACCCAGCACCCTCACCACCCTCCCCAACCCCACACACCCCACCCGCATGCACACCCCCCCCCCCCCAATTGCCGATCCACCGGCGGCACAACGGGCCGGCTCACCCAGTTGCGGGTGGACGCGTGTCTATCGCAGGCCATGGAGGATGATGACAACCCGCCCTGCGATGAGCTCCTGGCTCGACATCGTTGGACTATGTCTGACCCATGGCCACAGTACCACCATCCACCCGGACCATCCCTGCATGCGGCTGTGACACTGCAGCGCACGGTCCCGTCCTCTGCCCGGGGGATGTTGATGGCGGCCCAGGGAGAAGGGGGCAGACTCACCTGGGGCTGAGATAAGACCACCCGTCACACACACACTTGCGCTCAACGTACATGACACGCCCGCACACTTTGGACAGAGCACAAAGGCAGCTTCGGTAGGTGAAACATTGACTTTAATAACCAAAGGAGTTCATGCACGTGCCCTAGCCCCTAAAACTCATCTGTGCGCTGCACCCGTGCCAACTTACTCAGTGTCTAATTGTTTGGCCTTACGGGCCCTTTGACTACGTCTACGTGGTTCCCCAGACGGTACAGCAGAACTGGAGGTGGACTCCTGTGATTCCTGCCCTCTGACACTGGATCCCTTTGGCGGCCGTTTCCTGGGGCGTCCTGGCCTAGATGGGCCAGGCTGCGGCCCGGGCGACTGGGATGGCGAGCTGCCAGTCTGTCCTGCCCGTTGCCCACCCGATGCACCTGGGACGGAAGGGGGGGAGCCCGAGGTGTCGCGGTGTACCGGGACCTCCCCTACAGAGGGAGCCGGGACGGACCACACCACCTCCTCCTCCCTCGGGGTGCCCGATGGCCCCCAGGCCTCTACATGGGTGGGGGATGCGAACGGACTGGCCATCCGACGCGCCCCCGACATCTGGCGCTGCCAGCCCTGGAGGCCCGTGCTGGTATCAACAGGGGTCTGCAGGTTTGCAGCCATGGAGCCCAGGGGGTTGTCAAACCCTGTCTGTGACAGTGCGACGCCGGCTCGCACATGGCCACTGGCGCCGATGCCCTCAGTCCAAAGATGTGCAGGTTAGGTGGATTGGCCATGATAAATTGCCCTTAGGGTCCAAAATTGCCCTTAGTGTTGGGTGGGGTTACTGGGTTATGGGGATAGGGTGGGGGTGTTGACCTTGGGTAGGGTGCTCTTTCCAAGAGCCGGTGCAGACTCGACAGGCCGAATGGCCTCCTTCTGTACTGTAAATTCTATGATGGCCTGCTGAGACTGGGCCATGGCCTGCTGAGACTGGGCCATGGCCTGCTGAGACTGGGCCATGGCCTGCAGAGACTGGGCCATGGCCTGCAGAGACTGGGCTATGGCCTGCTGAGACTGGGCCATGGCCTGCTGAGACTGGGCTATGGCGTTGAGCGCCTCTGCCATCTGGCGCTGGCACTGACTCATGGCCTCCTGTGAGAGGGCAGCCATTTCCTGGGCCACAGACGCCGCCTGCACGGAAGGCCCCAGGCCTCGCAAACCGTTCCCCATGTCTGACACCGTCGCACCCATTGCCTCCACCGCGGACGCCACCCGTGCGGTGTCAGCCTGGGTGGCACGCATGACCGGGACCACTCCCAGCTCCTGGACGCGGGTGGACTCCTCCACCTGCGACCGCAGCCGCCGCAAGCCACCCGTCACCCTATTCGCTTGTCTCCGTGTCGGTGGTTGCATCGGATCTATGTGTGGGTGTGGTAACTGCAGGAACCCGGGATCCATCTGGGCGGCAGATGTTCGCTTGGCCTGGGCTGCCCTCCGACCGCCCGGTCCCTCTGCTGCTCCTACCTCCACCTGCTGTACCGGGACGGCTGTGTTGTGCGCACCAGTGAGTGTACCAGACGCCTCATCACTAAAGTGCCCAAGTGGTGAGTGTTTCTGCGATGGTGGAGGGTGTTGGTGACAGCAGTGGCGTTGTGTCGTGCTCTTCGTCCCACTCTGAGTCCATGGTACTTTGGGGTGGGGGTTCGTCTCCACCCATCCACTCTGAGTCACTGTCCGGTATTTCGTCTTCCCGGGTAGGGGTGTCCTGGGTAGTGCTGTCCCGGGTAGTGCTGTCCCGGGTAGTGCTGTCCCGGGTAGGGGTGTCCTGGGTAGTGCTGTCCCGGGTAGTGGTGTCCCGGGTAGGGGTGTCCTGGATAGTGGTGTCCTGGGTAGTGGTGTCCTGGGTAGTGGTGTCCTGGCTCGGATGTGACGGGGGCCTGTGGCTGCCCCCCTCATCGCTGGGTGGTCGCTCCCGCACGTGACGGGGGTGTCGTCTCCCTGTTGCTCCAGGTCTCTCCGTCTCCCGTGGTGTGCGAGGGGCATCCTGCGGGCGTCGCATGCTGGAGGGTCCGGGTCTCTCCGTCTCCCGTGGTGTGCGAGGGGCATCCTGCGGGCGTCGCATGCTGGAGGGTCCGGGTCTCTCCGTCTCCCGTGGTCTCCGAGGGGCATCCTGCGGGCGTCGCATGCTGGAGGGTCCGGGTCTCTCCGTCTCCCGTGGTCTCCGAGGGGCATCCTGCGGGCGTCGCATGCTGGAGGGTGCGGGTCTCTCCGTCTCCCGTGGTCTCCGAGGGGCATCCTGCGGGCGTCGCATGCTGGAGGGTGCGGGTCTCTCCGTCTCCTGTGGTCTCCGAGGGGCATCCTGCGGGCGGTGTGCATCTGCGGGGATGGGTGCCTGGACGCTTGGTCCTGCGATACACAATGAAGCATGCATGGTTAGACATCAGGCAGTGATCAGGTGATACGGGGGAGGGGGATATAGGGGAGGGGGGATATGGGGACGGGCTGTTGGTGGCTCACTTGCTCGTGGGCCCCCGACCTCTGCATCAGCAACCTCCCGGTCCTCAGGTCCGCCAGCCAGTTCCAGGGCTCTTTCCTCGTGTACGGTCAGTGGCCTCTCATCAGCGGGCCCTCCTCCAGTCCTCACATGCACCCTATTGTTGTGTGCGCGCTTCTCCTGTGGGGGGGGGGGTGGTGGCAGGGGTAAAAGGCAACAGTGTTAGGCAGGTATATGAATGCACGCCATCGGTTGCGCGTGCATTGCAGAGGTTAAGGTTAGGGCTGGATTCACTTGGGGATATGGGGGAGGGGGGATATGGGGGAGGGGGGATATGGGGGATATGGGGGAGGGGGGATATGGGGGATATGGGGGAGGGGGGATATGGGGGATATGGGGGAGGGGGGATATGGGGGAGGGGGATATGGGGGACGGGGGATATGGGGGAGGGGGATATGGGGGAGGGGGATATGGGGGATATGGGGGAGGGGGGATATGGGGGATATGGGGGAGGGGGGATATGGGGGATATGGGGGAGGGGGGATATGGGGATATGGGGTAGGGGGATATGGGGGAGGGGGGATATGGGGAGGGGGAATATGGGGGAGGGGGGATATGGGGGAGGGGGATATGGGGGATATGGGGGAGGGGGGATATGGGGGAGGGGGGATATGGGGGAGGGGGGATATGGGGGATATGGGGAGGGGGATATGGGGGAGGGGGGATATGGGGGATATGGGGGAGGGGGGATATGGGGGAGGGGGATATGGGGGATATGGGGGAGGGGGGATATGGGGAGGGGGGATATGGGGAGGGGGGATATGGGGGAGGGGGGATATGTGGGAGGGGGGATATGGGGAGGGGGGATATGGGGAGGGGGGATATGGGGGAGGGGGGGATATGGGGGAGGGGGGATATGGGGAGGGGGGATATGGGGGTTATGGGGGAGGGGGGATATGGGGGAGGGGTATATGGGGGAGGGGGATATGGGGGAGGGGGGATATGGTGGAGGAGGGATATGGGGGATATGGGGGAGGGGGGATATGGGGGATATGGGGGAGGGGGGATATGGGGGAGGGGGGATATGGGGGAGGGGGGATATGGGGGAGGGGGGATATGGGGGATATGGGGGAGGGGGGATATGGGGGAGGGGGGATATGGGGGAGAGGGGATATGGGGGATATGGGGAGGCTCACCCTGCCTGCTCTGACGAGGTCGTTCACCTTCTTGTGGCACTGGGTGCCTGTCCGTGGTGTCAGGGCCACAGTGGTGACGGCCTCTGCCACTTCCCTCCACAGACGCCGGCTGTGGCGTGGGGCAACTCTGCGGCCGTGCCCGGGATACAGGGCGTCCCTCCTCTGCTCCACCGCGTCCAGGAGCGCCTCCACATCGCGTGACTCGAACCTCGGGGCTGAGCGACGGCCAGCCATCCAGTCGGGTGTTGCGGTCGGGTGTTCCGGTCGGGTGGGGGGGAGCTGCGCGGCCTTCTGAGCCGTCATACGCGCTGCACGGCGTGAACCACTGCGCAAGCGCGGATCCCGTTACGTCGCTGCTAGCCCATTTCGGGCCGTAGACTATCGTCCCATTTTTATGACGTGACAAGTGGGATTTGCGCCGTTTTTTGCGCCGATCGGCGGACTTTCCGCCGATAACGGAGAATTTCGCCCCAGTATTTTATTGTTCACAAGTAAGTAGCTAAAATTGCTACCAAAGTGATAATGAGACTAATTATTTACTTCACCATTCTTTATTGATAAGTGATGGAATAACCTCATGTGAAGGTCAGATAAGTGATTCGATGTCAATATCTGATAGTTGCACTACATCCCCATTTGCCCATTCCCGCTGGCAGCTTCATCCGTTCCTGCCGACAGTGACCCTGCCGTGGGTTTCCTGGTGGCAGAGGGTGTGAACTTTGGGAAACCCCATTGAGGATCTCACTGCCAACCAATGGCATAAAATCTCGCCCCTTGTCTTTAGGCGCCGGGTTTTCTGAGGAATTTGCTGCATTTTATAATTATTTGCCAATTAAGTACATCACAGAATGTTAAGTTCATTACAAGTGATGTACCCCTTTAATGAGTGTTAATTACTGTCAACCAAATTCTCTGGCCCTGAAAATTAACTATTACAAGTATAGAGTCTTATTCCTTCAGATTTTTTTCCTGACTTTCTTTTTCTCTCTCAATCCAATCTTTTCTTATCTTTCTTCCTATTCATGATTTTATATTGGATTCACACATTCTGCGGATATTTATATACCAATCCTTAAATCTCATTCCAGATACACTGTTTTGTTGCCCAATTTCCCTGTTGTTCCTGCCGCATTATTACAGACTCACAGGCTGGGATCTATCGATCCTGTTGTGGTGATATACATCACTGTAAGTACACAAAGGGTTAATGTACATACACTACACCTAGCTAGACACTAGAGGGAGCACCAGAGACATGACACACAGACAGTCAACCAATAGGTCAGTAAGATAGGACACGACCAATGGGCATTCAAGATACACACAGAGGTGACACTAGCACAGGAGGGCATTACACCAACCCATATAAAAGGACACATCACACATGCTCAGTCTCTTTCCAGTGGAGACACTCAGTGTGTACACAGGGTTGATTGAAACACATCACACCCACCACGTGGATTGTAGCAGACTGGTTCGTCAGTCTGAGTAGCTATAGCAGGATTAACAGAAGAGTCGAATCCAAGTAGGAGAATCATTAACAGTAATAAACGTGTTAAAGCTATCTCCAAGTCTGAACCTTCCTTTGTCAGAGTGCACATCAAGGAAGCAGCTTGTGCTACGTCAAGAGCATAACAAAACACCTGTGGTGGCGGTTTCTCCCTCAGCAGATTCAATGAGCCATTCAAATCTGTGTCCCTTATGTGGTGTTCTCTGTGTTTCTTATACTCAGGATGGATGTTGTAGTCTTCACAAACACCACACAAGCTAAGTTCAATAACAAGGCTGACATTTATTACACTATTTAATATACAGCTTGACCACTTACTCCTATAGCAAGCAATAATAAAAATATAATCTACACTAACTTGTCTCGTGCATTGTGTCTTAAACTGTACTCTGCTCTCGCCTACATTCTTTACACTCTCCTCCACACTCTCCCAGAAGCCAGAGAGTCACTCCTTTTTATAGGTCTGTTCCCAGCTCCATCTAGTGGTCAATTATGATATTACAGTGACCCTTTATATACTAGACATTCTACATAATGTCACACCTTAGTCCTTGTATAATCAGTGAATGGGAAGAATTCTCATCGGAGTCTGTTATAATCTGCATTCTCTCAAGAACCTTTTCCTAATGTGCGGTGATCATAAGTGGATGCGATACTTTAGTTGAGGTTGTGATGAAAATAGGAAATGTGTATATATATTGTATCATGTGCCTGTTGCGGTAATGTTATTAAAAGGGTGCAATAGAACGCCCGAAAAACAGAGTCCCGTTTTGGTCACGTATAGTTGGGTCTTTCTTAGCACCCGCAACGCTGGCTAACCACTCTCAAAATATCCTGCCGCCTTCGTGGATCGATGCAAATACACCCCAGCTCCCAAAAATATTGTTCAGTGGTTGCAATGATTTCGAGGATGTGATTAGTGTAAGTAGTCATATTGTACTGCAAAGAATTTGCAATTATTGATTTTCGAGCTCCACTCACTGTGCTCTCCCTGCTGAGAGAGAAATATCTGCTGGTTCTCAGACAGCTGGGTCTGGAGCACTGAACCAGTGTTAAATTCCAGCTGCCACTGATCTGCCCATCCTGCTGGCCTGGCCATGTCCTGTTGGAGGTGATTTGTATCAACTTCACTGGTTGCCAATTTCAGTGACTTTGTGGGTGAAGCATTTTTGAGTCCAGGTTGGAGGCGTAGCCGATGCCATTCAGTGTCCTGCTGCAGAAAATCATGGCCCATTAATCTTATTTTCTAGCTGTAAGTGTTCTCAGGCTTTAATGTATTTCTGGTGATATATTATACTTCTGGTACTTGCCTGTTTGTGTTTTCTGTTCTCATTTAGCTGGAAAGAAATGTATCAACCAATGTGAAGAGTATTTGGGGGAATAGTGGTACTCAGATTACTGCAAGGGGAGTAATTGTTCAACTTAGGTTACACATTTCTGCTGAAGCAGGATGTTCAAATTGCACAGACCCACGAGAACTAGCATCTACTGTGAAACTAGCAGACGGTGGCTGAGGCATTGATGTCATTTACCTTTGTATTATTAAAATAATGCAGCATTTAAACAACACATCTGATGTGATGTATGTCATGACTTTTAGTATTGTGTTTATTGCTCCAAGAAGACCTTTCAGTGAAACTATCGGATAGAATCAGTCAACCATCTCAACGTAAATGTCTGTGGTTAATGAATTTCATTGCCCATTAACAGGAGAAAGATGGCGTTGCTCAGACACATGTGCATTTCACTGACATCTCACCATTAATTTAACGGAATATCACAGAGAATGTTTCCAACAACTGGCTGACCTTAACTCTTGTTTCATTCCTCATGTTTTGTATTGTGGATTGTTACAACTGGGTTGGGAGCAGTGCGCAGTTTATGTAGCCCCACTATGCAAGTTGCAGCATTAGTTTAAAAGCTTAATTCACTCACCAAAATGGCCAATTATTTAATTTTGTTGCTTCTGGACTCAGAATAAAACAGACTTTAACCAGGTTTCGTCCAATTCACGCAATTATTAACTTAATTTAATACAAAACTTGCTTTGTTAAAATACGTGACAGGCTTTCCATTTTCTTCTTGTTTATTGCTGTCTATTATCTTATTTCCCCTTTCTTTTATTTTTGCTGTTTCACTTTTGTTCATGGATGATTTATGGACATGTGTCTCTAAAGTAGCCCGCCATTTTAACTCAAGCAGAAGGAAGCCGTGGCCTGCACCTTTAATTCAAACAACACTACTCATAAGGCTGCACTGTTTTAGACCGGTAATTGGGGATTGGCTGGCGTCAGTGATGATTCAATTTGATTGATGTGGCTGGTGGTCAATGAATTGACCCAAAAGGCTGAGCTCTGCCTGCTAACAGATGGTGATTGGATCTGATCCCACTGAAATGGTTCACGGGCCTAAGGAGCTTTCAATTTCATTTCCGGCAGTTAAGCGAGAAAACCCACTCTCTTTCCACGCTTGTTTTTTTCCAGAAAGACTGTTTCTGGTCAGCAATCCAGAGATATCCGGCTAATTCTCACCCAAACGTCCAGTGTGAGAAGCAACTCTCTGTGCAGGAAAGGCAGAGGCCTGGAAACAAAGCTTGATGAGAAGCAAGGGTCATCTCCAGGAGAAGCTGAGAGTAATATTGCTAAACTACAAGGACGATCATTGCAGGCTGTACACCAGAGACTTTAATCCACACGCACACTGTGAAGAAAGCATGTTGCGAACCACCATTTGAAGCAAAGACTCTTATCTTTTGACCTTCAAATATTTCCAGTCTCCCCCCACCCTCTGCCCCCCCCCACTGTGTTTGTCTGTCTTGTGTGCGTGGGTACAGGGTGGGACAGGTAAAGGGGTCAGTATGTTAGCTTGTTGGTGTCCAGTTGTATTTGCTGCATATTTCATCATTATCCTTGTTGTAAATGAACAGTAAATGTGTTTGAACTTACAAACCTGGTGACTGTAATTATTGGGCAGCCAAGGGTCAAATATTTCGGGAATTTTTATCAGGATTATTGGTTAATTCTCTTGTGTTGTGATTCCGGGGTCCGTGGGGCTGGAATTCACCGCGTGCCTGCCGATGACGGCATAGCACAAGTTGTAAGAACTGATACACGCACAACTGTACTCTGGAAGTATAAATATCTATTCTGAAATACCCCAAAATGCTGAATCACAGAATTGTTACGGTGCTGAAGGAGGCCATTTGGCCCATCGTGTCTGTGCATGTACACACACACACGCACACGGACACACACAAACACACATGCACGCACACGCACATGCACACGGACACACACTCACACACACACACACGGACACACACACACATGCACATGCACACGGACACACACACACACGCACACGGACACACACGCACATGAACACACACATGGACACACACACACACATGGACACACGCACACGGACACGCACACGGACACACACACACACACGCACATGGACACGCACACACACACACACACAGACACGGACGGACACACACACAGATACACACACACACACACACGGACACGGACACACACACACACATGCATTTGCACAAACAGATAGGGGTCTCTGCAGAGATTAGCTGTGGAGGATAGGCTTTATAGAATAAATGATAAAGTTCAGAGGGTTTTGATGCTGTCGATCTGGAGATCCCCCGTGTGAAGACAGGCCATTGGTCCCAGGAATTATCTGGAGGGTCTAACCAACAAAGCTTCAGTGTAGAGAAGAGTATAGAGCTGGATCAATCCTTCTCACCTTAGCCAGGCAGGATTCCAAATGCAGACAAGTTACTCTCAGATGGGGATTCCCTGACTGCAGGTTGATAACCAAACACAGAATCATCACAGAACCCCTGCAGAAAGAGGCCATTTGGCCCGACAAGTCTGCACCAATACTCAGAAAGAGCTCCCTACCTCGACCCCCTCCCCCACCCTATCCCCATACCCCACCTAACCTGCACATCTTTGGGTTGTGGGAGGAAACCGGAGCACCCGGAGGAAACCCACGCAGACACAGGAAGAAAGTGCAGACTCCGCACAGACAGTGACCCAGGATCGGAATTGAACCTGAGACCTGGCGCTGTGAGGCAGCAGAGCGAACCACTGTGCCGCCCAAATTTCAGAATTTCAAGTGAGGCAGGGAAAGAGCAAGTTAAACCAGGTTTCATTCTCAGCTTATTTCTCAAAACACACTGATTTCCAAAGCAACAGGTCCAAAACGTAAAGCTTATCTCTGTTGTGTGATTTTCAGCAAATCATTGGCCTTTTTCAGTTTTTATTCCCCATCCATTGAAGTAATTGCAGTGTCTACAAGCACGCAGCTCATTCCCCCTGGAGTACCATGCCTGTCCGCTGATTTCTTGGAAAAAGGAAAGCTTCACTCAGTCCAAAGGTGACCCTTTCTTAAAAACTCTCCAGGTCGGCAGGACGATGTCCGGGTGATGACCTGTCTTTCCATATTTTAAAAGAGAAACACAGTTCATGAAGAGATGGTTTTCCCAACACTCTCTGATTGTAGAATCGCGCCTGGCGGACCTCCTGAGCAGCTAATCAATTATGGTCAACTCGGTGGTTGGTGTCAGAGAAACGGAGCAGAACCCAGTGCGTACACGACAGCAAGAGAAAGAGAGAGGGCGGCACGGTGACACAGCGGTTAGCACTGCTGCCTCACGTCGCCGAGGACCCGGGTTCAATCCTGCCACAGTTCCCAGTCCGTGTGGAGTTTGCACATTCTCCCCCCGTCTGCGTGGGCCTCAACCCCACAACCCAAAGATGTGCAGGGCAGGTTGTTTGGCCGCAATAAATCGTCCCCTTAATTGGAATTTCTTTAAAAAAAGGAAAGGGCGAGCAGGGGTTCATTGCCCTGAATGAAGATTCAACTTTGAATCTCAGCACAGGCCACAGATCCCGGAATCAGCAAGCAGAACAATTGGAAAGGAATAAAAGCAAATTACTGCGGATGCTGGAATCTCAAATGAAAGAGAAAATGCTGGAAAATCTCAGCAGGTCTGGCAGCATCTGTAGGGAGAGAAAAGAGCGAACGCTTCGAGTCCGATGACTCTTTGTCAAAGCTAACAGACAGAGAAAGTGGGAAATATTTACACTGTGGAGTGAGAATGAAAGATGAGTCATAGCCACAGAAACCCAGGGAAACCGGGTGCTAATGGCCACAGAAACCAAGGGAAACCGGGTGCTAATGGCCACAGAAACCCAGGGAAACCGGGTGCTAATGGCCACAGAAACCCAGGGAAACCGGGTGCTAATGGCCACAGAAACCAAGGGCAAAGAGTGCTAATGGCAGTCCCCAGAGAGGACAAAAGATGTGAAAGGTCAAACAGCAGGGAAACTAACATCAGAGGATGAACTGCAGATGTGGGGGGAAGGTAAGGTGGAAGCAAAGAGGACAAGGTGAAGGAATTTTAAAAGATTTAAAAAGAGCGGGAGCTGCGAGTTGGTGTGGAGACTTATAAAGCGCGGGAGCTGCGAGTCGGAGCGGAGATTTAAAAAGCGCGGGAGCTGAGAGTCGGAGCGGAGATTTAAAAAGAGCTGGAGCTGCGAGTCGGAGCGGAGATTTAAAAAGAGCCGGGACTGCGAGACGGAGCGGAGATTTAAAAAGTGCGGGAGCTGAGAGTCGTGGAGATTTAAAAAGAGCGGGAGCTGCGAGTCAAAGCGGAGATTTAAAAAGAGCAGGCGCTGCGAGTCGGAGCGGAGATTTTAAAAGTGCGGGAGCTGAGAGTCGTGGAGATTTAAAAAGAGCGGGAGCTGCGAGTCGGAGCGGAGATTTAAAAAAAGCGGGAGCTGCGAGTCGGAGCGGAGATTTAAAAAGAGCCGGAACTGCGAGGCGGAGCGGAGATTTAAAAAGTGCGGGAGCTGAGAGTCGCGGAGATTTAAAAAGCGCGGGAGCTGCAAGTCGGGGAGATTTAAAAAGAGCAGGAGCTGCGAGTCGGAGCGGAGATTTAAAAAGAGCCGGGACTGCGAGACGGAGCGGAGATTTAAAAAGTGCGGGAGCTGAGAGTCGTGGAGATTTAAAAAGAGCGGGAGCTGCGAGTCAAAGCGGAGATTTAAAAAGAGCAGGCGCTGCGAGTCGGAGCGGAGATTTTAAAAGTGCGGGAGCTGAGAGTCGTGGAGATTTAAAAAGAGCGGGAGCTGCGAGTCGGAGCGGAGATTTAAAAAAAGCGGGAGCTGCGAGTCGGAGCGGAGATTTAAAAAGAGCCGGAACTGCGAGACGGAGCGGAGATTTAAAAAGTGCGGGAGCTGAGAGTCGCGGAGATTTAAAAAGAGCGGGAGCTGCAAGTCGGGGAGATTTAAAAAGAGCAGGAGCTGCGAGTCGGAGCGGAGATTTAAAAAGAGCGGGAGCTGCGAGTCGGAGCGGAGATTTAAAAAGCGCGGGAGCTGCGAGTCGGAGCGGAGATTTAAAAAGAGCTGGAGCTGCGAGTTGGAGCGGAGATTTAAAAAGCGCGGGAGCTGCGAGTCGGAGCCGAGATTTAAAAAACGCGGGAGCTGCGAGTCGGAGCGGAGATTTAAAAAGAGCGGGAGCTGCGAGTCGGAGCCGAGATTTAAAAAACGCGGGAGCTGCGAGTCGGAGCGGAGATTTAAAAAGAGCGGGAGCTGCGAGTCGGAGCCGAGATTTAAAAAACGCGGGAGCTGCGAGTCGGAGCGGAGATTTAAAAAGTGCGGGAGCTGCGAGTCGGAGCGGAGATTTAAAAAGCGCGGGAGCTGCGAGTCGGTGTGGAGATTTAAAAAGAGCGGGAGCTGCGAGTCGGTGTGGAGATTTAAAAAGAGCGGGAGCTGCGAGTCGGAGCGGAGATTTAAAAAGAGCGGGAGCTGCGAGTCGGAGCGGAGATTTAAAAAGCGCGGGAGCTGCGAGTCGGAGCGGAGATTAAAAAGAGCGGGAGCTGCGAGTCGGTGTGGAGATTTAAAAAGAACGGGAGCTGCGAGTCGGAGCCGAGATTTAAAAAGATCGCGGCTTGTTTCGGGAGCCGTTCGGAGGAGGAGGAGGAGCAGTCTCTGTCAGGGAGAGAACCTGAGAACATCTGAGACCCTCAGAAGGTAAGTAAGTGATTTTTACTCATTTTTACTTTTATTACCTTTTCAAATTGTGTGTGTGGCGGGGGGGGGGAAACTGAAGTGGCATCACAGAAAAGCTGTGACCTGAGTGGCTGGTTGGGAATCTACACTAAATTAAAAACATTAAGCATTGGTCACTAATTATACATAATTACATCGTCCAAAAAGACGAGGTGTTGGGTGTCTTAAAAAATATTAAGGTAGATAAGTCCCCAGGGCCGGATGGGATCTACCCCAGAATACTGAAGGAGGCTGGAGAGGAAATTGCTGAGGCCTTGACAGAAATCTTTGGATCCTCGCTGTCTTCAGGGGATGTCCCGGAGGACTGGAGAATAGCCAATGTTGTTCCTCTGTTTAAGAAGGGTGGCAGGGATAATCCCGGGAACTACAGGCCGGTGAGCCTTACTTCAGTGGTAGGGAAATTACTGGAGAGAATTCTTCGAGACAGGATCTACTCCCATTTGGAAGCAAATGGACGTATTAGTGAGAGGCAGCACGGTTTTGTGAAGGGGAGGTCGTGTCTCACTAACTTGATCGAGTTTTTCGAGGAGGTCACTAAGATGATTGATGCAGGTAGGGCAGTAGATGTTGTCTATATGGACTTCAGTAAGGCCTTTGACAAGGTCCCTCATGGTAGACTAGTACAAAAGGTGAAGTCACACGGGATCAGGGGTGAACTGGCAAGGTGGATACAGAACTGGCTAGGCCATAGAAGGCAGAGGGTAGCAATGGAGGGATGCTTTTCTAATTGGAGGGCTGTGACCAGTGGTGTTCCACAGGGATCAGTGCTGGGACCTTTGCTCTTTGTAGTATATATAAATGATTTGGAGGAAAATGTAACTGGTCTGATTAGTAAGTTTGCAGACGACACAAAGGTTGGTGGAATTGCGGATAGCGATGAGGACTGTCTGAGGATACAGCAGGATTTAGATTGTCTGGAGACTTGGGCGGAGAGATGGCAGATGGAGTTTAACCTGGACAAATGTGAGGTAATGCATTTTGGAAGGGCTAATGCAGGTAGGGAATATACAGTGAATGGTAGAACCCTCAAGAGTATTGAAAGTCAAAGAGATCTAGGAGTACAGGTCCACAGATCACTGAAAGGGGCTACACAGGTGGAGAAGGTAGTCAAGAAGGCATACGGCATGCTTGCCTTCATTGGCCGGGGCATTGAGTATAAGAATTGGCAAGTCATGTTGCAGCTGTATAGAACCTTAGTTAGGCCACACTTGGAGTATAGTGTTCAATTCTGGTCGCCACACTACCAGAAGGATGTGGAGGCTTTAGAGAGGGTGCAGAAGAGATTTACCAGAATGTTGCCTGGTATGGAGGGCATAAGCTATGAGGAGCGATTGAATAAACTCGGTTTGTTCTCACTGGAACGAAGGAGGTTGAGGGGCGACCTGATAGAGGTATACAAAATTATGAGGGGCATAGACAGAGTGGATAGTCAGAGGCTTTTCCCCAGGGTAGAGGGGTCAATTACTAGGGGGCATAGGTTTAAGGTGAGAGGGGCAAAGTTTAGAGTAGATGTACGAGGCAAGTTTTTTACGCAGAGGGTAGTGGGTGCCTGGAACTCACTACCGGAGGAGGTAGTGGAGGCAGGGACGATAGGGACATTTAAGGGGCATCTTGACAAATATATGAATAGGATGGGAATAGAAGGATACGGACCCAGGAAGTGTAGAAGATTGTAGTTTAGTCGGGCAGTATGGTCGGCACGGGCTTGGAGGGCCGAAGGGCCTGTTCCTGTGCTGTACATTTCTTTGTTCTTTGTTGTTCTTTGTACTTAATTATAATTTAGAGGGGTATCTTAGCCAGAGATCGGAGAGTACTATATTTAGCTTTCACATTTATAGGAGAAATCTAGTGCTAGGAAACAGATAGTTAACAGTAACTTTGTTTTTTAAATTTTAACTTTTAACTTTAATTTACTAATTCATTGACGCAATGTCAGTTAGAGGGGTGCAGTGCTCTGACTGTGAGATGTGGCAGGTCCGGGAGGCTTCCAACGTCCCGGATGGCTTCATCTGCAGAAAGTGCACCCAACTAGAGCTCCTCACAGACCGCATGGTTCGGTTGGAGCGCCAATTGGATGCACTTAGGAGCATGCAGGTGGCGGAAAGCGTCATAGATAGCAGTTATATAAATGTGGTCACACCCAAGGTGTAGGCAGAGAAATGCCTGACCACCAGAAAGGGCAGGCAGTCAGTGCAGGAATCCCCTGTGGTTGTCCCCCTCTCGAACAGGTATACCCCTCTGAATACTGTCGGGGGGGATAGCCTATCAGGGGAAAACAGCAGCAGCCAGAGCAGTGGCACCATGGCTGGCTCTGATGTTCAGAAGGGAGGGTCAAAGCGCAGAAGAGCAATAGTAATAAGGGACTCGATAGTCAGGGGCACAGATAGACGCTTCTGTGGACGTGAAAGAGACTCCAGGATGGTATGTTGCCTCCCTGGTGCCAGGGTCCAGGATGTCGCCGAATGGGTAGAGGGCATCTGAAGGGGGAGGGCAAACAGGCAGAGGTCGTTGTACATATAGGTACTAACGACATAGGCAGGAAGGGGCATGGGGTCCTGCAGCAGGAGTTCAGGGAGCTAGGCAGAAGGTTAAAAGACAGGACCTCTAGGGTTGTAATCTCGGAATTACTCCCTGTGCCATGTGCCAGTGAGGCAAGAAATAGGAAGATAGAGCAGCTAAACACGTGGCTAAACAGCTGGTGTAGGAGGGAGGGTTTCCGTTATCTGGACCACTGGGAGCTCTTCCGGGGCAGGTGTGACCTATATAAGGACGGGTTGCATCTAAACTGGAGAGGCATAAATATCCTGGCCGCGAGGTTTGCTAGTGTCACACGGGAGGGTTTAAACTAGTATGGCAGAGGGGTGGGCACGGGAGCAATAGGTCAGAAGGTGAGAGCATTGAGGGAGAACTAGGGAATAGGGACAGTGTGGCTCTGAGGCAGAGCAGACAGGGAGAAGTTGCTGAACACAGCGGGTCTGGTGGCCTGAAGTGCATATGTTTTAATGCAAGAAGTATTACGGGTAAGGCAGATGAACTTAGAGCTTGGATTAGTACTTGGAACTATGATGTTGTTGCCATTACAGAGACCTGGTTGAGGGGAGGGCAGGATTGGCAGCTAAACGTTCCAGGATTTAGATGTTTCAGGCGGGATAGAGGGGGATATAAAAGGGGTGGTGGAGTTTTGCTACTGGTTAGGGAGGATATCACAGCTGTACTACGGGAGGACACCTCAGAGGGCAGTGAGGCTATATGGGTAGAGATCAGGAATAAGAAGGGTGCAGTCACAATGTTGGGGGTTTACTGCAGGCCTCCCAACAGCCAGCGGGAGATAGAGGAGCAAATAGGTAGACAGATTTTGGAAAAGAGTAAAAACAACAGGGTTGTGGTGATGGGAGACTTCAACTTCCCCAATATTGACTGGGACTCACTTAGTGCCAGGGGCTTAGACGGGGCAGAGTTTGTAAGGAGCATCCAGGAAGGCTTCTTAAAACAATATGTAGACAGTCCAACTAGGGAAGGGGCAGTACTGGACCTGGGATTGGGGAATGAGCCCGGCCAGGTAGTAGAAGTTTCAGTCGGGGAGCATTTCGGGAACAGTGACCACAATTCAGTAAGTTTTAAAGTGCTGGAGGACAAGGATAAGAGTGGTCCTAGGATGAATGTGCTAAATTGGGGGAAGGCTAATTATAACAATATTAGGCGGGAACTGAAGAACCTAGATTGGGGGCGGATGTTTGAGGGCAAATCAACATCTGACATGTGGGAGGCTTTCAAGTGTCAGTTGAAAGGAATTCAGGACCGGCATGTTCCTGTGAGGAAGAACGATAAATACGGCAATTTTCGGGAACCATGGATAACGAGAGATATTGTAGGCCTCGTCAAAAAGAAAAAGGA
This sequence comes from Scyliorhinus torazame, assembly GCF_047496885.1. Lineage (NCBI taxonomy): Eukaryota > Metazoa > Chordata > Chondrichthyes > Carcharhiniformes > Scyliorhinidae > Scyliorhinus > Scyliorhinus torazame. Next base: position 324,062,878 of record NC_092712.1, on the reverse strand, counting down.
GGCTTTTGTCAGGGCTAAAAGGCAGGGAACAGACAAAGCCTGTGTGGAATATAAGGAAAGTAGGAAGGAACTTAAGCAAGGAGTCAGGAGGGCTAGAAGGGGTCACGAAAAGTCATTGGCAAATAGGGTTAGGGAAAATCCCAAGGCTTTTTACACATTCATAAAAAGTAAGAGGGTAGCCAGGGAAAGGGTTGGCCCACTGAAGGATAGGCAAGGGAATCTATGTGTGGAGCCAGAGGAAATGGGCGAGGTACTAAATTAATACTTTGCATCAGTATTCACCAAAGAGAAGAAATTGGTAGATGTTGAGTCTGGAGAAGGGTGTGTAGATAGCCTGGGTCACATTGAGATCCAAAAAGACGAGGTGTTGGGAGGCTTAAAAAATATTAAGGTAGATAAGACCCCAGGGCCTGATGGGATCTACCCCAGAATACTGAAGGAGGCTGGAGAGGAAATTGCTGAGGCCTTGACAGAAATCTTTGGATCCTCACTGTCTTCAGGTGATGTCCTGGAGGACTGGAGAATAGCCAAAGTTGTTCCTCTGTTTAAGAAGGGTAGCAAGGATAATCCAGGGAACTACAGGCCGGTGAGCCTTACTTCAGTGGTAGGGAAATTACTGGAGAGAATTCTTCGAGACAGGATCTACTCCCATTTGGAAGCAAATGGACGTATTAGTGAGAGGCAGCATGGTTTTGTGAAGTGGAGGTCGTGTCTCACTAACTTGATAGAGTTTTTCGAGGAGGTCACAAAGATGATTGATGCAGGTAGGGCAGTGGATGTTGTCTATATGGACTTCAGTAAGGCCTTTGACAAGGTCCCTCATGGTAGACTAGTACAAAAGGTGAAGTCACACGGGATCAGGGGTGAGTTGGCAAGGTGGATACAGAACTGGCTAGGTCATAGAAGGCAGAGAGTAGCAATGGAAGGATGCTTTTCTAATTGGAGGACTGTCACCAGTGGTGTTCCACAGGGATCAGTGCTGGGACCTTTGCTCTTTGTAGTATATATAAATGATTTGGAGGAAAATGTAACTGGTCTGATTAGTAAGTTTGCAGACGACACAAAGGTTGGTGGAATTGCGGATAGTGATGAGGACTGTCAGAGGATACAGCAGGATTTAGATTGTTTGGAGACTTGGGCAGAGAGATGGCAGATGGAGTTTAATCCGGACAAATGTGAGGTAATGCATTTTGGAAGGTCTAATGCAGGTAGGGAATATACAGTGAATGGTAGAACCCTCAAGAGTATTGAAAGTCAAAGAGATCTAGTACAGGTCCACAGGTCATTGAAAGGGGCAACACAGGTGGAGAAGGTAGTCAAGAAGGCATACGGCATGCTTGCCTTCATTGGCCGGGGCATTGAGTATAAGAATTGGCAAGTCATGTTGCAGCTGTATAGAACCTTAGTTAGGCCACACTTGGAGTATAGTGTTCAAATCTGGTCGCCACACTACCAGAAGGATGTGGAGGCTTTAGAGAGGGTGCAGAAGAGATTTACCAGAATGTTGCCTGGTATGGAGGGCATTAGCTATGAGGAGCGGTTGAATAAACTCGGTTTGTTCTCACTGGAACGCCGGAGGTTGAGGGGCGACCTGATAGAGGTCTACAAAATTATGAGGGACATAGACAGAGTGGATATTCAGAGGCCTTTCCCCAGGGTAGAGGGGTCAATTACTAGGGGGCATAGGTTTAAGGTGAGAGGGGCAAGGTTTAGAGTAGATGTACGAGGCAATTTATTTTACACAAAGGGTAGTGTGTGCCTGGAGGAGGTGGTGGAAGCAGGGACGATAGTGACATTTAAGGGGCATCTTGACAAATACATGGATAGGATGGGAATAGAGGGATACGGACCCAGGAAGTGTAGAAGATTGTAGTTTAGTCGGGCAGCATGGTCGGCACGGGCTTGGAGGGCCGAAGGGCCTGTTCCTGTGCTGTACATTTCTTTGTTCTTTGTTCTTTGAAAGGTGGATAAGATTGGGGGCGGGGGGGAAATTAAATGTATATTAAGAAAGAAAGAAATGGTAAAAGACAGTTAAAATGAAATGAAAACAAATGGGTCGAGGTGGGGTAGAGCTGATCATCTGAAGTTGTTGAATTCGATGTTGAGGACAGAAGGCTGCAGCGTGCCGAACCGGAAGGTACAATGTTGTTCCTCCAGTTTGCGTTGAGCTTCACTGGAAGATTGCAGCAGGCCAAGGACAGACATGTGGACATGTGAGCAGGGTCTTGTGTTAAAATGGCAGCAATGGGAAGGTCAATGTCCTGAATGCGCACAGACCGAAGATGCTCAGCAAAGCGATCACCCAGTCTGGGTTTGGTCTCTCCGATATAGAGGAGACCACATTGGAAAGGAAACACCAGATGATAAAAGTACTTGATTCGGAATCGAAGCCTATTTCATTGAACGAGAAGGAGCAAAGCCCAGATAAAATGGAAAGGAATATTGAAAATCCCATGCACTCACCATGGGAAATATTCAAACAGCAAATGATTAGGATACAGGCGAGATATATTCCAACAAGGAATAACTTATTGTTTATGGAAATAACAGAGCGAATGCTGGGCACATCGATTTTCAAAAGGTGCTTGGTACAGTTTCCCACGGGTTGTTTTTAATTCATTTTGGATTCATGTTATTTCAGTTTGAGGTTAGAACAAGAGAGTCGAAGGGTGATATTGAACCAGGTAGACATGGGGCAGGATGCCCCAGTCCCCAGCCCTGAGTTTCTCGGCAGTGCACTTTCACCAGCAGCGGGATTCTCTCCTCATGTCAATGGGATTTCCTCCCCTACACCGCGGGGAAACTGGTGGGCGGGGGTGAGCTGCCGGCGAAAAGAGCAAATCTCAACGGCCGGAGAATTCTGGCCTTGATACAAATCTCACTGGAATTTCAAAGAAGAAGTGAAGATGTCTAAATGGCAGCTGAATCAATATCACCTGTTTTACTAGCTTCCAAAGCTACATTTCCCAGGCGGATTGGAGTTTTGGTATTTCTTACATATTTAGTAGGGGGTTAAGAATCAGACCAAGTACTGTGGAGAGGAATGTACAGATTGAACACTGATCTCTTTCCTCTTCTGATTCCCAGACTAATCTCAACAGTGGTGACTATGGCCGGAATTCTCCAGCCAATGACATTCTCTGTTCCCGCTGGCAACACGACGCTGGAAACACACTGCTGGGGGGACAGAGAATCCAGACCAAGAGTTCCCGATACCAATGGGAGCCTGATTAATATCCACAAATGACAGTTACAAATACAGGCAGGTTCTGCTCTCTCGCCAATAACTGTAAATGCTGCGAGGTGATCATTTTGAGTGACGATTAAATGGATCTTCAGCTACAATTGGAAATGCAGCTTCGACAGATCCTTTTGTGCCTTACTCTGTAGGTTTGAGATTTTCACATTTGAAATATTTTTCTGGCTCAGAAGTTGCATTCTCATCTCTGAGATAGGAGGTCATGGGTTTAAACTTCAGACTTTGAACTGAAAATGTGTTTTTGTGACTTAACAAAACACAGCCCAGTCCACACTGAAGGAGGGTCACATGAGGGAGGAGTGCATTATTGACGAGGCGCGATGAGCAAGTGCTACACTATTGGAGGTGTCATTATTACCCCTCTCAGATGGACAGAATGATCCCATGGTTTTATTTCAATAAAGAGCAAGAGAGTTACCACTGGCATCCTGGCCCATATTTATCACTTTATCAACATCACAAAAACAGATCATCTGGTCACTTACACATTGTTGCTGTGGTACACAAACTCCTGGTTCCTACACGAACAGCTGCTACATTTCAAAAGTACTTCATTTGCTGTAAAGTATTTTAGGTCATTCTGAGACATGAACAGTGCGATATAATTGCAAATCTTTCTTCATTTGGAGGACACCATTCCACCGTGGTGATTGCTACTGATGTGACACTGAAAGAAAGAATGGGACATCTCCCTTTCTTTGCACAAGACTATACCACTGCAATTTCATTTTAAAACTTTGCCTAATTGCCCTGGATCTTGCCAGATTTTGTGTTTGGCAAGTACGTTATAGACATTCCAAAACACTGTGAGAAAATAAATAAATCCAAAAGGTATAGGGGTCCTACCTGTGTTGGGATCCACAGAAAAGTATGGCTGTCCCTGCAGGATACTGTACACCACCCTGGCACTGTTTCCATACGTTGGGTCATCTGCATCTGTAGCCGTTATCTGGAGTACAGAAGTACCTGCACAAAGACACAGGGAAAAGGACTCAATGAAAACTGTTGGTAAAGTAACTTATTGTCTTTTGGAAAACAAAGGAATGCTGTTAAACACTTAAATATATTTAAACATTTTGCGACGCAAGTAACATTACAAGAGGTTTCACTTGTATACCGTGCTCTGAATACAATGAAAATAATATATACATTTAAATATTTACTGAGGGATCTGATGGTCCACTAACTTTTTCCAACGGGCTTAATCCCCCCCCCCCCCACACCCAAATTAAATATGATTGCATAATTCCAACAAAACTCTGTGAGCATCAACATGATACAGAATCAGTAAGCATTCTCAAGTGGCCCTTAAGATGTCTGGTGTGGGAAATAATTATTAAATGTATTCTAGTTCTTGCACAGGAGAGAGAGCTGGCACACATAGCTTAGACCATAAGACAATAAGACATAGGAGCAGAATTAGGCCACTCGGCCCATCGAGTCTGCTCCGCCATTCAATCATGGCTGATATTTTTCTCATTCCCATTCTCCTGCCTTCTCCCCATAATCCCTGATCCCCTTCTTAATCAAGAACCTATCAATCTCTGTCTTAAAGTCACTCAGTGAATTGGCCTCCACGGCCTTCTGCGGCAAAGAGTTCCACAGATTCACCACCCTCTGGCTGAAGAAATTCCTCCTCATCTCAGTTTTAAAGGATCGACACTTCAGTCTGAGGCTGTGTCCTCGGGTTCTAATTTCTCCTACTAGTGGAAACATTCTCTCCACGTTCACAGGTCTCTCAGTATTTTGTAAGTTGCAAAAAGATCCCCTTTCATCCTTCTAAACTCCAACGAGTAGAGATCCAGAGTCCCTCAACCGTTCCTCATAAGACAAGTTCTTCATTCCAGGGATCAAACATGGATAAAAGAGCTGAATACCAGAGGTGAGGTGAGAGTGACTGCCTTTGACATCAAGGCAGCGTTTGACCGAGTATGACATCAAGGAGCCCGAGCTAAACTGGAGTCAATGGGAATCAGGGGGAAAACTCTCCGCTGGTTGGAGTCATACCCGGCACAAAGGAAGATGGTTGGAGGTTAATCATTTCAGCTCCAGAACATCACTGCAGGCCCACCCATCCCAACCATCTTCTGCTGCTTCATCAATGACCTTCCTTCCATCATAAGGTCAGAAGTGGGGATATTGGCGGACAACTGCACAATATTCTGCACCATTCGCGACTCCTCAGATAATGGAGCAGTCCCTGTCCAAATGCAGCAAGGCCTAGACAATATCCAGGCTTGGGCTGACAAGTGACAAGTTACATTCGTGCCACACAAGTGCCAGGCAATGACCATCTCCTACAAGAGAGGATCTAACCACCGCCCCTTGACATTCAATGGCATTACCATCACTGAATCCCCACATTCATTACCCTTAAGGTCATCATTCATCAGAAACAACTGGACTATCCATATTGATACTGTGGCTACTAAAGCATGCCAAAGGCTAGGCCTCCTACAGTGATTAACTCATCTCCTGACCCCCCAAAGCCTGTCCACCAACTACTAGGCACAAGTCAGGAGTGTAATGGAATAGTCTCCACTTGCCTGGATGAGTGCAGCTCCAACAACACTCAAGAAGCTCAACATCTTCCAGGACAAAGCAGCCCCGCTTGATTGCTCCCCTTCCACAAACATTCACTCCCTCTAGCACCGACGCACAGTGGCAGCTGTGTGGACCATCTACAAGATGCACTGCAGGAACTCACCAAGGTTCCTTGGGCAGCACCTTCCAAACCCACGATTACTACCATCTAGAGGGACAAGAGCAGCGGATACCTGGGAACCCCACCACCTGGAGGTTCCCGTCCAAGTCACTCCCCACCCTGACTTGGAAATATCTCGCCGTTCCTTCACTGTCGCTGGGGCAACATCCTGGCACGCCCTCCCTAACAGCACAGTGGGTGTACCTACACCTCAATGACTGCAGCGGTTCAGGAAGGCAGCTCACCACCACCTTCTGAAGGGAGGAGGATCGGTGGGAGGGCGGCGACGACTTTTTGGTCGTAAGCCCAGACGGCTCCTGCGGACATATCCGCAGAATGGGAGAATCCAGGCCCTGGTGAGGTGGGAGAGAGAAACACGTCCCGTGTATTCACTCCTTAAATAAATCAGGAGTACAAAGTGATTCTTCAAATAATTTTACATGTTATAAAATTCAAACTCATGGCTAACAATAGTTAAGGGTTTCTACCTTAATGTGTTTAATTGCAATCACATATTAAGGGCTTGACTAAAACAATATGGAGCGGGACACGCCGGGTCGGAGAATCAGCAGGGGAGCGTGCGAATCATGCGATGCCACTCCAACACCAGTCCGCCGATTCTCCGGCGACCAGAGAATCACCACAGATTGCGCCGACGTGGCCGGCGCAGTGCCAGTCGGAGGCTGCGCCGGCGATTCTCCCCGCGCGATGGGCTGAGTGCCCGCCGAATTCGGCCAAGTCCCGCCAGTGTCATTCTCGTGAGGTCCTTCCCAGCGGGACCTCGCCGTTCTGGCTGCAGGGGGGCAACCTGATGTAGGGGAGGGGGGATCCGCGGTGGCCTGGCCCACGATTGGGGCCTACCGATTGGCGGGCGGGCTCATCCCGGTGAGGGCCTATGTTCCTCCACGCCGGGCCCTTGTGGGTCTCCGCCATGTTGCGTCGGGGCTGGCGCGGAGATGGCAGCGCAGGCGCGAACACATGCCGGCCGTTGCGTGCATACGCGAACTCGCGCCACCCGTGTTGACGCTCGTATCAGCAGCCCGAGCAGCGTGAGACTATCCAGTGCCGTGCAGGCCCCCTGTGCGGCACAGGATCGCTGATCCTAGGGGCCAGATGACGCTGTCGTAAAACGCTCCGGCGTTTACAACGGTGTCAACACTTGGTCCCAGGATCGGAGAACCCCGCCCATTAACTCTAAATGAGTATAAAGCTATTCAGGAGGGGGACAAACATTTAGTTTTATTCCACAAGATTTCATAGAATTTACAGTGTAGAAGGAGGCCATTCGGCCCATCGAGTCTGCACCGGCTCTTGGAAAGAGCACCCTACCCAAGCCCACACCCACACCCTATCCCCATAAACCAGTAACCCCACCCAACACTAAGGGCAATTTTGGACACTAAGGGCAATTTATCACGCCAAATCCACCTAACCTGCACATCTTTGGACTGTGGGAGGAAACCGGAACACCCGGAGGAAACCCACGCACACGCGGGAAGAACGATGGCGAGGTACTAAATGAATATTTTTCGTCAGCATTCACACAGGAAAAAGACAATGTTGTCGAGGAGAATACTGAGATTCAGGCTACTAGACAAGAAGGGCTTGAGGTTCATAAGGAGGAGGTGTTAGCAATTCTGGAAAGTATGAAAATAGATAAGTCCCCTGGGCCGGATGGAATTTATCCTAGGATTATCTGGGAAGCTAGGGAGGAGATTGCTGAGCCTTTGGCTTTGATCTTTAAGTCATCTTTGTCTGCAGGAATAGTGCCAGAAGACTGGAGGATAGCAAATGTTGTCTCCTTGTTCAAGAAGGGGAGTAGAGACAACCCCGGTAACTATAGACCAGTGAGCCTTACTTCTGTTGTGGGCAAAATCTTGGAAAGGTTTATAAGAGATAGGATGTATAATCATCTGGAAAGGAATAATTTGATTAGAGATAGTCAACACGGTTTTGTGAAGGGTAGGTTGAGCCTCACAAACCTTATTGAGTTCTTTGAGAAGGTGACCAAACAAGTGGATGAGGGTAAAGCAGTTGATGTGGTGTTTCTGGATTTCAGCAAAGCATTTGATAAGGTTCCCCACGGCAGGCTACTGCAGAAAATACAGAGGCATGGGATTCAGGGTGATTTAGCAGTTTGGATCAGAAATTGGCTAGCTGGAAGAAGACAAAGGGTGGTGGTTGATGGGAAATGTTCAGCCTGGAGTCCAGTTACTAGTGGTATACCACAAGGATCTGTTTTGGGGCCACTGCTGTTTGTCATTTTTATAAATGACCTGGAGGAGGGCATAGAAGGATGGGTGAGTAAATTTGCAGATGACACTAAAGTCGGTGGAGTTGTGGACAGTGCGGAAGGATGTTACAAGTTACAGAGGGACATAGATAAGCTGCAGCGCTGGGCTGAGAGGTGGCAAATGGAGTTTAATGCAGAAAAGTGTGAGGTGATTCATTTTGGAAGGAATAACAGGAAGACAGAGTACTGGGCTAATAGTAAGATTCTTGGCAGTGTGGATGAGCAGAGAGATCTCGGTGTTCATGTACAAAGATCCCTGAAAGTTGCCACCCAGCTTGAGAAGGTTGTTAAGAAGGTGCATGGTGTGTTAGCTTTTATTGGTAGAGGGATTGAGTTTCGGAGCCATGAGGTCATGTTGCAGCTGTACAAAACTCTGGTCCGGCCGCATTTGGAGTATTGCATGTAATTCTGGTCGCCGCATTATAGGAAGGATGTGGAAGCATTGGAAAGGGTACAGAGGAGATTTACCAGAATGTTGCCTGGTATGGAGGGAAGATCTTATGAGGAAAGGCTGAGGGACTTGAAACTGTTTTCGTTAGAGAGAAGAAGGTTAAGAGGTGACTTAATTGAGGCATACAAGATGATCGGAGGATTGGATAGGGTGGACAGTGAGAGCGTTTTTCCTCGGATGGTGATGTCTAGCACAAGGGGACATAGCTTTAAATTGAGGGGAGATAGATATAAGACAGATGTCAGAGGTAGGTTCTTTACTCAGAGAGTAGTAAGGGCGTGGAATGCCCTGCCTGCAACAGTAGTGGACTCGCCAACACTAAGGGCATTCAAATGGTCATTGGATAGACATATGGACGATAAGGGAATAGTGTAGATGGGCTTTAGAGTGGTTTCACAGATCGGCGCAACATCGAGGGCCGAAGGGCCTGTACTGCGCTGTAATGTTCTATGTTTTATGTTCTCACGTGCAGACTCCGCACAGACAGTGACCCAAGCCGGGAATCGAACCTGGGACCCTGGAGCTGAAAGTAATTGTGCTAACCACTATGCTACCGTGCTGCCCTTCAGTAATGAGTGGTGAATCTATTACAATATAATACTTTAGCTAACCCATTAAATTACCTGTTGAGAGGAGACATGGTGGTAACGTGACTCAGTTTTGTTTAAATATATACCCCGGATAGAATCTGAGTTATTCTCTTAATGATTACGGGGTGTGCTTTCTGGTTAGACCATAAGACCATAAGACATAGGAGCAGAATTAGGCCACTCGGCCCATTGAGTCTGCTCCGCCATTCGATCATGGCTGATATTTACACAGAGGGTAGTGGGTGCCTGGACGATAGTGACATTTACGGGGCATCTTGACAAATACATGAATAGGATGGGCATAGAGGGATACGGACCCAGGAAGTGTAGAAAATTGTAGTTTAGTCGGGCAGCATGGTCGGCACGGGCTTGGAGGGACGAAGGGCCTGTTCCTGTGCTGTACATTTCTTTACTCTTTGTTTGTTCTTTGTATCCCCATTCACCTGCCTGCTCCCCATAACCGCTGATCCCTTATTGATCAAGAACCTATCTATCTCTGTCTTAAAGACACTCAGTGAATTGGCCTCCACAGCCTTCTGCGGCAAAGAGTTCCACAGATTCACCACCCTGGCTGAGGAAATTCCTCCTCATCTCTGTTTTAGTTTTTCCTAGAAGTGGAAACATCCTCTCCACATCCACTCTATCCAGGCCTCGCAGTATCCTGTAAGTTTCAATAAGATCCCCTCTCATCCTTCTAAACTCCAACGAGTGCAGACCTAGAGTACTCAACTGTTCCTCATACGACAAGCTCTTCATTCCAGGGATCATTCTTGTGAACCTCCTCTGGACCCTTTCCAAGGCCAGCACATCCTTCCTTAGACGGGTAGAGGAGGGGGAACGGATAGAGGAGGGGGACGGGTAGAGGAGGGGGACGGGTAGAGGAGGGGGACGGGTAGAGGAGGGGGACAGGTAGAGGAGGGGGACGGGTGGAGGAGGGGGACGGGTAAAGGAGGGGGACGGGTGGAGGAAGGGGGACGGGTGGAGGAGGGGGACAGGTGGAGGAGGGGGACGGGTAGAGGAGGGGGACGGATAGAGGAGGGGGATGGGTAGAGGAGGGGGACGGGTAGAGGTGGGGGACGGGTAGAGGTGGGGGGCGGGTAGAGGTGGAGGACGGGTAGAGGAGGGGGATGGGTAGAGGAGGGGGATGGGAAGAGGAGGGGGATGGGAAGAGGAGGGGGACGGGTAGAGGAGGGGGACGGGTAGAGGAGGGGGACGGGTAGAGGAGGGGGACGGGTAGAGGAGGGGGACGGGTAGAGGAGGGGGACGGGTAGAGGAGGGGGACAGGTGGAGGAGGGGGACGGGTAGAGGAGGGGGACGGGTAGAGGAGGGGGACGGGTAGAGGAGGGGGACGGGTAGAGGAGGGGGATGGGTAGAGAAGGGGGATGGGTAGAGGAGGGGGATGGGTAGAGGAGGAGGATGGGTAGAGGAGGGGGATGGGTAGAGAAGGGGGATGGGTAGAGGAGGGGGATGTGTAGAGGAGGGGGATGGGTAGAGGAGGGGGACGGGTAGAGGAGGGGGACGGGTGGGGGAGGGGAATGTGTCGAGGGGGGGATGGGTAGAGGAGGGGGATGGGTAGAGGGGCATGGGTGGGGGAGGGGGACGGGTGGGGGAGGGGGCAGTAGGGGAGGGTGCAGCCTTGCCCAACTTCTAAGGTGTTTCAATGGTCTTGCCATGAAGTACTGCAGTCAGTGACACTGCTGCAGATGATGAGAATGCTGTTATAGAATGGGTCTAAATCCTCGCCCCTCTGGAGCAATGCCCCTCACTCTGATCAGACAGAAACTCTGAACACTTACCTAGTTATGTTTAAGGAGGCCTGACAATGCGGAAGGGTTCCCAGAGTGCAGGAATCCTTGCAGAGATATATGTAATATGTAATCCGTAAACGCCTTTGCAGACTGATAATGTCCTCACCAGATGTAACACTCTAGCGTATTCTATTCATGAGCTTTATAATGAAATAAACAAGGAGGCCTGATTGTGGTGTATGTGAAAGATGAAGTGGCTGCCGTAATTCCCTGTGCAATCAGATTCGGTAACAACCAGATTATTGCAACTAAAAGAATGATATTTTCGAAAGGCTGCTAGTTTTTTCACACAAAATACATATCAACAAATTCTGGACTGATTATGAGATACTGTTTGTTTGAGGATGACTGTGATCACAGTGATGAGTTTTTAAGCTCCTTCCTCTGCCTAAACACAATTTAATTGAAGCTTTGTTCTCTTGGATATTCGGCAGACTCACATTGCACCTAATCCTGCAGAACTAAAAAATCCTTGCCTTTTTCCGCCAGGGTACGACTTTGCACCCTTCACTCCTACAAGGAGCTCATGGATTTCATTGTTCTGAAGGTGATTTTAATGTCAGACAGACAGCGGGAGGAACACGAACAGATCCTGCAGAAACCAAACAGCAAAGAAGGGAGGCAGTTGGAGTGTGGGGGCAGCGGGAATTGTGGTAAAGGCTGGGAATGGGGTGGAAGAGTTTTGTGGGGATCGGAGGAACAGAAATTGCTCCAACAGAACTTGTACTCGCTCTTTAATATATAACCGACAATGGTCCTTTAAAAGACCACGGGTTTGGCTGTTCAGCACCTAATGAGTCGGATACATAGAACATACAGTGCATAAGGAGGCCATTCTGCCCATCGAGTCTGCACCGACCCACTTAAGCCCTCACTTCCACCCTATCCCCGTAACCCAATAGCCCCTCCTAACCTTTTTGGTCACTAAGTGCAATTTATCATTGGCCAATCCACCTCATCTGCACGTCTTTGGACTATGGGAGGAAACCGGAGCACCCGGAGGAAACCCACGCACACACGGGAGAACGTGCAGACTCCCCACAGACAGTGACCCAGCGGGGAATCGATCCTGGGACCTTGGTGCTGTGAAGCAACAGTGCTATCCACTAGTGCTACCGTGCTGCACTGCACATCACCCGTTGGTTACACTGGCATCTGATGTCTGTCAATGATGATGCTGGGGTTCAAATTCTTGCCCCAAATTCTTCAGTTCCGATGCTGGGATTGGTGCCAGCAACGTTAGGAACATCAACTTGCAGCATTGAATGACAAACATATACATGAAAGCACATTACTGACAGCTGATATTATGTGTTATATATTACATATATTATTATATATATTCTATGTTAAACCTAGTGCTCAAGCTGAAAATGGTGATGTTGCGTTCCTCAGATCTGTTTTACCAGGTGCTTCTCTCCTCGGTTGGTGTTGCTATTCACAGTGAATGTCGCAGTGAAGGATGAATCTGACAGCCACTTACTAATGTTCAAAAATTCCATGTGAAAAGCAGTAACCACACGGAATTTATAATTATTAGACATCGTTTAAACTGGAGTTGCTCTTGCATGTAAGCTAATTAAGCACCTTTCTCACCCAAAATCAACTCTACTTTCCAGCACTAATCGAGTAATGTGTTTTAAAGAGAGCTATTGGCATTCTGGTGGAAGGCAATGGCATGAATATTACTTCTGTTCTCACATTGAGTGAGGTGTTTAGTTCAGGCGATGATGATCACACCCGTTTGCAGAAGAGTTGGTGACCACCCACATCGCTTCTTTTGGGGAAAGCCCGCTGTATTGCGTGAACGTCAGGCATTAACGGAGCTACCAGCAGGTCTTCCCCAGGGTCTCAGACCCCAGAGGTGGGAGCTGCCTCTGGGAGCTGCCGCCCAATCAGATGCTGGAGGCTCTTGACTGCAGGCACTCCCACTTGGGGACATGGCTGCTGCCATGCACCCAGCAGTGCCCAGCGAGGGCCAGAAGTGAGATAGGGATTTTGGGGCGGGGGTAGAGGTGGCAGTGGGAATTAAGCGTGTGGAGGGGGCTTGCAGGCAAGGGTCCAGGTCTGGCTAACAGCAGACCACCTGTCCTCAATATAGGGTTTGAGACAAAACTGAGTGCCTGACAATGAGAGTCATCCCCCCCTCCCCTCCCCACAACCTCACTGGGAGCCCACAAGCCAGAGTTTGCTGTCCGTTTCCTCGCATGGTGACTGCCGTGAGAAGTGGAAGAGGCTGAATGGGCATTAATTGCCATGAAAGGGACTAAATTGGCAGTGGAGTGGGAAGGTCGTGCAAGAGTTTTCCTTGGCCAGGATTTAATTTGGAAGCAGTGGAGTCCCTACTCTGCACTCTCCCATCTGACTAAACGTGACCCCTGCGCCCCCCCTCCCCCACCTCTCTGTGCAGGAAATTAAATTGCTGTCAGGTTAACAGAGCAGATGCACATTGACAGAATTGTTGGTGTTATTTCAAATTTCCAGAGCATTTGTTATTGGGAATTTGATTAGCTGTTCCCGTCACTACTCCAAGTCCTTCCTGTACATTATGTTAATGTACTTTACAAACAGAAGCTATTTTGTTTACATTTTAAAACTTAACAACTGTCGACTAAGCTGCAATCAGAAGTGAACATCCCAAAAGGGAGAGTGGAGACATCAAAGCAGAATACAAAATTGGCACTGGAGGCACAGATTACTCCCAAATCAAGCCTGTAAATCTTCATATCGATTCAGCTTTTAAAATATCTCTATCCTGCAGCTCTGTTAGAAAAACTTATTCAGTGAATTGTTCCAAAGGAACACAGAAGTTTCTATTCTGTGAGAGTTAGGAAAAGACTTGCTCCTCGGCTATTCCATTCCTCGTGGTCTTGGTGACTGGCTCCACCTGATGGGTAACTCCATCAGCACAACCATTAAGGTTCTTGAAACCAGCTCCAACATGAATTTCAGCAACTACTTCATTGGCCGCTGAGCAATTTGGAATGGTGTGGTGGCACAGTGTTTAACTGTGACTGACTGTGCGGAGTCTGCACGTTCTCCCCGTGTCTGCGTGGGTTTCCTCCGGGTGCTCCGGTTTCCTCCCACAGTCCAAAGATGTGCAGGTTAGGTGGATTGGCTGTGACCAATGTGCGAGGATAGAGTGGGGGAGAGGCCTGGGTAGTGTGCTTTTTTGGAAGGTCGATGGGCCGAATGGTCTTCTTCAGCTCTGCAGAGATTCTATGAATCTCATGGTCCTATTAAAATGCAAGTGTGTCCTTTTTCCCCCTTTCAGCGCCAGTGTGAGACAGTCTTTGATCCAGTGTGTGAGACAGTCTTTATCCAGTGTGTGACACAGTCTTTATCCAGTGTGTGACACAGTCTTGATCCAGTGTGTGACAGTCTTCCATCCAGTATGTGAGACAGTCTTTGATCAAGTGTGTGACACAGTCTTTGATCCAATGTGTGGCACAGTCTTTGATCCAGCGTGTGAGACAGTCTTTTATCCAGTGAATTACATGGTCTTTGATCCAGTGTGTGAAACAGTCTTTGATCCAGTGTGTGAAACAGGATTTGAGCTGGTGTGACACAGCCTTTGATCCAGTGTGTGTGTTATGGGCCAGGGTTGCGAGAACCCCAAAGTGTAGCATGGAGTTTACCTGACCCACAACATTTAATAGATTGTGGTATGGGGAGCACACGGCCCACTCTACAGGTGTGGTACAGCAGAAATGGAAATGTATTTTTTAAAGCAAAACAATGTTTATTCTATGAACTCAAGTTAACTTTTTTAAAACATACAGTGAACATCTGAGCAACCATTAATTCAAATTCAATCCCCAAAGAATACAACACTAAGTAATTCTTAATAACTTCCCAAACAACATCCAGAAGACAGAAGAAACACCTTTTAACAGAAGCACATCAGGTTTACATTCACTACTGAAAACATTTATAATTCTGAATTCACCAAATGATCAAGAGATAGTTTTTTCATGGCAGAGAGATCAACAGTAAACCGGCTCTGTCTGGCTTCAGCTCCAACACTGAAAATGAAACTAAAACATAACCTGCAGCAAACAGCCTAAAACGAAAGTAAAAGGCTGAGACAGCCCAGCTCCACCCACTCTCTGACATCACCAGTAAACACCCATTTCTTAAAGGTACATTTCTTAAACACCCATTTCCTAAAGGTACTCTCACACGACATGTGGCACAGTCATTGATCCAGTGTATGGCACTGTCTTTGATCCAGTGTGTGACACAGTCTTTGATCCAGTGTGTGACACAGTCTTTGATCCAGTGTGTGACACAGTCTTTGATCCAGTGTGTGACACAGTCTTTGATCCAGTGTATGGCACAGTCTTTGATCCAGTATGTGACACAGTCTTTGATCAAGTGTGTGACACAGTCTTTGATCCAGTGTATGGCACAGTCTTTGATCCAGTGTATGGCACTGTCTCTGATCCAGTGTATGGCACAGTCTTTAGTCCAGTGTGTGGCACAGACTTTGATCCAGTGTGTGACACAGTCTTTGATCCAGTGTGTGACACAGTCTTTGATCCAGTGTATGGCACAGTCTTTGATCCAGTGTGTGGCACAGTCTTTGATCCAGTGTGTGACACAGTCTTTGATCCAGTGTGTGACACAGTCTTTGGTCCAGTGTATGGCACAGTCTTTGATCCAGTGTGTGACACAGGCTTTGATCCAATGTGTGACACAGTCTTTGATTCAGTGTGTAACACAGTCTTTGATCCAGTGTATGGCACTGTCTCTGATCCAGTGTATGGCACAGTCTTTAGTCCAGTGTGTGACACAGTCTATGATCCAGTGTGTGACACAGTCTTTGATCCAGTGTGTGACACAGTCTTTGATCCAGTGTGTGACACAGTCTTTGATCCAGTGTGTGACACAGTCTATGATCCAGTGTGTGACACAGTCTTTGATCCAGTGTGTGACACAGTCTTTGATCCAGTGTGTGACACAGTCTTTGATCCAGTGTGTGACACCGTCTTTGATCCAGTGTATGGCACACTCTTTGATCCAGTGTGACACAGTCTATGATCCAGTGTGAGACACAGTCTTTGATCCAGTGGGTGACACAGTCTTTGATCCAGTGAGTGACACAGGCTTTGATCCAGTGTGTGACACAGTCTTTGATCCAGTGAGTGACAAAGTCTTTGATCCAGTGTGAGACACAGTCTTTGATCCAGTGTGTGACACAGTCTTTGATCCAGTGTGTGACACAGTCTTTGATCCAGTGTGTGACACAGTCTTTGATCCAGTGTGTGACACCGTCTTTGATCCAGTGTATGGCACACTCTTTGATCCAGTGTGACACAGTCTATGATCCAGTGTGAGACACAGTCTTTGATCCAGTGTGTGACACAGTCTTTGATCCAGTGAGTGACACAGGCTTTGATCCAGTGTGTGACACAGTCTTTGATCCAGTGAGTGACAAAGTCTTTGATCCAGTGTGAGACACAGTCTTTGATCCAGTGAGTGACACAGTCTTTGATCCAGTGTGTGACACAGCCTTTGATCCAGTGTATGGCACTGTCTTTGATCCAGTGTGTGACACACTCTTTGTTCCAGTGTGTGACACAGTCTTTGATCCAGTGTGTGACACAGGCTTTGATCCAGTGTGTGACACAGTCTTTGATCCAGTGTGTGACGCAGTCTTTGATCCAGTGTGTGACACAGTCTTTGATCCAGTGTGTGACACAGTCTTTGATCCAGTGTGTGACACAGTCTATGATCCAGTGTGTGACACAGTCTTTGATCCAGTGTGTGACACAGTCTTTGGTCCAGTGTATGGCACAGTCTTTGATCCAGTGTATGGCACAGTCTTTGATCCAGTGTGTGACACAGTCTTTGATCCAGTGTGTGACACAGTCTTTGGTCCAGTGTATGGCACAGTCTTTGATCCAGTGTGTGACACAGGCTTTGATCCAGTGTGTGACACAGTCTTTGATCCAGTGTATGGCACTGTCTTTGATCCAGTGTATGGCACAGTCTTTGATCCAGTGTGTGACACAGTCTTTGATCCAGTGTATGGCACTGTCTTTGATCCAGTGTGTGACACAGTCTTTGATCCAGTGTATGGCACTGTCTTTGATCCAGTGTATGGCACAGTCTTTGATCCAGTGTGTGACACAGTCTTTGATCCAGTGTGTGACACAGTCTTTGGTCCAGTGTATGGCACAGTCTTTGATCCAGTGTGTGACACAGGCTTTGATCCAGTGTGTGACACAGTCTTTGATCCAGTGTGTGACGCAGTCTTTGATCCAGTGTGTGACACAGTCTTTGATCCAGTGTGTGACACAGTCTTTGATCCAGTGTGTGACACAGTCTATGATCCAGTGTGTGACACAGTCTTTGATCCAGTGTGTGACACAGGCTTTGATCCAGTGTGTGACACAGTCTTTGATCCAGTGTGTGACGCAGTCTTTGATCCAGTGTGTGACACAGTCTTTGATCCAGTGTGTGACACAGTCTTTGATCCAGTGTGTGACACAGTCTTTGATCCAGTGTATGGCACTGTCTTTGATCCAGTGTATGGCACAGTCTTTGATCCAGTGTGTGACACAGTCTTTGATCCAGTGTATGGCACTGTCTTTGATCCAGTGTGTGACACAGTCTATGATCCAGTGTGAGACACAGTCTTTGATCCAGTGTGTGACACAGTCTTTGATCCAGTGAGTGACACAGGCTTTGATCCAGTGTGTGACACAGTCTTTGATCCAGTGAGTGACAAAGTCTTTGATCCAGTGTGAGACACAGTCTTTGATCCAGTGAGTGACACAGTCTTTGATCAAGTGTGTGACACAGCCTTTGATCCAGTGTATGGCACTGTCTTTGATCCAGTGTGTGACACACTCTTTGTTCCAGTGTGTGACACAGTCTTTGATCCAGTGTATGGCACTGTCTTTGATCCAGTGTATGGCACAGTCTTTGATCCAGTGTGTGACACAGTCTTTGATCCAGTGTGTGACACAGTCTTTGGTCCAGTGTATGGCACAGTCTTTGATCCAGTGTGTGACACAGGCTTTGATCCAGTGTGTGACACAGGCTTTGATCCAGTGTGTGACACAGTCTTTGATCCAGTGTATGGCACTGTCTCTGATCCAGTGTATGGCACAGTCTTTAGTCCAGTGTGTGACACAGTCTATGATCCAGTGTGTGACACAGTCTATGATCCAGTGTGTGACACAGTCTTTGATCCAGTGTGTGACACAGTCTTTGATCCAGTGTGTGACACAGTCTATGATCCAGTGTGTGACACAGTCTTTGATCCAGTGTGTGACACAGTCTTTGATCCAGTGTGTGACACCGTCTTTGATCCAGTGTATGGCACACTCTTTGATCCAGTGTGACACAGTCTATGATCCAGTGTGAGACACAGTCTTTGATCCAGTGTGTGACACAGTCTTTGATCCAGTGAGTGACAAAGGCTTTGATCCAGTGTGTGACACAGTCTTTGATCCAGTGAGTGACAAAGTCTTTGATCCAGTGTGAGACACAGTCTTTGATCCAGTGAGTGACACAGTCTTTGATCCAGTGTGTGACACAGTCTTGATCCAGTGTGACATAGTCTTTAATCCAGTCAGACACAGTCTCTGATCCAGTTTGATAGTCTTGATCCAGTGTGTGTCACTGTGGGTGACACAGTCTTCGATCCAGTGTGTGACACATTCTTTGATCCACTGTTTGTGACACAGTCTTTGATCCAGTGTGTGGCACAGTCTTGATCCAGTTTGAGACACAGTCTTTGATCCAGTGTGTGACACAGACTTTGATCCAGTGGGAGACAGGGTCTTTATCCAGTGTGTGACACAGTCTTGATCCAGTATGTGACACAGCCTTTGATCCAGTGTGTGACACAGTCTTGATCCAGTATGTGACACAGCCTTTGATCCAGTGTGTGACACAGTCTTTGATCCAGTGTGTGACACAGTTTTTGATCCAGTGTATGGCACTGTCTTTGATCCAGTGTATGGCACAGTCTTTGATCCAGTGTGTGACACAGTCTTTGATCAAGTGTGTGACACAGTCTTTGATCCAGTGTATGGCACTGTCTTTGATCCAGTGTGTGACACACTCTTTGTTCCAGTGTGTGACACAGTCTTTGATCCAGTGTATGGCACTGTATTTGATCCAGTGTATGGCACAGTCTTTGATCCAGTGTGTGACACAGTCTTTGATCCAGTGTGTGACACAGTCTTTGATCCAGTGTATGGCACAGTCTTTGATCCAGTGTGTGACACAGGCTTTGATCCAGTGTGTGACACAGTCTTTGATCCAGTGTGTGACACAGTCTTTGATCCAGTGTATGGCACTGTCTCTGATCCAGTGTATGGCACAGTCTTTAGTCCAGTGTGTGACACAGTCTATGATCCAGTGTGTGACACAGTCTTTGATCCAGTGTGTGACACAGTCTTTGATCCAGTGTGTCACACAGTCTTTGATCCAGTGTGTGACACAGTCTTTGATCCAGTGTGTGACACAGTCTATGATCCAGTGTGTGACACAGTCTTTGATCCAGTGTGTGACACAGTCTTTGATCCAGTGTGTGACACCGTCTTTGATCCAGTGTATGGCACACTCTTTGATCCAGTGTGACACAGTCTATGATCCAGTGTGAGACACAGTCTTTGATCCAGTGTGTGACACAGTCTTTGATCCAGTGAGTGACACAGGCTTTGATCCAGTGTGTGACACAGTCTTTGATCCAGTGAGTGACAAAGTCTTTGATCCAGTGTGAGACACAGTCTTTGATCCAGTGAGTGACACAGTCTTTGATCCAGTGTGTGACACAGCCTTCGATCCAGTGTATGGCACTGTCTTTGATCCAGTGTGTGACACACTCTTTGTTCCAGTGTGTGACACAGTCTTTGATCCAGTGTGTGGCACTGTCTTTGATCCAGTGTATGGCACAGTCTTTGATCCAGTGTGTGACACAGTCTTTGATCCAGTGTGTGACACAGTCTTTGGTCCAGTGTATGGCACAGTCTTTGATCCAGTGTGTGACACAGGCTTTGATCCAGTGTGTGACACATTCTTTGATCCAGTGTGTGACACAGTCTTTGATCCAGTGTATGGCACTGTCTCTGATCCAGTGTATGGCACAGTCTTTAGTCCAGTGTGTGACACAGCCTATGATCCAGTGTGTGACACAGTCTATGATCCAGTGTGTGACACAGTCTTTGATCCAGTGTGTGACACAGTCTTTGATCCAGTGTGTGACACAGTCTATGATCCAGTGTGTGACACAGCCTTTGATCCAGTGTGTGACACAGTCTTTGATCCAGTGAGTGACACAGGCTTTGATCCAGTGTATGGCACAATCATTGATCCAGTGTATGGCACTGTCTTTGATCCAGTGTGTGACACAGTCTTTGATCCAGTGTGTGACACAGTCTTTGATCCAGTGTGTGACACAGTCTTTGATCCAGTGTATGGCACTGTCTTTGATCCAGTGTATGGCACAGTCTTTGATCCAGTGTGTGACACAGTCTTTGATCAAGTGTGTGACACAGTCTTTGATCCAGTGTATGGCACTGTCTTTGATCCAGTGTGTGACACACTCTTTGTTCCAGTGTGTGACACAGTCTTTGATCCAGTGTATGGCACTGTCTTTGATCCAGTGTATGGCACAGTCTTTGATCCAGTGTGTGACACAGTCTTTGATCCAGTGTGTGACACAGTCTTTGGTCCAGTGTATGGCACAGTCTTTGATCCAGTGTGTGACACAGGCTTTGATCCAGTGTGTGACACAGTCTTTGATCCAGTGTGTGACACAGTCTTTGATCCAGTGTATGGCACTGTCTCTGATCCAGTGTATGGCACAGTCTTTAGTCCAGTGTGTGACACAGTCTATGATCCAGTGTGTGACACAGTCTTTGATCCAGTGTGTGACACAGTCTTTGATCCAGTGTTTGACACAGTCTTTGATCCAGTGTGTGACACAGTCTATGATCCAGTGTGTGACACAGTCTTTGATCCAGTGTGTGACACAGTCTTTGATCCAGTGTGTGACACCGTCTTTGATCCAGTGTATGGCACACTCTTTGATCCAGTGTGACACAGTCTATGATCCAGTGTGAGACACAGTCTTTGATCCAGTGTGTGACACGGTCTTTGATCCAGTGAGTGACACAGGCTTTGATCCAGTGTGAGACACAGTCTTTGATCCAGTGAGTGACACAGTCTTTGATCCAGTGTGTGACACAGCCTTTGATCCAGTGTATGGCACTGTCTTTGATCCAGTGTGTGACACAGTCTTTGATCCAGTGTGTGACACAGTCTTTGATCCAGTGAGTGACACAGTCTTTGATCCAGTGTGTGACACAGCCTTTGATCCAGTGTATGGCACTGTCTTTGATCCAGTGTGTGACACAGTCTTTGGTCCAGTGTATGGCACAGTCTTTGATCCAGTGTGTGACACACTCTTTGTTCCAGTGTGTGACACAGTCTTTGATCCAGTGTATGGCACTGTCTTTGATCCAGTGCATGGCACAGTCTTTGATCCAGTGTGTGACACAGTCTTTGATCCAGTGTGTGACACAGTCTTTGGTCCAGTGTATGGCACAGTCTTTGATCCAGTGTGTGACACAGGCTTTGATCCAGTGTGTGACACAGTCTTTGATCCAGTGTGTGACACAGTCTTTGATCCAGTGTATGGCACTGTCTCTGATCCAGTGTATGGCACAGTCTTTAGTCCAGTGTGTGACACAGTCTATGATCCAGTGTGTGACACAGTCTTTGATCCAGTGTGTGACACAGTCTTTGATCCAGTGTGTGACACAGTCTATGATCCAGTGTGTGACACAGTCTTTGATCCAGTGTGTGACACAGTCTTTGATCCAGTGTGTGACACAGTCTTTGATCCAGTGTGTGACACCGTCTTTGATCCAGTGTATGGCACACTCTTTGATCCAGTGTGACACAGTCTATGATCCAGTGTGAGGCGCAGTCTTTGATCCAGTGTGTGACACAGTCTTTGATCCAGTGAGTGACAAAGGCTTTGATCCAGTGTGTGACACAGTCTTTGATCCAGTGAGTGACAAAGTCTTTGATCCAGTGTGAGACACAGTCTTTGATCCAGTGAGTGACACAGTCTTTGATCCAGTGTGTGACACAGTCTTGATCCAGTGTGACATAGTCTTTAATCCAGTCAGACACAGTCTCTGATCCAGTGTGATAGTCTTGATCCAGTGTGTGTCACTGTGGGTGACACAGTCTTCGATCCAGTGTGTGACACATTCTTTGATCCACTGTTTGTGACACAGTCTTTGATCCAGTGTGTGACACAGTCTTGATCCAGTGTGAGACACAGTCTTTATCTAGTGTGTGACACAGTCTTTGATCCAGTGTGAGACACAGTCTTTGATCCAGTGTGTGTGACACAGTCTTTGATCCAGTGGGAGACAGGGTCTTTATCCAGTGTGAGACACAGTCTTTATCTAGTGTGTGACACAGTCTTTGATCCAGTGTGAGACACAGTCTTTGATCCAGTGTGTGTGACACAGTCTTTGATCCAGTGGGAGACAGGGTCTTTATCTAGTGTGTGACACAGTCTTTGATCCAGTGTGTGGCAGAGTCTTGGATCCAGTGTGTGGCATGTTCTTGGATCAAGTGTGTGACACAGTCTTTGTTCCAGTGTGTGGCACAGTCTTTGATCCAGTATGTGACACAGCCTTTGATCCAGTGTGCGACACAGTCTTTGATCCAGTGTGTGACACAGTCTTTGATCCAGTGTGTGGCGCAGTCTTTGAACCAGTGTGCAACACAGTCCTTGATACAGTGTGCGACACAGTCCTTGATCCAGTGTGTGACACAGTCTTTGATCCAGTGTGTGACGCAGTCTTTGAACCAGTGGGTGACACAGTCTTCGATCCAGTGGGTGACACAGTCTTTGAACCAGTGTGCGACACAGTCTTCGTC
Organism: Scyliorhinus torazame; assembly: GCF_047496885.1. NCBI lineage: Eukaryota > Metazoa > Chordata > Chondrichthyes > Carcharhiniformes > Scyliorhinidae > Scyliorhinus > Scyliorhinus torazame. The sequence goes on along the minus strand of NC_092712.1, from coordinate 324,039,848 downwards.
CAGTGGGTGACACAGTCTTTGATCCAGTGTGTGACACAGTCTTTGATCCACTGTGAGACACAGTCTTTGATCCAGTGTGTGACACAGTCTTTGATCCAGTGTGTGACACAGTCTTTAATACAGTGTGCGACACCGTCCTTGATCCAGTGTGTGACACAGTCTTTAATACAGTGTGTGGCACAGTCTTTGATCCAGTGTGTGACACAGTCTTTGATCCAGTGTGCGACACAGTCCTTGATCCAGTGTATGACACAGTCTTTAATAGAGTGTGTGGCACAGTCTTAGATCCAGTGTGTGACACAGTCTTTGATCCAGTGTGTGACGCAGTCTTTGATCCAGTGTGTGACACAGGCTTTGATCCACTGTTTGTGACACAGTCTTTGATCCAGTGTGTGACGCAGTCTTTGATCCAGTGTGTGACGCATTCTTTGAACCACTGTTTGTGACACAGTCTTTGATCCAGTGTGTGACACAGTCTTGATCCAGTGTGTGACACAGTCTTTATCTAGTGTGTGACACAGTCTTTGATCCAGTGTGAGACACAGTCTTTGATCCAGTGTGTGTGACACAGTCTTTGATCCAGTGGGAGACAGAGTCTTTATCCAGTGTGTGACACAGTCTTGATCCAGTGTGAGACACAGTCTTTGATCCAGTTTTCGACACAGTCTTTGATCCGGTGTGTGACACAGTCTTTGATCCAGCGTGTGACACAGTCTTTGATACAGTGTGTGGCACAGTCTTTGATCCAGTGTGTGGCATGTTCTTGGATCCAGTGTGTGGCATGTTCTTGGATCAAGTGTGTGACACAGTCTTTGATCCAGTGTTCGACACAGTCTTTGATCCAGTGTGTGACACAGTCTTGATCCAGTGTGTGGCACAGTCTTCGATCCAGTGACTAACAGTCTGTGTTCCAGTGTGTGGCACAGTCTTTGATCCAGTGTGTGACACAGCCTTTGATCCAGTGTGCGACACAGTCTTTCATCCAGTGTGTGACACAGTCTTTGATCCAGTGTGTGGCGCAGTCTTTGAACCAGTGTGCGACACAGTCCTTGATACAGTGTGTGACACAGTCTTCGATCCAGTGGGTGACACAGTCTTTGAACCAGTGTGTGACACAGTCTTTGATCCAGTGTGCGACACAGTCCTTGATCCAGTGTGTGACACGGTCTTTGATCCAGTGTGTGACGCAGTCTTTGAACCAGTGGGTGACACAGTCTTCGATCCAGTGGGTGACACAGTCTTTGAACCAGTGTGCGACACAGTCTTCGATCCAGTGGGTGACACAGTCTTTGATCCAGTGTGTGACAGTCTTTGATCCAGTGTGCGACACAGTCTTTGATCCAGTGTGTGACACAGTCTTTGATCCAGTGTGTGACACAGTCTTTAATACAGTGTGCGGCACCGTCCTTGATCCAGTGTGTGACACAGTCTTTAATACAGTGTGTGGCACAGTCTTTGATCCAGTGTGTGACACAGTCTTTGATCCAGTGTGCGACACAGTCCTTGATCCAGTGTGTGACACAGTCATTAATAGAGTGTGTGGCACAGTCTTTGATCCAGTGTGTGACACAGTCTTTGATCCAGTGTGCGACACAGTCCTTGATCCAGTGTGTGACACAGTCTTTAATACAGTGTATGGCACAGTCTTTGTTCCAGTGTGTGGCACAGTCTTTGATCCAGTGTGTGACACAGCCTTTGATCCAGTGTGCGACACAGTCTTTGATCCAGTGTGTGACACAGTCTTTGATCCAGTGTGTGGCGCAGTCTTTGAACCAGTGTGCGACACAGTCCTTGATACAGTGTGTGACACAGTCTTCGATCCAGTGGGTGACACAGTCTTTGAACCAGTGTGTGACACAGTCTTTGATCCAGTGTGCGACACAGTCCTTGATCCAGTGTGTGACACAGTCTTTGATCCAGTGTGTGACGCAGTCTTTGAACCAGTGTGTGACACAGTCTTCGATCCAGTGGGTGACACAGTCTTTGAACCAGTGTGCGACACAGTCTTCGATCCAGTGGGTGACACAGTCTTTGATCCAGTGTGTGACACAGTCTTTGATCCAGTGTGTGACGCAGTCTTTGAACCAGTGGGTGACACAGTCTTCGATCCAGTGGGTGACACAGTCTTTGAACCAGTGTGCGACACAGTCTTGGATCCAGTGGGTGACACAGTCTTTGATCCAGTGTGTGACACAGTCTTTGATCCAGTGTGCGACACAGTCTTTGATCCAGTGTGTGACACAGTCTTTGATCCAGTGTGTGACACAGTCTTTAATACAGTGTGCGACACCGTCCTTGATCCAGTGTGTGACACAGTCTTTAATACAGTGTGTGGCACAGTCTTTGATCCAGTGTGTGACACAGTCTTTGATCCAGTGTGCGACACAGTCCTTGATCCAGTGTGTGACACAGTCTTTAATAGAGTGTGTGGCACAGTCTTTGATCCAGTGTGTGGCACAGTCTTCGATCCAGTGACTAACAGTCTTTGTTCCAGTGTGTGGCACAGTCTTTGATCCAGTGTGTGACACAGCCTTTGATCCAGTGTGCGACACAGTCTTTGATCCAGTGTGTGACACAGTCTTTGATCCAGTGTGTGGCGCAGTCTTTGAACCAGTGTGCGACACAGTCCTTGATACAGTGTGTGACACAGTCTTCGATCCAGTGGGTGACACAGTCTTTGAACCAGTGTGTGACACAGTCTTTGATCCAGTGTGCGACACAGTCCTTGATCCAGTGTGTGACACAGTCTTTGATCCAGTGTGTGACGCAGTCTTTGAACCAGTGGGTGACACAGTCTTCGATCCAGTGGGTGACACAGTCTTTGAACCAGTGTGCGACACAGTCTTCGATCCAGTGGGTGACACAGTCTTTGATCCAGTGTGTGACACAGTCTTTGATCCAGTGTGCGACACAGTCTTTGATCCAGTGTGTGACACAGTCTTTGATCCAGTGTGTGACACAGTCTTTAATACAGTGTGCGACACCGTCCTTGATCCAGTGTGTGACACAGTCTTTAATACAGTGTGTGGCACAGTCTTTGATCCAGTGTGTGACACAGTCTTTGATCCAGTGTGTGACACAGTCTTTGATCCAGTGTGTGACACAGGCTTTGATCCAGTGTGAGACACAGTCTTTGATCCAGTGTATGGCACAGTCTTCGATCCAGTGTGTGACACATCTTTAATAGTGTGTGACGCAGTCTTTGATCCAGTGTGTGACACAGTCTTTAATACAGTGTGTGACGCAGTCTTTAATACAGTGTGTGACGCAGTCTTTGATCCAGTGTGTGACGCAGTCTTTGATCCAGTGTGTGACGCAGTCTTTGATCCAGTGTGTGACGCAGTCTTTGATCCAGTGTGTGACACAGTCTTTAATACAGTGTGTGGCACAGTCTTTGATCCAGTGTGTGACACAGTCTTTGATCCAGTGTGTGACACAGTCTTTGATCCAGTGTGTGACACAGGCTTTGATCCAGTGTGAGACACAGTCTTTGATCCAGTGTATGGCACAGTCTTCGATCCAGTGTGTGACACATCTTTAATAGTGTGTGACGCAGTCTTTGATCCAGTGTGTGACACAGTCTTTAATACAGTGTGTGACGCAGTCTTTAATACAGTGTGTGACGCAGTCTTTGATCCAGTGTGTGACGCAGTCTTTGATCCAGTGTGTGACGCAGTCTTTGATCCAGTGTGTGACGCAGTCTTTGATGCCGTGTGTGACACAGTCTTTAATACAGTGTGTGGCACAGTCTTTGATCCAGTGTGTGACACAGTCTTTGATCCAGTGTGTGACGCAGTCTTTGATCCAGTGTGTGACGCAGTCTTTGATCCAGTGTGTGACACAGTCTTTAATACAGTGTGTGACGCAGTCTTTGATCCAGTGTGTGACGCAGTCTTTGATCCAGTGTGTGACGCAGTCTTTGATCCAGTGTGTGACACAGTCTTTAATACAGTGTGTGGCACAGTCTTTGATCCAGTGTGTGACACAGTCTTTGATCCAGTGTGTGACGCAGTCTTTGAACCAGTGGGTGACACAGTCTTCGATCCAGTGGGTGACACAGTCTTTGAACCAGTGTGCGACACAGTCTTCGATCCAGTGGGTGACACAGTCTTTGATCCAGTGTGTGACACAGTCTTTGATCCAGTGTGCGACACAGTCTTTGATCCAGAGTGTGACACAGTCTTTGATCCAGTGTGTGACACAGTCTTTAATACAATGTGCGACACCGTCCTTGATCCAGTGTGTGACACAGTCTTTAATACAGTGTGTGGCACAGTCTTTGATCCAGTGTGTGACACAGTCTTTGATCCAGTGTGCGACACAGTCCTTGATCCAGTGTGTGACACAGTCTTTAATAGAGTGTGTGGCACAGTCTTTGATCCAGTGTGTGACACAGTCTTTGATCCAGTGTGTGACACAGTCTTTGATCCAGTGTGTGACACAGGCTTTGATCCAGTGTGAGACACAGTCTTTGATCCAGTGTGTGACGCAGTCTTTGATCCAGTGTGTGACACAGTCTTCGATCCAGTGTGTGACACAGTCTTCGATCCAGTGTGTGACACAGCTTTAATAGTGTGTGACGCAGTCTTTGATCCAGTGTGTGACGCAGTCTTTGATCCAGTGTGTGACACAGTCTTTAATACAGTGTGTGACGCAGTCTTTGATCCTGTGTGCGACACAGTCCTTGATCCAGTGTGTGACACAGTCTTTAATACAGTGTGTGGCACAGTCTATGATCCAGTGTGCGACACAGTCCTTGATCCAGCGTGTGACACAGTCTTTGATCCTGTGTGTGACGCAGTCTTCGATCCAGTGTGTGACGCAGTCTTTGATCCAGTGTGTGACACAGTCTTCGATCCAGTGTGTGACGCAGTCTTTGACCCAGTGTGTGACACAGTCTTTAATACAGTGTGTGGAACAGTCTATGATCCAGTGTGCGACACAGTCCTTGATCCAGTGTGTGACACAGTCTTTGATCCTGTGTGTGACACAGTCTTCGATCCAGTGTGTGACGCAGTCTTCGATCCAGTGTGTGACACAGTCTTCGATCCAGTGGGTGACACAGTCTTTGAACCAGTGTGCGACACAGTCTTCGATCCAGTGGGTGACACAGTCTTTGATCCAGTGTGTGACACAGTCTTTGATCCAGTGTGCGACACAGTCTTTGATCCAGAGTGTGACACAGTCTTTGATCCAGTGTGTGACACAGTCTTTAATACAATGTGCGACACCGTCCTTGATCCAGTGTGTGACACAGTCTTTAATACAGTGTGTGGCACAGTCTTTGATCCAGTGTGTGACACAGTCTTTGATCCAGTGTGCGACACAGTCCTTGATCCAGTGTGTGACACAGTCTTTAATAGAGTGTGTGGCACAGTCTTTGATCCAGTGTGTGACACAGTCTTTGATCCAGTGTGTGACACAGTCTTTGATCCAGTGTGTGACACAGGCTTTGATCCAGTGTGAGACACAGTCTTTGATCCAGTGTGTGACGCAGTCTTTGATCCAGTGTGTGACACAGTCTTCGATCCAGTGTGTGACACAGTCTTCGATCCAGTGTGTGACACAGCTTTAATAGTGTGTGACGCAGTCTTTGATCCAGTGTGTGACGCAGTCTTTGATCCAGTGTGTGACACAGTCTTTAATACAGTGTGTGACGCAGTCTTTGATCCTGTGTGCGACACAGTCCTTGATCCAGTGTGTGACACAGTCTTTAATACAGTGTGTGGCACAGTCTATGATCCAGTGTGCGACACAGTCCTTGATCCAGCGTGTGACACAGTCTTTGATCCTGTGTGTGACGCAGTCTTCGATCCAGTGTGTGACGCAGTCTTTGATCCAGTGTGTGACACAGTCTTCGATCCAGTGTGTGACGCAGTCTTTGACCCAGTGTGTGACACAGTCTTTAATACAGTGTGTGGAACAGTCTATGATCCAGTGTGCGACACAGTCCTTGATCCAGTGTGTGACACAGTCTTTGATCCTGTGTGTGACACAGTCTTCGATCCAGTGTGTGACGCAGTCTTCGATCCAGTGTGTGACACAGTCTTTGATCCAGTGTGTGACACAGTCTTCGATCCAGTGTGTGACACAGTCTTTGATCCAGTGTGCGACACAATCCTTGATCCAGTGTGTGACACAGTCTTTAATACAGGGTGCGGCACAGTCTTCGATCCAGTGTGTGACACAGTCTTTGATCCAGTGTGTCACACAGTCTTTTTTCCAGTGTATGGCATGTTCTTGGATCCAGTGTGTGGCATGATCTTGGATCCAGTGTGTGACACAGTCTTTGACCCAGTGTTCGACACAGTCTTTGATCCAGTGTGTGACACAGTCTTGATCCAGTGTGTGGCACAGTCTTCGATCCAGTGACTAACAGTCTGTGTTCCAGTGTGTGGCACAGTCTTTGATCCAGTGTGTGACACAGCCTTTGATCCAGTGTGCGACACAGTCTTTCATCCAGTGTGTGACACAGTCTTTGATCCAGTGTGTGGCGCAGTCTTTGAACCAGTGTGCGACACAGTCCTTGATACAGTGTGTGACACAGTCTTCGATCCAGTGGGTGACACAGTCTTTGAACCAGTGTGTGACACAGTCTTTGATCCAGTGTGCGACACAGTCCTTGATCCAGTGTGTGACACGGTCTTTGATCCAGTGTGTGATGCAGTCTTTGAACCAGTGGGTGACACAGTCTTCGATCCAGTGGGTGACACAGTCTTTGAACCAGTGTGCGACACAGTCTTCGATCCAGTGGGTGACACAGTCTTTGATCCAGTGTGTGACAGTCTTTGATCCAGTGTGCGACACAGTCTTTGATCCAGTGTGTGACACAGTCTTTGATCCAGTGTATGACACAGTCTTTAATACAGTGTGCGGCACCGTCCTTGATCCAGTGTGTGACACAGTCTTTAATACAGTGTGTGGCACAGTCTTTGATCCAGTGTGTGACACAGTCTTTGATCCAGTGTGCGACACAGTCCTTGATCCAGTGTGTGACACAGTCATTAATAGAGTGTGTGGCACAGTCTTTGATCCAGTGTGTGACACAGTCTTTGATCCAGTGTGCGACACAGTCCTTGATCCAGTGTGTGACACAGTCTTTAATACAGTGTATGGCACAGTCTTTGTTCCAGTGTGTGGCACAGTCTTTGATCCAGTGTGTGACACAGCCTTTGATCCAGTGTGCGACACAGTCTTTGATCCAGTGTGTGACACAGTCTTTGATCCAGTGTGTGGCGCAGTCTTTGAACCAGTGTGCGACACAGTCCTTGATACAGTGTGTGACACAGTCTTCGATCCAGTGGGTGACACAGTCTTTGAACCAGTGTGTGACACAGTCTTTGATCCAGTGTGCGACACAGTCCTTGATCCAGTGTGTGACACAGTCTTTGATCCAGTGTGTGACGCAGTCTTTGAACCAGTGTGTGACACAGTCTTCGATCCAGTGGGTGACACAGTCTTTGAACCAGTGTGCGACACAGTCTTCGATCCAGTGGGTGACACAGTCTTTGATCCAGTGTGTGACACAGTCTTTGATCCAGTGTGTGACGCAGTCTTTGAACCAGTGGGTGACACAGTCTTCGATCCAGTGGGTGACACAGTCTTTGAACCAGTGTGCGACACAGTCTTCGATCCAGTGGGTGACACAGTCTTTGATCCAGTGTGTGACACAGTCTTTGATCCAGTGTGCGACACAGTCTTTGATCCAGTGTGTGACACAGTCTTTGATCCAGTGTGTGACACAGTCTTTAATACAGTGTGCGACACCGTCCTTGATCCAGTGTGTGACACAGTCTTTAATACAGTGTGTGGCACAGTCTTTGATCCAGTGTGTGACACAGTCTTTGATCCAGTGTGCGACACAGTCCTTGATCCAGTGTGTGACACAGTCTTTAATAGAGTGTGTGGCACAGTCTTTGATCCAGTGTGTGGCACAGTCTTCGATCCAGTGACTAACAGTCTTTGTTCCAGTGTGTGGCACAGTCTTTGATCCAGTGTGTGACACAGCCTTTGATCCAGTGTGCGACACAGTCTTTGATCCAGTGTGTGACACAGTCTTTGATCCAGTGTGTGGCGCAGTCTTTGAACCAGTGTGCGACACAGTCCTTGATACAGTGTGTGACACAGTCTTCGATCCAGTGGGTGACACAGTCTTTGAACCAGTGTGTGACACAGTCTTTGATCCAGTGTGCGACACAGTCCTTGATCCAGTGTGTGACACAGTCTTTGATCCAGTGTGTGACGCAGTCTTTGAACCAGTGGGTGACACAGTCTTCGATCCAGTGGGTGACACAGTCTTTGAACCAGTGTGCGACACAGTCTTCGATCCAGTGGGTGACACAGTCTTTGATCCAGTGTGTGACACAGTCTTTGATCCAGTGTGCGACACAGTCTTTGATCCAGTGTGTGACACAGTCTTTGATCCAGTGTGTGACACAGTCTTTAATACAGTGTGCGACACCGTCCTTGATCCAGTGTGTGACACAGTCTTTAATACAGTGTGTGGCACAGTCTTTGATCCAGTGTGTGACACAGTCTTTGATCCAGTGTGTGACACAGTCTTTGATCCAGTGTGTGACACAGGCTTTGATCCAGTGTGAGACACAGTCTTTGATCCAGTGTATGGCACAGTCTTCGATCCAGTGTGTGACACATCTTTAATAGTGTGTGACGCAGTCTTTGATCCAGTGTGTGACACAGTCTTTAATACAGTGTGTGACGCAGTCTTTAATACAGTGTGTGACGCAGTCTTTGATCCAGTGTGTGACGCAGTCTTTGATCCAGTGTGTGACGCAGTCTTTGATCCAGTGTGTGACGCAGTCTTTGATCCAGTGTGTGACACAGTCTTTAATACAGTGTGTGGCACAGTCTTTGATCCAGTGTGTGACACAGTCTTTGATCCAGTGTGTGACACAGTCTTTGATCCAGTGTGTGACACAGGCTTTGATCCAGTGTGAGACACAGTCTTTGATCCAGTGTATGGCACAGTCTTCGATCCAGTGTGTGACACATCTTTAATAGTGTGTGACGCAGTCTTTGATCCAGTGTGTGACACAGTCTTTAATACAGTGTGTGACGCAGTCTTTAATACAGTGTGTGACGCAGTCTTTGATCCAGTGTGTGACGCAGTCTTTGATCCAGTGTGTGACGCAGTCTTTGATCCAGTGTGTGACGCAGTCTTTGATCCAGTGTGTGACACAGTCTTTAATGCAGTGTGTGGCACAGTCTTTGATCCAGTGTGTGACGCAGTCTTTGATCCAGTGTGTGACGCAGTCTTTGATCCAGTGTGTGACGCAGTCTTTGATCCAGTGTGTGACACAGTCTTTAATACAGTGTGTGACGCAGTCTTTGATCCAGTGTGTGACGCAGTCTTTGATCCAGTGTGTGACGCAGTCTTTGATCCAGTGTGTGACACAGTCTTTAATACAGTGTGTGGCACAGTCTTTGATCCAGTGTGTGACACAGTCTTTGATCCAGTGTGTGACGCAGTCTTTGAACCAGTGGGTGACACAGTCTTCGATCCAGTGGGTGACACAGTCTTTGAACCAGTGTGCGACACAGTCTTCGATCCAGTGGGTGACACAGTCTTTGATCCAGTGTGTGACACAGTCTTTGATCCAGTGTGCGACACAGTCTTTGATCCAGTGTGTGACACAGTCTTTGATCCAGTGTGTGACACAGTCTTTAATACAATGTGCGACACCGTCCTTGATCCAGTGTGTGACACAGTCTTTAATACAGTGTGTGGCACAGTCTTTGATCCAGTGTGTGACACCGTCTTTGATCCAGTGTGCGACACAGTCCTTGATCCAGTGTGTGACACAGTCTTTAATAGAGTGTGTGGCACAGTCTTTGATCCAGTGTGTGACACAGTCTTTGATCCAGTGTGTGACACAGTCTTTGATCCAGTGTGTGACACAGGCTTTGATCCAGTGTGAGACACAGTCTTTGATCCAGTGTGTGACGCAGTCTTTGATCCAGTGTGTGACACAGTCTTCGATCCAGTGTGTGACACAGTCTTCGATCCAGTGTGTGACACAGCTTTAATAGTGTGTGACGCTGTCTTTGATCCAGTGTGTGACGCAGTCTTTGATCCAGTGTGTGACACAGTCTTTAATACAGTGTGTGACGCAGTCTTTGATCCAGTGTGCGACACAGTCCTTGATCCAGTGTGTGACACAGTCTTTAATACAGTGTGTGGCACAGTCTATGATCCAGTGTGCGACACAGTCCTTGATCCAGCGTGTGACACAGTCTTTGATCCTGTGTGTGACGCAGTCTTCGATCCAGTGTGTGACGCAGTCTTTGATCCAGTGTGTGACACAGTCTTCGATCCAGTGTGTGACGCAGTCTTTGACCCAGTGTGTGACACAGTCTTTAATACAGTGTGTGGAACAGTCTATGATCCAGTGTGCGACACAGTCCTTGATCCAGTGTGTGACACAGTCTTTGATCCTGTGTGTGACACAGTCTTCGATCCAGTGTGTGACGCAGTCTTCGATCCAGTGTGTGACACAGTCTTTGATCCAGTGTGTGACACAGTCTTCGATCCAGTGTGTGACACAGTCTTTGATCCAGTGTGCGACACAATCCTTGATCCAGTGTGTGACACAGTCTTTAATACAGGGTGCGGCACAGTCTTCGATCCAGTGTGTGACACAGTCTTTGATCCAGTGTGTCACACAGTCTTTTTTCCAGTGTATGGCATGTTCTTGGATCCAGTGTGTGGCATGATCTTGGATCCAGTGTGTGACACAGTCTTGATCCAGTGTGTGACACGGTCTTTGTTCCAGTGTATGGCATGTTCTTGGATCCAGTGTGCGGCATGATCTTGGATCCAGTGTGCGGCACAGTCTTGGATCCAGTGTGCGGCATGATCTTGGATCCAGTGTCCAGCACAATCTTGGGTCCAGTGTGTGTCACGTTCTTGGATCCAGTGTGTGACACAGTCTTGATCCAGTGCGTGACACAGTATTGATGCAGTGTGTGACACAGTCTTCGATCCAGTGACTAACAGTCTTTATTCCAGTGTGTGACAGTCTTTGATCCAGTGTGTGACACAGACTTTGATACAGTGTGTGACACAGTTTTTGATCCAGTGTGCGGCATGATCTTGGATCCAGTGTGCGGCACGTAGTCGGATCTAGCGTGTAGCGCATTCTTGGATCCAGTGTGTGGCATGATCTTGGATCCAGTGTGTGGCACGTTCTTGGATCCAGTGTGTGGCATGATCTTGGATCCAGTGTGTGTCGCATTCTTGGATCCAGTGTGTGGCATGATCTTGGATCCAGTGTGCGGCATGATCTTGGATCCAGTGTGTGGCACGTTCTTGAATCCAGTGTGTGTCGCATTCTTGGATCCTGTGTGTGGCATGATCTTGGATCCAGTGTGTGGCACGTTCTTGGATCCAGTGTGTGGCATGATCTTGGATCCAGTGTGTGGCACGTTCTTGGATCCAGTGTGTGGCATGATCTTGGATCCAGTGTGCGGCATGTTTTTGGATCCAGTGTGTGGCATGTTCTCGGATCCAGTGTGTGGCACGTTCTTGGATCCAGTGTGTGGCACGTTTTTGGATCCAATGTGTGGCACGTTTTTGGATCCAGTGTGTGGCACGTTCTTGAATCCAGTGTGTGTCGCATTCTTGGATCCAGTGTGTGGCATGATCTTGGATCCAGTGTGTGGCGCGTTTTTGGATCCAGTATGTGGCAAGTTCTTGGATCCAGTGTGTGGCACGTACTTGGATCCAGTGTGTGTCGCATTCTTGGATCCAGTGTGTGGCACGTTCTCGGATCCAGTGTGTGGCATGATCTTGGAACCAGTGTGTGGCACGTTCTCGGATCCAGTGTGTGGCATGATCTTGGATCCAGTGTGTGGCACGTTTTTGGATCCAGTGTGTGGCACGTTCTCGGATCCAGTGTGTGGCACATTCTTGGATCCAGTGTGTGGCACGTTCTCGGATCCAGTGTGTGGCATGATCTTGGATCCAGTGTGTGGCATGATCTTGGATCCAGTGTGTGTCGCATTCTTGGATCCAGTGTGTGGCACGTTCTTGGATCCAGTGTGTGGCATGATCTTGGATCCAGTGCGTCGCATGTTTTTGGATCCAGTGTGTGGCACGTTTTTGGATCCAGTGTGTGGCACGTTTTTGGATCCAGTGAGTGCCAAGTTCTTGGATCCAGTGTGTGGCACGTTCTTGGATCCAGTGTGTGGCACATTTTTGGATCCAGTGTGTGGCACGTTCTCGGATCCGGTGTGCGGCACGTTCTTGGATCCAGTGTGCGGCACGTTCTCGGATCCAGTATGTGGCACATTCTTGGATCCAGTGTGCGACATGTTCTTGGATCCAGTGTGCGGCACTTTCTTGGATCCAGTGTGTGGCACATTCTTGGATCCAGTGTGGCACATTCTTGGATCCAGTGTGCGGCACATTCTTGGATCCAGTGTGCGGCACATTCTTGGATCCAGTGTGCGGCACGTTCTTGGATCCAGTGTGCGGCACATTCTTGGATCCAGTGTGTGGCACATTGTTGGATCCAGTGTGTGGCACGTTCTTGGATCCAGTGTGCGGCACGATCTTGGATCCAGTGTGCGGCACGTTCTTGGATCCATGTGTGGCATGATCTTGGATCCAGTGTGTGGCACGTTCTCGGATCCAGTGTGTAGCACGTTCTTGGATCCAGTGTGTGGCACGTTCTTGGATCCAGTGTGTGGCACGTTCTTGGATCCAGTGTGTGGCATGTTCTCGGATCCAGTGTGTGGCACGTTTTCGGATCCAGTGTGTGGCATGTTCTCGGATCCAGTGTGTGGCACGTTTTTGGATCCAGTGTGTGGCACGTTTTTGGATCCAGTGTGTGGCACGTTCTTGAATCCAGTGTGTGTCGCATTATTGGATCCAGTGTGTGGCATGATCTTGGATCCAGTGTGTGGCGCGTTTTTGGATCCAGTGTGTGGCAAGTTCTTGGATCCAGTGTGTGGCACGTTCTTGGATCTAGTGTGTGGCACGTTTTTGGATCTAGTGTGAGTCATGATCTTGGATCCAGTGTGTGGCACGTTTTTGGATCCAGTGTGTGGCAAGTTCTTGGATCCAGCGTGTGGCACGTTCTTGGATCCAGTGTGTGGCACGTTTTTGGATCCAGTGTGTGGGACGTTCTTGGATCCAGTGTGTGGCACATTCTTGGATCCAGTATGTGGCACGTTCTTGGATCCAGTATGTGGCACGTACTTGAATCCAGTGTGTGGCACATTCTTGGATCCAGTGTGCGGCACATTCTTGGATCCAGTGTGCGGCATGATCTTGGATCCAGTGTGTGGCATATTCTTGGATCCAGTGTGTGGCACGTACTTGGATCCAGTGTGTGTCGCATTCTTGGATCCAGTGTGTGGCACGTTCTCGCATCCAGTGTGTGGCATGATCTTGGATCCAGTGTGTGACACGTTCTCGGATCCAGTGTGTGGCATGATCTTGGATCCTGTGTGCGGCACATTCTTGGATCCAGTGTGCGGCATGATCTTTGATCCAGTGTGTGGCATATTCTTGGATCCAGTGTGTGGCACGTACTTGGATCCAGTGTGTGTCGCATTCTTGGATCCAGTGTGTGGCACGTTCTCGGATCCAGTGTGTGGCATGATCTTGGATCCAGCGTGTGGCACGTTCTCGGATCCAGTGTGTGGCACATTCTTGGATCCAGTGTGTGGCACGTTCTCGGATCCAGTGTGTGGCATGATCTTGGATCCAGTGTGCGGCACATTCTTGGATCCAGTTTTCTGGCACGTTCTTGGATCCAGTGTGTGGCACTTTTTTGGATCCTGTGTGCGGCACGTTTTTGAATCCAGTGTGTGGCATGATCTTGGATCCAATGTGTGTCACATTCTTGAATCCAGTGTGTGGAATGATCTTGGATCCAGTGTGTGTCGCATTCTTGGATCCAGTGTGTGGCACGTTCTTGGATCCAGTGTGTGGCATGATCTTGGATCCAGTGTGTTGCACGTTTTTGGATCCAGTGTGTGGCACGTTTTTGGATCCAGTGCGTGGCACGTTTTTGGATGCAGTGTGTGGCACGTTCACGGATCCAGTGTGTGGCACGTTCTTGGATCCAGTGTGTGGCACGTTCTTGGATCCAGTGTGTGGCACGTTCTTGGATCCAGTGTGTGGCACGTTCTTGGATCCAGTGTGTGGCACGTTCTCGGATCCAGTGTGTGGCACGTTCTTGGATCCAGTGTGTGGCACGTTCTTGGATCCAGTGTGTGGCATGATCTTGGATCCAGTGTGTGGCACGTTCTCGGATCCAGTGTGTGGCACATACTTGGATCCAGTGTGTGGCATGATCTTGGATCCAGTGTACGGCACGTTCTCGGTTCCAGTGTGTGGCACGTTTTTGGATCCAATGTGTGGCACGTTTTTGGATCCAGTGTGTGGCACGTTCTTGGATCCAGTGTGTGGCACGTTCTTGAATCCAGTGTGTGTCGCATGCTTGGATCCAGTGTGTGGCATGATCTTGGATCCAGTGTGTGGCACGTTCTTGGATCCAGTGTGTGGCATGATCTTGGATCCAGTGTGTGGCACGTTCTTGGATCCAGTGTGTGGCATGATCTTGGATCCAGTGTGTGGCACGTTTTTGGATCCAGTGTGTGGCAAGGTCTTGGATCCAATGTGTGTCACATTCTTGAATCCAGTGTGTGGAATAATCTTGGATCCAGTGTGTGTCGCATTCTTGGATCCAGTGTGTGGCACGTTCTTGGATCCAGTGTGTGGCATGATCTTGGATCCAGTGTGTTGCACGTTTTTGGATCCAGTGTATGGCACGTTTTTGGATCCAGTGCGTGGCACGTTTTTGGATGCAGTGAGTGGCAAGTTCTTGGATCCAGTGTGTGGCACGTTCTTGGATCCAGTGTGTGGCACGTTTTTGGATCCAGTGTGTGGCACGTTCTCGGATTCAGTGTGCGGCACGTTCTTGGATCCAGTGTGCGGCACATTCTTGGATCCAGTGTGCAGCACGTTCTCGGATCCAGTATGTGGCACATTCTTGGATCCAGTGTGCGGCACGTTCTTGGATCCAGTGTGCGGCACATTCTTGGATCCAGTGTGTGGCACATTCTTGGATCCAGTGTGTGGCACATTCTTGGATCCAGTGTGCGGCACATTCTTGGATCCAGTGTGCAGCACGTTCTTGGATCCAGTGTGCGGCACATTCTTGGATCCAGTGTGTGGCACATTCTTGGATCCAGTGTGTGGCACGTTCTTGGATCCATTGTGCGGCACGTTCTTGGATCCATGTGTGGCATGATCTTGGATCCAGTGTGTGGCACGTTCACGGATCCAGTGTGTGGCACGTTCTTGGATCCAGTGTGTGGCACGTTCTTGGATACAGTGTGTGGCACATTCTTGGATCCAGTGTGTGGCACGTTCTCGGATCCAGTGTGTGGCACGTTCTTGGATCCAGTGTGTGGCACGTTCTTGGATCCAGTGTGTGGCATGATCTTGGAACCAGTGTGTGGCACGTTCTCGGATCCAGTGTGTGGCACATACTTGGATCCAGTGTGTGGCGCATTCTTGGATCCAGTGTGCGGCACGATCTCGGATCCAGTGTGTGGCACGTACTTGGATCCAGTGTGTGGCGCATTCTTGGATCCAGTGTGCGGCATGATCTTGGACCAGTGTGTGGCACGTACTTGGATCCAGTGTGTGGCATGATCTTGGATCCAGTGTGTGGCACGTTTTTGGATCCAATGTGTGGCACGTTTTTGGATCCAGTGTGTGGCACGTTCTTGGATCCAGTGTGTGGCACGTTCTTGAATCCAGTGTGTGTCGCATGCTTGGATCCAGTGTGTGGCATGATCTTGGATCCAGTGTGTGGCACGTTCTTGGATCCAGTGTGTGGCATGATCTTGGATCTAGTGTGTGGCACGTTCTTGGATCCAGTGTGTGGCATGATCTTGGATCCAGTGTGTGGCACGTTTTTGGATCCAGTGTGTGGCAAGTTCTTGGATCCAGTGTGTGGCACGTTCTTGGATCCAGTGTGTGGCACGTTCTCGGATCCAGTGTGTGGCATGATCTTGGATCCAGTGTGCGGCACGTTCTTGGATCCAGTTTTCTGGCACGTTCTTGGATCCCCTGTGCGGCACGTTCTTGAATCCAGTGTGTGGCATGATCTTGGGTCCAGTGTGTGTCGCATTCTTGAATCCAGTGTGTGGCACATACTTGTATCCAGTGTGCGGCATGATCTTGGACCAGTGTGTGGCACGTACTTGGATCCAGTGTGTGGCATGATCTTGGATCCAGTGTGTGGCACGTTTTTGGATCCAGTGTGTGGCACGTTTTTGGATCCAGTGTGTGGCACGTTCTTGGATCCAGTGTGTGGCACGTTCTTGAATCCAGTGTGTGTCGCATTCTTGGATCCAGTGTGTGGCATGATCTTGGATCCAGTTTGTGGCACGTTCTTGGATCCAGTGTGTGGCATGATCTTGGATCCAGTGTGTGGCACGTTCTTGGATCCAGTGTGTGGTATGATCTTGGATCCAGTGTGTGGCACGTTTTTGGATCAAGTGTGTGGCAAGTTCTTGGATCCAGTGTGTGGCACGTTCTCGGATCCAGTGTGTGGCACGTTCTTGGATCCAGTGTGTGGCACGTTCTTGGATCCAGTGTGTGGCATGATCTTGGAACCAGTGTGTGGCACGTTCTCGGATCCAGTGTGTGGCACATACTTGGATCCAGTGTGTGGCGCATTCTTGGATCCAGTGTGCGGCACGATCTCGGATCCAGTGTGTGGCACGTACTTGGATCCAGTGTGTGGCGCATTCTTGGATCCAGTGTGCGGCATGATCTTGGACCAGTGTGTGGCACGTACTTGGATCCAGTGTGTGGCATGATCTTGGATCCAGTGTGTGGCACGTTTTTGGATCCAATGTGTGGCACGTTTTTGGATCCAGTGTGTGGCACGTTCTTGGATCCAGTGTGTGGCACGTTCTTGAATCCAGTGTGTGTCGCATGCTTGGATCCAGTGTGTGGCATGATCTTGGATCCAGTGTGTGGCACGTTCTTGGATCCAGTGTGTGGCATGATCTTGGATCTAGTGTGTGGCACGTTCTTGGATCCAGTGTGTGGCATGATCTTGGATCCAGTGTGTGGCACGTTTTTGGATCCAGTGTGTGGCAAGTTCTTGGATCCAGTGTGTGGCACGTTCTTGGATCCAGTGTGTGGTATGATCTTGGATCCAGTGTGTGGCACGTTTTTGGATCAAGTGTGTGGCAAGTTCTTGGATCCAGTGTGTGGCACGTTCTTGGATCCAGTGTGTGGCACGTTTTTGGATCCAGTGTGTGGCACGTTCTTGGATCCAGTGTGTGGCATGTACTTGAATCCAGTGTGTGGCATGTACTTGAATCCAGTGTGCGGCATGATCTTGGATCCAGTGTGTGGCACGTTCTTGGATCCAGTTTTCTGGCACGTTCTTGGATCCCCTGTGCGGCACGTTCTTGAATCCAGTGTGTGGCATGATCTTGGGTCCAGTGTGTGTCGCATTCTTGAATCCAGTGTGTGGCACATACTTGTATCCAGTGTGCGGCATGATCTTGGACCAGTGTGTGGCACGTACTTGGATCCAGTGTGTGGCATGATCTTGGATCCAGTGTGTGGCACGTTTTTGGATCCAGTGTGTGGCACGTTTTTGGATCCAGTGTGTGGCACGTTCTTGGATCCAGTGTGTGGCACGTTCTTGAATCCAGTGTGTGTCGCATTCTTGGATCCAGTGTGTGGCATGATCTTGGATCCAGTTTGTGGCACGTTCTTGGATCCAGTGTGTGGCATGATCTTGGATCCAGTGTGTGGCACGTTCTTGGATCCAGTGTGTGGTATGATCTTGGATCCAGTGTGTGGCACGTTTTTGGATCAAGTGTGTGGCAAGTTCTTGGATCCAGTGTGTGGCACGTTCTTGGATCCAGTGTGTGGCACGTTTTTGGATCCAGTGTGTGGCACGTTCTTGGATCCAGTGTGTGGCATGTACTTGAATCCAGTGTGCGGCATGATCTTGGATCCAGTGTGTGGCACGTTCTTGGATCCAGTGTGTGGCACGTTCTCGGATCCAGTATGTGGCATGATCTTGGATCCAGTGTGTGGCATATTCTTGGATCCAGTGTGTGGCACGTTTTTGGATCCAGTGTGTGGCACATTCTTGGATCCAGTGTGCGGCACGTTCTTGGATCCAGTGTGCGGCATGATCTTGGATCCAGTGTGTGGCACGTTCTTGGATCCAGTGTGTGGCACGTTCTCGGCTCCAGTATGTGGCATGATCTTGGATCCAGTGTGTGGCACATACTTGGATCCAGTGTGTGGCACGTTCTTGGATCCAGTGTGTGGCATGATCTTGGATCCAGTGTGTGGCACGTTCTCGGATGCAGTGTGTGGCATGATCTTGGATCCAGTGTGCGGCACGTTCTTGGATCCAGTTTTCTGGCACGTTCTTGGATCCAGTGTGTGGCACGTTTTTGGATCCAGTGTGCGGCACGTTCTTGAATACAGTGTGTGGCATGATCTTGGATCCAGTGTGTGGCACATTCTTGGATCCAGTGTGTGGCACATTCTCGGATGCAGTGTGTGGCATGATCTTGGATCCAGTGTACGGCACGTTCTTGGATCCCGTTTTCTGGCACGTTCTTGGATCCAGTGTGCGGCACATTCTTGAAACCACTGTGTGGCATGATCTTGGGTCCAGTGTGTGTCGCATTCTTGAATCCAGTGTGTGGCATGATCTTGGATCCAGTGTGTGGCAGGTTCTTGGATCCAGTGTGAGGCATGATCTTGGATCCAGTGTGTGGCACGTTTTTGGATCCAGTGTGTGGCACGTTTTTGGATCCAGTGTGTGGCACGTTTTTGGATCCAGTGAGTGGCAAGTTCTTGGATCCAGTGTGTGGCACGTTCTTGGATCCAGTGTGTGGCACGTTTTTGGATCCAGTGTGTGGCACGTTCTCCGATCCAGTGTGCGGCACCTTCTTGGATCCGGTGTGCGGCACATTCTTGGATCCAGTGTGCGGCACGTTCTCGGATCCAGTATGTGGCACATTCTTGGATCCAGTGTGCGGCACGTTCTTGGATCCAGTGTGTGGCACATTCTTGGATCCATTGTGTGGCACGTTCTTGGATCCAGTGTGCAGCACGTTCTTGGATCCAGTTCGTGGCACGTACTTGGATCCAGTGTGCGGCATGATCTTGGATCCAGTGTGTGGCACGTTTTTGGATCCAGTTTGTGGCATGTCTTGAATCCAGTGTGTGTCACATTCTTGGATCCAGTGTGTGGCACGTTCTCGGATCCAGTGTGTGGCACGTTCTTGGATCCAGTGTGCGGCACGTTCTTGGATCCAGTGTGTGGCATGATCTTGGATCCAGTGTGTGGCACGATCTCGGATCCAGTGTGTGGCACGTTCTCGGATCCAGTGTGTGGCACGTTCTTGGATCCAGTGTGCGGCACGTTCTTGGATCCAGTGTGTGGCATGATCTTGGATCCAGTGTGTGGCACGTTCTTGGATCTAGTGTGTGGCACATTCTTGGATCCAGTGTGCGGCACGTTCTTGCATCCACTGTACGGCATGATCTTGGATCCAGTGTGTGGCCCGTTCTTGGATCCAGTGCGTGGCATGTACTTGGATCCAGTGTGCGGCATGATCTTGGATCCAGTGTGTGGCACGTTCTCGGATCCAGTGTGTGGCACATTCTTGGATCCAGTGTGCGTCACGTTCTTGGATCCAGTGTGCGGCATGATCTTGGATCCAGTGTGTGGCACGTTCTTGGATCCAGTGCGTGGCACGTACTTGGATCCAGTGTGCGGCACGTTCTTGGATCCAGTGTATGGCACGTTCTTGGATCCAGTGCATGGCACGTACTTGGATCCAGTGTGTGGCATGATTTTGGATCCAGTGTGTGGCACGTTCTCGGATCCAGTGTGTGGCATGATCTTGGATCCAGTGTGTGGCACGTTCTTGGATCCAGTTTTCTGGCACGTTCTTGGATCCAGTGTGTGGCACGTTTTTGGATCCAGTGTGTGGCACATTTTTGGATCCAGTGTGTGGCACGTTTTTGGATCCAGTTTGTGGCACGTCTTGAATCCAGTGTGTGTCGCATTCTTGGATCCAGTGTGTGGCATGATTTTCGATCCAGTGTGTGGCACGTTTTTGGATCCAGTGTGTGGCAAGTTCTTGGATCCAGTGTGCGGCACTTTCTCGGATCCAGTGTGTGGCACGTTCTTGGATCCAGTGTGTGGCACGTTCTTGGATCCAGTGTGTGGCATGATCTTGGATCCAGTGTGTGGCACGTTCTCGGATCCAGTGTGTGGCACGTTCGTGGATCCAGTGTGTGGCACGTGCTCGGATCCAGTGTGTGTCATGCACTTGGATCCAGTGTGTGGCGCATTCTTGGATCCAGTGTGCGGCATGATCTTGGATCCAGTGTGCGGCACGTTCTTGGAACCTGTTTGTGGCCTGTTCTTGGATCCAGTTTGTGGCCTGTTCTTGAATCCAGTGTGTAGCCTGTTCTTGGATCCAGTGTGTGGCATGATCTTGGATCCAGTGTGTGGCACGTACTTGGATCCAGTGTGTGGCACGTACTTGGATCCAGTGTGCGGCATGATCTTGAATCCAGTGTGTGGCGTGTTCTTGGATCTAGTGTGTGGCAAGTTCTTGGATCATGTGTGTGGCATGATCTTGGATCCAGTGTGTGGCACGTACTTGGAT
This sequence comes from Scyliorhinus torazame, assembly GCF_047496885.1. Classification (NCBI taxonomy): domain Eukaryota; kingdom Metazoa; phylum Chordata; class Chondrichthyes; order Carcharhiniformes; family Scyliorhinidae; genus Scyliorhinus; species Scyliorhinus torazame. The sequence goes on along the minus strand of NC_092712.1, from coordinate 324,019,133 downwards.
CCAGTGTGCGGCACGTTCTTGGATCAAGAGTGTGGCACATTCTTGGATCCAGTTTGCAGCACGTTCTTTGATCCAGTGTGCGGCACATTCTTGGATCCAGAGTGTGGCACGTTCTTGGATCCAGTGTGTGGCATGATCTTGGATCCAGTGTCTGGCACGTTCTTGGATCCAGTGTGTGGCACGTTCTTGGATCCAGTGTGCGGCACGTTCTTGGATCCAGTGTCCAGCACAATCTTGGATCCAGTTTGTGGCACGTTCTTGGGTCCCGTGTGTGGCACGTTCTTGGATCCAGTGTGTGGCATGTTCTTGGATCCAGTGTGTGGCACGATCTTGGATCCAGTGTGTGGCATGTTCTTGGATCCAGTGTGTGGCATGTTCTTGGATCCAGTGTGCGGCACGTTCTTGGATCCAGTGTGCGGCATGATCTTGGATCCAGTGTGTGGCACGATCTTGGATCCAGTGTGTGGCACGTTCTTGGATCCAGTGTGTGGCATGTTGTTGGATCCAGTGTGTGGCACGTTCTTGGATCCAGTGTGTGGCATGTTCTTGGATCCAGTGTGTGGCATGTTCTTGGATCCAGTGTGCGGCACGTTCTTGGATCCAGTGTGCGGCATGATCTTGGATCCAGTGTGTGGCACGTTCTTGGATCCAGTGTGTGGCGCATTCTTGGATCCAGTGTCCAGCACAATCTTGGATCCAGTGTGTGCCATGTTCTTGGATCAAGTGTGTGGCACGTTCTTGGATCCAGTGTGTGGCACGTTCTTGGATCCAGTGTGTGGCACGATCTTGGATCCAGTGTGCGGCACGTTCTTGGATCCAGTGTGCGGTGCTGTCTTGGATCGTCTCAATTTCCATTGTTTGACACTCGATATTATAAACTGGAATTTGCTCTCATTCTGAGTCCACTTCACATACATGAAAATCCTTCAGTGAACCCTTCACAAATTAAATATTTTTCCAATCATTAAAAATATCACTGAGGCCAATGTTTTTTTGTGCTTTGTAAAACACTGCAGTGGATTAAATGTCTAGGCTACAATGAAGAATGTTTATCTGAAAGCAAAATGATATAGAATAATTTTAGATTATGAGAGCGGTAACAGTTTTTCAAAACACACAGAGTGAATTCCCACCTGAGTTCTCCCTCTGAAGGTCAAGTCTAGTGAGTGGGAATGATGGGGAAAGTTAACCTCAAAATGCAATCTGACCAGTGTGAATAAAATGGCAATGGATTTGAATGGAGTAGCAGGATCAGAAACTCGTCATTACTCACCAGACCTTAAGACAAGGAGGCGGTAAAAAAATATCAGAAGAATATTAGTTGCAAATGGGGATGGCATGGTGGCACAGTGGTTAGCACTGCTGCCTCAGGGCGTCGTGGTCCCAGGTTCGATCCCAACCCCGGGTCACTGTCCCTGTGGAGTTTGCACATTCTCCCCATGTCTGTGAGGGTTTCACCCCCACAACCCAAAGATGTGCAGGGTAGGTGGGTTGACCACACTAAATTGCCCCTTAATTGGAAAAAAAGAATTGGGTACTCTAAATTAATTTTTTTTTATATTAGTTGAAAATAAGCAGAAGAAATTAGTCTCAAGCATCCACGGCACGCTGAAAATCCCACAAGTTGTTTTGTAAGTAATGGAATTCCATAGGAGAAAAAGCAAGGGCACTTTTATGAATTTAGTGACAATTCATAAAATTATAGGAAAATACGTCTGTTGGTTACATGTCATGTGACTGGAGGAAAGTGTTGTCGGGTGTTGGATACCAATCGATAGATCTTGATGAAGTCTTCATAGTCTTATTTTAACTGTATGTATTATTAATGACAAGAACTGTGTACAGATGTGCAGAAACAGATTAAAACTAGTTGTCTCCATGCTTGCTTGTACACATGACTCTGACCAAGACTAGACTGACTAAGGGGTAAACCTTATAGAACTGAGGTGAGGAGAAATTCCTTCCCCCAGAGGATGGTGAATCTGTGGAATTCGTTATCACAGAAAGTCGTTGAGGCCAAAACATTGTGGAATTAGATCTAGCTCTTGGGGCTAAGGGATATGGGGGGAAGGCAGGATCAGGGTATTGAACTTCAGCCATGATCATAATGAATCCCAGAGCAGGCTCGAAGGGCCGAATGGCCTCGTCCTGCTTCTATTTTCTATGTATGTTTCCACGTATGACCCCTATTTTAGGTGTGGGTCAGCTGTTCTCTCACAGCACTGTGTGGGTGGTACTGTACTCAATCCCACCTATATTTATACCTGACACTTGTATTAGACAAGGAAACAAAGAAACACAGATAATAAAAAAATGAAATTCCAGCCATTCAGGTAATTATTTTTCTCTTGGTCTTCTGCTGCTCTATAGACCACCAAACCTCAGAATGAATATACTGGTTTGAGGGGGGTAGGTTCACCAGATAGGGTTCTTGGATCAGGATTATATATAGGATTATAAGGGTTGAATCATGGAGACAGATTAAATAGACATGGCTTGTATTCCCTTGAGCATAGAATGTTGAGGGGCAATCTAAATGAGGTGATTAAAATAACTAAGCAAGATGACTCAGGAACAATTTGATCGAGTCCCATCTTTTGTTTCTTTACTTGTCTCTTTATCATTCTATTTTGCTTTGCACCATCATCTATTTTGTAATTTAATCTCTCCTGTTTTCCGCCCTGTCATAGACCCTTCCTTTGCTATTTTCCTCCCTCCATGGGCCTTGCTTCAAAGTCCTCGGGCTCTGACACAAGGTCAACAAAACTCTGTTTCTCATCTGCTGAACATTTTCAACATTTTCTGTTTTTATAAACTGTTTCATCTGATGGGGGAATTGCCTTAAAAAATGGAGTAAAACCATTCACGGCGATGTCAGGACGCATGTCCTCACAAGGCAGAGTGGAAATCTGAACCTCTCACTCCCAATAAACTTTGGACCTTGGGCCAATTGAGATTTTCAAGATTGAGATGGATGGATTTTTTTTGGGTAATGATATCAAGCTGATATGGAGAAAAAATAGGTGAATGGGTTGACATACAGATCATGGACCAAAAATGTGTAAGGATAACTACAGTTTAACCTTGGTGATGGGGAATCTTCTGGAAACAATATGGGCCAGAACTTCCTCGGTGTGGGAATCAGCGGTGGAACAATTATTTAGATTAATTTGTTTCCGATTATGTTTCGCCAGACCTTCCGACTCAGGCTGGGCGAGATCCAGACATTACAGCATACCCAGAGCCCAACGTCAAAGTCCAGCTCTGTGGAAGTGAAGGAGAATAATTGCTGTAAACCTGGAAAAAGTCCCATTGAGATTTAAAGGTCCCTGAAAGGCCAGGGAGAATATAAGTGTCTAAGGTAAGTGGATAGGATTTGGAGGGTGGGGTATTGGAATCAGGAGGGGAAAGATTGGAGGTCGGGGGAAACCAGAGGGTGGGGGGATTGAAGGTGAGGAGGGGTTAGACCCTATTGGGGGTGTGTGGGCTGTGTGGGCCTCAGGGGGGGGGGGGGGGAGGTATCCAGTGCAGGACAATCGGCCAAAGGAAGTTTGCGCTTCTGGGCATTTACTGTGCAAACTCTGATGTGAACATAAGAACATAAGAACTAGGAGCAGGAGTAGGCCATCTGGCCCCTCGAGCCTGCTCCACCATTCAATGAGATCATGGCTGATCTTTTGTGGACTCAGCTCCACTTTCCTGCCCGAACACCATAACCCTTAATCCCTTTATTCTTCAAAAAACTATCTATCTTTATCTTAAAAACATTTAATGAAGGAGCCTCTACTGCTTCACTGGGCAAGGAATTCCATAGATTCACAACCCTTTGGGTGAAGAAGTTCCTCCTAAACTCAGTCCTAAATCTTCTTCCCCTTATTTTGAGGCTATGCCCCCTAGTTCTGCTTTCACCCGCCAGTGGAAACAACCTGCCCGCATCTATCCTATCTATTCCCTTCATGATCTTATATGTTTCTATAAGATCCCCCCTCATCCTTCTAAATTCCAACGAGTACAGTCCCAGTCTACTCAACCTCTCCTCGTAATCCAACCCCTTCAGCTCTGGGATTAACCTAGTGAATCTCCTCTGCACACCCTCCAGTAACAGTACGTCCTTTCTCAAGGAGACCAAAACTGAACACAATACTCCAGGTGTGGCCTCACTAACACCTTATACAATTGCAGCATAACCTCCCTAGTCTTAAACTCCATCCCTCTAGCAATGAAGGACAAAATTCCATTTGCCTTCTTAATCACCTGTTGCACCTGAAAACCAACTTTCTGCGACTCATGCACTAGCACACCCAGGTCTCTCTGCACAGCAGCATGTTTTAATATTCTATCATTTAAATGATACCTTTTGCTGTTATTCCTACCAAAATGGATAACCTCACATTTGTCAACCTTGTATTCCATCTGCCAGACCCTAGCCCATTCACTTAGCCTATCCAAATCCCTCTGCAGACTTCCAGTATCCTCTGCACTTTTTGCTTTACCACTTATCTTAGTGTCATCTGCAAACTTGGACACATTGCCCTTGGTCCCCAACTCCAAATCATCTGTGTAAATTTTGAACAGTTGTGGGCCCAACACTGATCCCTGAGGGACACCACTAGCTACTGATTGCCAACCAGAGAAACACCCATTAACCCCCACTCTTTGCTTTCTATTAATTAACCAATCCTCTATCCATGCTACTACTTTCCCCTTAATGCCATGCATCTTTATCTTATGCAACAACCTTTTGTGTGGCACCTTGTCAAAGGCTTTCTGGAAATCCAGATATACCACATCCATTGGCTCCCCGTTATCTACCGCACTGTTAATGTCCTCAAAGAATTCCACTAAATTAGTTAGGCACGACCTGCCCTTTATGAACCCATGCTGCGTCTGCCCAATGGGACAATTTCCATCCAGATGCCTCGCTATTTCTTCCTTGATGATAGATTCCAGCATCTTCCCTACTACCGAAGTTAAGCTCACTGGCCTATAATTACCTACTTTCTGCCTACCTCATTTTTTAAACAGTGGTGTCACGTTTGCTAATTTCCAATCCGCCGGGACCACCCCAGAGTCTAGTGAATTTTGGTAAATTATGGTGAAGTTCCGAAGGGGTTTCCCCAATGCATCTTTGCACCCCCCCCCCCCCCCCCCCCCACACACACACACACACACAACCAATACAATGCTGGGGAGCCCAGGAGTCATGGACCATAAATAATCTGGCCAAAATCAATAATCATGTGGACAAATGTGGGTAAATTAAGGAAAGCCAGCATGGATTTGTTCAGCTCAAACCGTGTTTAACTCATTTGCTTGAGATTTCTTGATGACATAACAGAAAGGTTGATGAAGGTAATGTTGATGTGGTGTTTGCGGACTTCCAAAAGACATTTGAGAATGTCTTATGTCTTGTAACAGATTTGTGAGTAAGGTTAGAGCCCCTGCTACAAAAGGGACAGTAATAACACGGATATGGAATTGGCGGAGAAAGGGAAAAGCACAGTAGTGGTGACCGGTTGTTTTTCAGACGGGAAGGAGGTTTATAGGGAAGTTCTCCGGGGAGCAATGTTAGGATCCCTGCTCTCCCAGACACAGGTTAATCACAGAAGCAGCACAGACTCAATGAGCTGAATGACCTCTGACTGCGCTGTAACTAAATTGAATAATGGAACAGGCTAAAGGGGCTGAATGGTGTTCAACCGATCCTTTGATCTTTTAACAAATCAGTGACTGATTGGAGCTAACGAGAAAAATCTCTCTTTTTCCTGCGACATATTTGTCTTCAGTCAGAAAGATTGAAAGGGGATGAGACACGCAAGTCTGGACTAATTCCATTCGACTCCCAAGCTCAGGGACCCAGATTTACATGAAAACCATCAAAAATACTTCAACAACAATTATTTGCAATTCTTTGGAAAATAATGTAAACAAATATGATAAGATGAAGCGAGTACAGCAGGCAATCCGAATACTCTTGTGACTGATAAGGCTCACTAAGCAGCTGATTTGTTATGTGATTTTATGATGCACGACACGTAGACATTTATGCACACAAAATTCATCATGCTCTGAAATGATTTATGTTTGGTAACAAGGGCAACACCGAAACTGAGAAGCCTGTGAGATGCGATGCAAATAAAAAAATACATTTATATAGCAACTTTCATGACCTCAACCTTTGAGGTATTTTTTTGACAGGTACGCACTATTGCAATGCAGGAAACACAATAGCCAATCTATCTTCAACAAGCTCCCACAAGCAACAACGTAATAACAGCCAGATAATCTGTCTGTGATGTTGGCCGAAGGAGAAGTATTAGCCGGAGCACCGAGGAGTTAGCTCCCCATCCACCCGAGAGGGATTGGGTTACCTTCTCCTCCAAAAGATGCCACTTTTATCACTGCAGTACTCCCTCAGTACTCCCCAGAGTGTCCACCTAGGTTTTCAAGTTTGAGTCCTGGGGCGAAATTCTCCGGTATCGGCGCGATGTCCGCCGACTGGCGCCAAAAACGGCGCAAATCAGTCGGGCATCGCGCCGCCACAAAGGTGCGGAATCCTCCGCATCTTGGGGGGCCGAACCCCAACCTTTGGTGCCCCGCCAGCTAGCGCGGAAATGACATCTCCGGGCGGCGCATGCACGGGAGCGTCAGCTCACGGCATCCCCGTGTATGCGCTGTGGAGGGAGTCTCTTCCGCCTCCACCATGGTGGAGACCGTGGCGAAGGCGGAAGGAAAAGAGTGCCCCCACGGCACAGGCCCGCCCGCGGATCGGTGGGCCCCGATCGCGGGCCAGGCCACCGTGGGGGCACCCCCCGGGGCCAGATCGCCCCCCCCCCAGGACCCCCTAGCCCGCCCGCGCCGCCTTGTCCCACTGGTAAGGTAGGTGGTTTAATCCACGTCAGCGGGACAGGCATCCTAACAGCAGGACTTCGGCCCATTCGGGCCGGAGAATCGCGGGGGGGGGCCCGCCAACCGGCGCGGCGCGATTCACCGCCCCCGCCGAATCTCCGGTGCCGGGGAATTCGGCAACCGGCGGGGGCGGGATTCACGCCAGCCCCCGGCGATTCTCCGCTCCGGCGGGGGGTCGGAGAATCTCGCCCAGGAGTCTGATTTGAACCCACAACCTTCTGAGTCAGAGGCCAGTATGCAATGGTCAGCAATGGCTTATCCTTTCAACGACAAATGGAAATGTCTGCTGCAACAGTGCTTCATTCCAATTCTTTTGTAAACAGCAGATGCTTTGCTCACCATCCATGTTGGGAAATGGTTATAAAGTTCCAAAACTTCCTGGATTCTGGAATTCAGTGAATCAGAGAACTACAAATGCAACATTTCTCTTCAACAAAGGAAGTGATCGGCCCATTAACCTAACATTGCAAAAGTGCTGGAATCCATTATTAAGGAAGTCGGGGCAGGGCATTGAGGAATCAGAATAGAGTCGAGCAGAGTCAATGTGGTGTTGGAAAAGGTAATTGCTGTTTGACAAATATATTGCAATTCTTTGAGGATGTAACAGGTAGGGTGGATAAAGCAGCAGACACAGGCCAAATGGACAGGGGAAATGGCCCCCCAGTTGTCAACATAAAGGAGAAAATCTGACCAATTGTGCAGTTGAATTTCCAGGTGTTTGATAAGGTGCCATAACACACACAATGTGAAGCCATGGAGCAGGGTGCATACAATAGCTTGGAGAGGGATTGACCAACAGTTAACAGGAAGTCAGAATAAATAGGTCATTTTCAGATTGACAAACTGTATGTAACAAGTGGAGTGCCACAGTGATCAGCACTGTGGCCTCAATGGTGAACACTCTATATTAATGACTTATCTACAGCGATAAACTATCTTATAACCAAATTTGCTGATGATAGAAAGATAGGTAGGAAAGGAAATTGTGTGAGGGATAGTCTGAAAAGGTTTATTTTATTAACTTGAGGAAGCAGGCGGTAGTGGAACAATTCCACCCTCGGCAGAGTTTGTGGAGTCTGCACTTTCTCCCCATGCCTGTGTGGGTTTCCTCCGTGCGCTCCGGTTTCCTCACACAGTCCAACACTGTGCAGGTTGGGTGGATTGGCCACGCTAAAATTGTCCCTTAGTGTCCAGAGATGTGTAGGTTAGGTTATATTACAGGGAGAGGGTGGGCGCATGGGCCTAGCTATTGTTCTCTTTCAGAGTATTGGTGCAGACTCGCTGTAGAGATTTCTTTTGTCCAGTTTTAGCACAGCGTCCTTGTTTTGTTCCCCTGTGCGCTGATTGATAAAGTCCAGAATGCTGCATGTTTATTAACCAATCTCTCAACGTCCCCGACGCCTTTAAATGACTCAGCCACCTATACATCCAGGTCCAGCTACCCTCCACCCCCTTTAGTATTGTAACCTTTCATTTATTTTGTGCCTCATGTTCTTCCTACCAAAATGAATCACTCCACACTTCTCCACATTAAATTTCATTTGCCGCTTGTCTGTCCATTCCCCCAACCTACCCTCATACTTTTGAAGTTTAACACCACCGTAGCCCCAGTTCTACAATACCTCCAGGGCCAGAGACTCCCTTAAAATGGCACACATAAATCTGTAAATACCAAATAAATGAAAACAATGATAGCCACTGAATGGGTGTTATTAGCATTTTCTTGATCAAAGTAACAGAGCCCACATTCTCCAAGGCTGGATCAAATCTCATTGTGTTGAATAAAGTTGCATGAGTCCTTTGACGAAGCATCTTTCTACAATAGCAGGCGTATATCAGAATGTTCTTTTGGTCACAGTTAACCCCAACAGTGCTGTTCCCATTAATTACTCATATAAAATAGCACGACTTATGCAAATAAAATGTGAATCCTAAGGAATCCAATCAGATTGAAAAGCATGTAGCTGAAATCAGTTATGAATTCAAAAGTAGAAACTATTTGCAATATTTTAGTATCCTGACTCTGTCAAACCACAAGCATCCAGCTGCTTTCAAATTTCATCTAAACCCCCGCTAAGTACTGTGTTTATATATCCGACATCTAAATCACAGCTTTTAAATTCTAGTTTTACTCCACTTGCTCTATTTGAATGGTGCAGTATTAGTCAAAATGTGTCTATGTTTCAGCAAACAGGGTAACTAATATAATCGGAGCTGGAGTCAGTCATTTCTCACTTCGTGCCTGCTCTACCATATATAAGATCTTGGTTAATATAACTCCATTTTCCTGTCAGCCACCCCTTAACATTCCAGTCCCTTGTAGATCAGCCTTGAAGATATTCCCTGTTCCGGCGTCCACTGCTCTCTGAGGAGAAAATTCCTAATAAAAGCCACCTTCTGGGCGAACAGAATTCCTCTGTCTCTGTGTTGAATGGGAGACCCCTTATTTTGAAATTCTGCCTGCTAGTTTTCGAATCCCCAACAAGGGGAAACATTGGGGCACGATATAACCACCGCGTTGCACCCGCTGTGGATCGGGGCAAGCCGGGTAAATAGCGGGAAAGGCCCAAATCCCATTTTGACCCGGGAGTGAACCAGTTTGCAATTCGTGCCGGGTGCTGAAATTCTGATCTCGCCCAAAGATGGTGACAATACCCTCCCCATTTTCCTCCTTCCCCCCCAATCAATCCCCCTTCCTATCACCCCCTCCCCATCACACCACCCTTTCCCACCACCCGGTCCCACCCTCCCGGGTCTGTGTAACACCTCCCCAGGGTGATGGGCCTGTGTCGACACTGTCAGCGGGTCACAAGGCCGGAGGGTGATGCTCACTCGCTGAGAGGGAAGCTCTGCTGCTCCTCAGTCTCTGCGAAAGTCTGACTCCTGTCTCTCTGCTGACAGAGCGTCACACCCACCCTCTGAACCGGGTCTGCACCGGGGGATGTTGACCTTGGACCACTGTCCCCGGGGGTGGATGGGGGGGATGGTGGGAGTACCAGAGGCAACAGAGGATGGGGATGAAGGCAGGCCTGCTGTGAAGATTACAGTGACAGAGGCTTCACAGGTATCAGCTGTTGCATGTTTTAACAGAGAAGGGTTTGCATTTCCATTCCTCCGAGCTACACATAGTGACTCCTCCCCCACCCCCCTCAGTACCACTCCATTCACCTCTCTCTTCTCGATCTTCTCTGTGATCTATGTCTAGGTGTGCCCCAGGATGCAGATCAGAGGTGCAGGCAGCCTGCTGTTTCTCATGCCCTGTGGCCTTTGATGCCCTCGGTGGATGTCCTTTGGAGGGCCTCAAGCCAGAGGGCTGAGATCAACTTACCGGTGTCACGGCCGTTGCCGTGACTCTCTTTTCTGCCCCTGACCCTGAGATGCACCTGTGTCAGGAGGGAGGGATTCGGGAGAACTGGAGACCGCCGTTGTCTCCTTGATGGCGGACCTAGGGCTGGTCTCCAGTGTTTTCTCCTCCCTGACGGTACCCGTTGGGCCCTGAGAGTCTCCATGGGATGGAGAGGCAGCTGGAGTGAGTTCCTCAGGCCCGAGTCATCCGGCTCTGTCGATCCTGGTGACTCCCCATTGTTTGCAACATGATGTCGACGCCCTCAGCGATTGTCCTCAGTGGCTAGGCCACACTCTGGAGTGCCTCGCCAATGTCCGTCTGGATTACATCCCTCAGCGACTGGGCCATGATGTCAAGGCACTCAGCCATGGTCATCACAGACTGAGCCACACCTTGGGCACCACAACTCAAGACGCGGACGTCTTGCTCCATTTTCTCCACAGTGGTCGCCAGCCTAGCAGTGTTGGCATCGGTGCCATGCATGGTCGGCAAAATCTCTTGCAACCAAAGCCTTTGGGACTCCTCCAATTGGCAATGCAGTCACTGCGATTCACGAACAAAGACATCCAGATCCCTGCGTACAGGAGCATGTTACAGACCCTTTCCACTTAAACAATATTTGTCCAGTCAAAGTGCACATGGTCACATTTTCACACATTTTGCTTCATTAGCCATTGTTTTGCCAACTCCACTCTTCTAACCTATGTCTACCTGTCATAATACCCTCAAGAACCAAGCGGAATCCATTGTCTTTTTTTAAGAAGTATTTTTCTTAAGGTTTTGCAGAATTTTTCATAATAAAACAGTAGTAACAATAATAAAACAAACTAGAGTGAACATTAACATTGTGCAAAAAGAGACTATACAATAACAATTAAATAGACATTACCCCACGCGACTCAATCTTCCCACACCATCCCACCACTGCCCCCCCCCTACGGATTGCTGTAGCTGCTGACATTTTAATTTTCCCGAACTCCCGGGTCTTCCGACACTCCAAAGATCGCTATCTCTGGACTCGGCACCACCCGTGTGTTAAGCACCTTGAGCATTGCCCTCGCGAACGCTTGCCAGAACTCTCTAAGCTCCCGGCATGCCCAGAACATGTGGACATGGTTTGCAGGGCTGCCTTTGCACCTCGTGTACCTGTCTTCTACCCAAAAAAACTTGCTCATTCTCGCTGCCGCCATGTGTGCCCGGTGGACCACCTTAAGTTGGATTAGACTGAGCCTGGCACATGATGAGGCGGAAGTAACCCTGCCCAGGACCTCTGCCCACAGACCCGCTTCCAACTCCTCACCTAGCTCCTCCTCCCACTTGCCCTTGAGCTCCTCCACCGGGGTTTCCTCCGCCTCCTGGAGTTCCTGGTAGATATCCGACACCTTCCCCGCCCCCACCCAGGTGCCGGAGACCATCCTGTCCTGTATCCTCAGTGGCGGCAGTGGCGGAAAGGCCGGCACCTCTCTTTTCAGGGAGGCTCGTACTTGCAGATATTTAAAGGTGTTTCCTGGCGGCAGATTAAGTTTGTCCTCTTGCGCCTTCAAACTGGGAAAACTTCCGTCTATGAACAGATCTCCCGTCCTTCTGATGCCTGCCCTCTGCCAGCTCTGGAACCCACCATCCATCCTACCCGGGACAAACCTGTGGTTGTTACATATCGAAGTCCAGACCGATGCTCCCTCCACCTTCTTGTACCTCCTCCATGTCCCCAGATCCGCAGTGTCGCCACCACCACCGGACTTGTGGAGTAACGGGTCCGCGAGAAGCTCCCAAACTAGTACCTTTACATGACGCCGCCTCCAGCTGGAATCCAGTGTCGATCTCCCCATGGACTTATGGAGTACGATGGGGCAGAGACCACCCAGCTCGAGCTCGTAAAAGACGACACATAAAAGCCGTTGTGGTCCCTGGAGCTGGAAGCAGCAGTGCTAATCCGGGTCCCTGGCGCAGTGAGGCAGTAGTGCTAACCACTGTGCCACCATTCCGCATTTACATTGGAAATCATAATATTGGAAAAGGTTGATTCCCGATGTAATTTCAGGAGAGAAATCTAAACATAAACATTGCATAATCTTGACAGATTAATAACTGATCCATTCTATTGTCAATCGATTGACCATTAATCTTTGGAAGTTCACTACTTAGAATGATAAATTATCAAAGATGTAATTAGATCCAGACATTTCCTGCATCATGCATACAAATGCATTTTGAAAAACAGTAGCAAAGGGTTTATGGATAAAACATAATCGAGGAGATTGAGGCTGAAGCATCAATAAATAAATGATGTTTTGATTGGTGACAAACAGAAATTATGAGTTGACAGAAGAGACAAAACTGCCAATTATGGTCCACGTCTCTGTCTGAAAAATCCAGAAACCGCTTTAGATCAAACAATAAAGAAGCAGCATTTTTAACTGGAGAAAGAATCTTTTCTAGACAGGAAAGTGGTCCCTCGGGTGAAAGATGTTTCTATTTCTTGAAGTGGGGGAGAGATAAATGTATCATTTCTTGTCTGTACCTGTTGCTGATTTGTTTTGGTAGAAGGATTGCAAGGTGCTGCTAACTGCGGTAATTTGTGTGTGTTTGACCCCTGAGAGGGATATAGAGAACTCCGGAGAGATGCTTTTTACTGCGATGTTTGGGTTTGCAGTGTTACCTTGGCACAGAATGTCTACAAAGTGATTGTGAAATAGATGGTCTGTGAAATAAAGTAAATTAGTGGAGCACATCAGACCTTGACGGGTCCCTGGCGCTGTGAGGCAGAAGCGCTAACCACTGTGCCACCCCAGTTCTCGTCATCCAGTTAGGAAGGATGTGCAAGTATTAACAAAGTTGCAGAAAAGATTCACGAGAATGGTTCTACACAAACTCATTGCCAACTCATCACTATTCACCCAGCCACTGCCCACAATACCTCATGTGCTCCATGCCAACTCAATGCCGACTGACCCAGGATCCACCATGAGCAGACCTCCGGAGCCATGTGGAGATGAAAATACGACATTTCAAAATATCTAATATAGGTCTCACTTCAACGCACCTGATAGTAAGAAAAATGCTCATTTGTGAAATTAACATAGGGTGGCACGATAGCACAGTGGTTCGTTCAGTTGCTTCACAGCTCCAGGGTCCCAGGTTTGATTCCCAGCTTGGGTCACTGTCTGTGCGGAGTCTGCAGGTTTGCCCCGTGTCTGCGTGGGTTTCCTCCGGGTGACCTGGTTTCCTCCCAGAGTCCAAAGATGTGCAGGTTAGGTGGATTGGCCATGCTAAATTGCCCTTAGTGTCCAAAAAGGTTAGATGGGGTTACTGGCTAACAGGGATAGGGTGGAGTTGTGGGTTTAGATAGGGTGATCTTTCCATGGGCCGGTGCAGACTCAATGTACTGAATGGCCTCCTTCTGCACTGTAAATTCTATGATCTATGATCTTTTAAAGTTGTTTATGTGTTATAAAACAAACACGTTTCTGTTCAAACTCCACATTAAAGACATAGAATCCTTTAATATTCTCATCAATTGTCAATCAAACTGTGAATTCAGAACCCCGCTGCATTAATGGTAGTTTTTGCAACTCAGTTAAACATTTTTTAATGACATGATAATAGCTCTTGGGGAAATCTCAACAAAATATACTGCTGGAACTGCACGACCAGATGCTTTTTTCCCCCAACCTGCGTCTGTCAATCAAAACAGAGAGGTTTTTATAAAATTCTCAGTAACAGCTATAGCCTGCTTTTTTACGATTAAAGAGCTGGGATTTTTTTTAAAAATCAGTTCATAACAGTTGTGCAGACATTATCTACCCTCTCCATGAGCATTTCCAACAACATCATCAATTTGTGATTTCCACATTGCGAATGGAGGTCCTTACAACAGCCAAAGCAAGATCTGTTTGAGCTCAGCAATGAGTTCAAATGGCCCTGTTGAATTGGGGTTTTCTCCTGTGTGAATCATGCTTTGTCCTCTTTCACCTGCTGGGTGGCATGCTGGCATTGTGGTTAACACTGCTGCCTACCAGTGCCAGGGACCTGGGGTGGCACGCTGGCACAGCGGTTAGCACTGCTGCCTCACAGGGCTGGAGACCTGGGTTCAATTCCGGCCTTGAGTTACTGTCTGTGTGGAGTTCACACTTTCTCCTTATGTATGGGTGGGTTTCCTCCGGGTGATCCGGTTTCCTCCTACAGTCCAAAGATGTGCAGGTTAGGTGGATTGACTGTGATAAATTGCCCCTTAGTGTCGAAGGATGTGCAGGTTAGGTGGCGTTATGGGGATAGGGCGGGGGATTGGGTCTAGGTAGGTTACTCTTTCTGAAGGTTGGTGCAGACTCGATGGGCTGAATGGCACTGTAGGGATTCTCGGTTCTAAAGTTTGGAACAGTTGGAAATAGGGACAAGACTTCCACATCGGGTTGCTGCCTGAACCTTTCTAAAGATCCACAGGGCCCTCCTACCTCGGTGAAAATCTGGCCCATAATATTGGCCTTTTCTTTTAAAAGTGCCCTGTTCAAATAAGCGAATCTTGGATGAACTCACACAAAGGTCATGGCAACACTGTAGGGTGAGAAGTGGAGATCAGTGGCAGGATTATTATTTCATGCACAAGTTTGAACAAGACCTCCTCACCGCACAGGACCTTCAACCGACGACATTATACACCAGATACATCGATTACATTTCTTCCTTTGGACCCACGGTGAAGAATCACTGAAACGACTACACGATGACATCAATAAGTTCCATCCAACCATCAGACTCACCATGGACTACTCTCCAAAATCAGTTGCATTCTTGGACACACTCGTCTCCATCAAGGACGGTCACCTCAGTACTTCGCTTTACCGCAAACCCACGGTTAATCTCACAATGCTCCACTTCTCCAGCTTCCACCCTAAACACATTAAAGAAGCCATCCCCTATGGACAAACCCTCCGTATATACAGGATCTGCTCAGACGAGGAGGAGCGTAACAGACACCTACAGGCACTGAAAGATGCCCTCGTATGAACGGGATATGGCGCTCGACTCATCGATCGACAGTTCCAATGCGCCACAGCAAAAAACCGCACCGACCTCCTCAGAAGACAAACATGGGACACAACCGACAGAATACCCTTCGTCGTCCAGTACTTCCCCGGAGCAGAGAAACTACGACATCCTTTTCGCAGCCTTCAACATGTCATCGATGAAGATGAACATCTTGCCAAGGTCATCCCCACACCCCCACTACTTGCCTTCAAACAACCGCGCAACCTTAACCAAACCATTGTTTGCTGCAAACTACCCAGCCTTCAGAACAGCGGCCACGACACCACACAACCCTGCCATGCTAATCTCTGCAAGACGTGCAAGATCATCGACATGGATACCCCCATTACACGTGAGAACACCACCCACCAGGTATGCGGTACATACTTGTGCGACTCGGCCAACGTTATCTACCTCATACGCTGCAGGAAAGGATGTCCCGAAGCGTGGTGCATTGGTGAGACCATGCAGACCCTGCAACAACAGATGAACGGACATCTCGCGACAATAGCCTGGCAGGAATGTTCCCTTCCAGTCGGGGAACACTTCAGCAGTCAAGGGCTTTCAGCCTCTGATCTCTGAGTAAGCGTTCTCGAAGGCGGCCTTCAGGACACGCCATAACGCAAAATCGCCAAGCAGAAACTTATACCGTGTTCCGCACACATGAGTACGGCCTCAACCGTGACCTTGGATTCATGTCGCATTACATTCATCCCCCACCATCTGGCCTGCGAAATCCTACCAACTGTCCTGGCTTGAGACAATTCACACCTCTTTAACCTGGGGTTACCCCATCTCTGGATCTGTAAAGACTTAATTACCTGCTAAAGCAAAAGCATTGTCTTGCATCTTTGACTTTGTCTATATAAATGATTCTGGAACATACCTCTTCATTCACCTGAGGAAGGAGCAGTGCTCCGAAAGCTAGTGATTTGAAACAAACCTGTTGGACGTTAAGCTGGTGTTGTCAGACTTCTTACTGTGCTCACCCCAGTCCAACGCTGGCATGTCCACATCAGGATTATTACTATTCCAGACACTGCCTTTATTAAAATGTTTTCTTCAACATACTTAGTAGAAGTCAGAAAAGTCATGTGTGACTTAAAGACATTAGTTGCAGATGTACAAATGTTGGAGTATATGTGAGATCTGCAGATCACAGCCATTCTCCTCTGATAATATGTTCAGCACAGCCTATCTCCGGTTCAGTGGCTGTGTTTAATCTCCCAACAGATAGTTCAGTAAAAATACTCTCTGCTTCATGAAGCCAGCAAACTTCTGGGTTCCATGGACATCCCACATATTTGGTCATCAACTCTGGCCTGGTGTAAGGTTTTGATAAGTCACTAATGTTTAGGGTTTGTTGTTGGTCCACAACATCGATGAATTTTATTGTTAACCAGATTTTGAATTAAATGGTTTTGTTTGGATTTCTGTTAGTGAGGCAATGGGCAGACAGGACAGCAGAGATATTTACAGCTGATGTTTGTGAGAAACTACACTGAATTATTCTATGACTTTAAGTTGCCTCAGGTTCTGTATTCAGCAGCAACTGTTTGAAGGAATGGCTGAAAAGTAGTTTGTTCTTAAAGCCACACTTTATCTTGAAACAAAACCCATACATTGATTGAATTGATTAACTGTTTGTCAGGCGAAACAACTTTCTGTTTTGACATGATAACTGGAAGTGTTTTTGACATTTGTTCTCAATTGTTTTAGTATTTGCGGGAATGGGTTACAATATGTTATTGTGATTATTTACAATAGGTGTATCATTGTCAAGAGGATGTGACTTTTCTATATCTATCGGAAATGTATATTTGTTTGCAATGTAATGTAAACTCTAGGGGGGGGGGCGCAGGAAAACATAACATGAGCATTTGTCTTTAGTCTGCATGACTAGTTACAGGGGTGACACGCGATGACTTGTATCTCCAGCATTGGAAGAGGTGAATTTGGACTATTTCCAAATGAGGGAGGAGGAATAACGAGAAATGGGATGAACATTGGAAAATCAGAAGGTCTGTTGGCATAGTGTTACCATGGCTTCTGGAATATTACTCTTCCGCACTGTAATTGAAAATATGGGAAAATATGTCATTTGAAACATGGAAGTCTGGCAATACCTGATTTAAGAAACATGAGAGAATGTAGGGAAAAATCCCACGAAGGGTTAACAGCAGCTGCAGGAGAGGGCTGTGAAATTCAGGTAGCCTTTAACAGATAGTCAAGCAGGCTTAGCAAACAAAACAATCGAGAGAATTTTAGTATACAGCTAAAAGCAATGTTTTGCACCTCCTTTTGAAGTTAGGTAAGCAGATGGAAAAGAATGGGTGAGGTTCAGCTGAATTAGGTGATAAATGTTTAAATGTGAGGCAAGTCTTTTAAACTCACCACCAATTGAATCTTTAGTACAAAGCTAAAAGCAATATTTCACACCTTCATTGAAGTTAAGTATGCAGCTGGAAAAGAATGGATGAATTAGGTGACAATTCTAGGTGTGAAATTTGGCTGACACCAGGTTAATATGGAAAGCTGGAGACACGTGTCTATGAGAACACAAACTAGACCCAAATCAAAGTCAAAATTATGAGCTGGGGACACAATTTGATAATAATAAAACTATAGAAATGACAGGAATCAAAAATTTAGATTAAAGGTATATTTTACAATCCAAGTGAAATAAAAGTTACTTTATAATAAAGTCATAAAAACTTAATAACTGTTAGAAAAATATATAAACTCTGAGAAAGGGGCAGCAAAGCAGAGAAGGAACAAGAGAAGCAGAGAAGGAACATGAGTCAGGTCAGAGTCAGCTCTCATAGCTCGGTCATGGGAAAGGGACAGAGCAAAGCACCCGAGCTAAAACAGCGAATACATCTGAAGAAGACCAGATTTTAAAAAGATTGATTGTCAAGTTGGGCCTGAAGGTCCCTTCAACCAACCAGAAGGATCCAGAAGCAAGATCTTTTTACTTTTCTGTAAAGACAGTGATTGCATCTTTTAAAAGAAAAAATATTATAATAAAATAACTTAAAAGTTTTAACCTGAAACAGTGGTTATTAGCCTACTTTACTTACTTAGCAATGCAGGACCCAGGATATCAATGCTACTAAGTGGGTAAGTAGGTAAAATTCTTCTGTGAAGGTATGGGTTATACCGGGGGATAACTTGAAAATATAATTTGACCTGAATAGCACCCACTGAAGCCGGGGAGTCGGGGAGTGAGAATCCCTGTTCACCATTTAGAATGTCGACCCATTTTGGTATAGGGGGAATTCTAAGAATAGTGGTGAGTTTTTAACTTCAGCACCCAGTTCAACACCACTCCAAAGACAGAGAGCAGAAAGACATTGTCCGTGCTGGCAACACTCCGAGGAATTGACGGAGGAGGGGCTTCCATGTTGTCTTCATTGCTTTGCGTTAAGTATATGTAAAATCTTACTTAATAAATTCTACTTGATTCATAATAACTAGTTATTTATACTTTGTTAGGTCATGCACAATCGATGACCCTAATGTGAGAAAATAAGAATTCAGAACATACTAATTTTAACGAGCTGGGTTTACTATCTCAAAACCCT
This sequence comes from Scyliorhinus torazame, assembly GCF_047496885.1. Taxonomy (NCBI): domain Eukaryota; kingdom Metazoa; phylum Chordata; class Chondrichthyes; order Carcharhiniformes; family Scyliorhinidae; genus Scyliorhinus; species Scyliorhinus torazame. The sequence continues at coordinate 324,000,269 of NC_092712.1, read as the reverse complement.
GAAATCGTGCACTATTGCCTTACAGAACCTTAACACATTCTTGTCCATGAACTGTCTCCAATAACACAGGGACCATTGCTCTCATGAAAACTTTGATCATCATTGCTGTCATGGATAACTTCAACTTCCCTAATATTGACTGGAACCGCCTAAGTGCAAATGGTTTGGATGGAGCAGGTTTTTTCAGGTGTGTACAGGAAGGATTCCTGACTCAATATGTAGATAGGCCGACTAGGGGGAAGGCCATATTGGACTTGGTGCTCGGCAACGAACCAGGCCAGGTGTCAGATGTCTCGGTGGGATAGCATTTCGGTGACAGTGACCACAACTCCTTGACCTTCACCATAATAATGGAGAGGGATAGGAACAGAGTATGGGAAGGTATTTAATTGGGGGAGGGGAAATTATACTGCTATTAGACAGGAACTGAGGAGCATAAATTGGGAACAGTTGTCCTCAGGGATATGCACAACAATCATGTGGGGATTGTTTAAGGGGCACTTGCTGCGAGTGCTGGATAGTTTTGTCCCATTGAGACAAGGAAGGAATGGTAAGGTGAAGGAGCCTTGGATGACAAGAGAAGTGCAGCTTCCAGCCAAGAGGAAGAAGGAAGCTTACGTGAGGGTGAGGAAGCAAGGATCTTACTCGGCTCTAGATTTTTACAAGATAGCCAGGAAGGAACTAAAAAATGGACTGAGGAGAGCTAGAAGGGGGCATGAAAAAGCCCTGGCGGAATGGATTAGGGAAAACCCAAAGGTGTTCTACACTTATGTGAGAAATAAGAGGATGATCAGAGTGAGAGTAGGGCCGATCAGGGATAGTCGAGGGAACCTGTGCCTAGAGTCTGAGGAGATGGGGGAGGCCCTAAATGAATACTTTGCTTCAGTATTCACTAGAGAGAGGGACCTTGTTGCTCATGAGAACAGTGTGAACCAGGTTAATAGATACGAACAGGTTGATATTAAGGAGGATGTGCTGGAAATTTTGAAAAGCATCAGGATAGATAAGTCCCCTGGGCCTGATGGGATATACCCAAGGTTACTACGGGAAGCGAGGGAGGAGATTGCTGCGCTGTTGGCGATGATCTTTGTGTCCTCACTCTCCACTGGAGTAGTACCGGATGATTGGACGGAGGCGAATGTTTTTCCCCTGTTCAAGAAAGGGAATAGGGAAATCCCTGGGAATTACAGACCCATCAGTCTTACGTCTGTGGTGAGCAAAATATTGGAAAAGATTCTGAGAGATAGGATTTACGATTATTTAGAAAAACATAGTTTGATTGAAGATAGTCAGCATGGCTTTGTGAGTGGCAGGTCATGCCTCACAAGGCTCATTGAATTCTTTGAGGATATGACGAGACACATTGATGAAGGTCGGGCAGGGATGTATATGAATTTCAGGAAGGCATTTGATAAGGTTCCCTGGTAGATTCATTCAGAAAGTCAGGGGGCATAGCATACAGGGAAATTTGACTGTCTGGATACAGAATTGGCTGGCCAAAAGAAGACATTGAGTGGTAGTGGATGGAAAGTATTCCGCCTGGAGGTCGGTGACCAGTGGTGTTCCATAGCGAACTGTTCTGGGATCTCTGCTCTTTGAGGTTTTTATAAATGACTTGGATGAGGAAGTGGAAGGGTGGGTTAGTAAGTTTGCCGATGACACAAAGGTTGGGGGAGTTGTAGATAGTGTTGAGGGTTGTTGCAGGTTACAACAGGACATTGACAGGATGTAGAGCTGGGCTGAGAAGTGGCAGATGGAGTTCAACCTTGATAAATGTGAAGTGATTCATTTTGGAAGGTCGAATTTGAATGCTGAATACAGGGTTAAAGGCAGGATTCTTCGAAGTGTGGAGGAGCAGAGGGATCTTGGGGCCAAGTACATAGGTCCCTCAAAGTTGCCACCCAGGTTGATAGGGTTGTTAAGAAGGTGTATGGTGTGTTGGCTTTCATTAACAGGGGGATTGAGTTTAAGAGCCGCGAGGCTTTGCTGCAGCTTTGTAAAACTCTAGTTAAACCACACTTGGAATATTGTGTCCAGTTCTGCTCGCCTCATTATAGGAAGGATGTGAATGCTTTGGAGAGGGTACAGAGGAGATTTACCAGGATGCTGCCTGGAGTGGAGGGTATGTCTTATGAAGAAAGGTTGAAGGAGCGAGGGACTTGATAGAGGTGTACAAGGTGATGAGAGGCATGGATAGAGCGAATAGCCAGAGACTTTTCCCCAGGGTGGAAATGGCTGTCATGAGGGGACATAATTTTAAGGTGATTAGAGGAAGGTATAGGGGAGATGTCAGAGGTTGGTTCTTTACACAGAGAGTGGTGGGTGTGTGGAATGTACTGCCAGCAGAGGTGGTGGAGTCAGAGTCATTAGGGACATTTAAGCGACTCTTGGACAGGCACATGGACAGCAGTAAATTGAAGAGGTGTAGGTTAGGTTGATCTTAGATTAGGATAAGTGGTCGGCACAACATTGTGGGCCAAAGGGCCTGTACTGTGCTATGTTCTATGTTCTATCTCAATCCAGAACAATCTCAGAAATTATCAGTATCATTAACAAACTAAGGCAGACCTGTTTCCTTTCTGAGGGGAATTATTACCAGAGCTTTTACAAGTGCATATGCGTAGTGTGTAATTGTTCACTATTTTAAAAAACATTTAGAGTACCCAATTCATTTTTTCCAATTAAGGGGCAATTTAGCGTGTTCAATCCACCTACCCTGCACATCTTTGGGTTGTGGGGGCGAAACCCACGCAAACACGGGGAGAATGTGCAAACTCCACATGGACAGTGACCCAGAGCCGGGATTGAACCTGGGTCCTCGGCGCCGTGAGGCAGCAGTGCTAACCACTATGCCACCGTGCTGCCCTATTGTTCACTATTTTAACAAAAGTCTTAAACTATCTATTTTAACCTGGAGTTATATCTTCATTAAAGTGACAAAATGATGAATTTCATTGAAATCTATTGCAAAGTTCACTATCAATATTATAAAGTGCAAATTGAACCCAATCAGCTTGAGATAATGCAGTCCAAAACATTTTGTGATATTATACACTCAGTATTGTTAAGCAACCTCCCACTGCCCCAGGACAGACCTGCCTGGGAGCAGAAACACAGACAAATGTATGTGTCTGGTTGTTGCACTTGACAGCCTTTGACTACTAGCATAAGGTCTTCCTATGTCAAAGGAAATTAAATTTAGCAAAAACGTTTGAGCCAATTTAAAGTTGAGTCAAGGCCTCTCTCCTGTAATGTGCCTTTAAGAGATATCAGCCTATCATCACGAGAAGGTAAATTGTGTAATTTGATCCAGTCTTAGTTTCACTTCTGCTTTGAGCTGAGTGCCCGCGCACAGCTCTGATGATTTAAAGTTTTATACCTGTGTAGGGCTGTTCTCATGTGCCTGCTCTTAATACATGAACCCACAACATTTTTAACAAATCCCGCATGAGTGATTTTTTCTTGCATCTTGCACAGTAAATAAACCAAGGTATTATTTCATTATAACACAACATGGTGATCAGCGGTGGATCAGCGGTGGATCAGCGGTGGATCAGCAGTGGATCAGCGGTGGATCAGCGGTGGATCAGCGGTGGATCAGCGGTGGATCAGCGGTGGTTGGTCAAACAGTGTGGCAGATTAAGTACAGGTATGAGCTTTGATCATCCTCGATGGCATGAGACAAGCTGGTCAAGAGACGATCAAGTGATGGTGAAGAACTAATAAGTTGACAGATCTGTGAGTGATACCGCATGTCGAAAGGGCAAGACCCGTATGCTAATCCCTCCCCCTCCCCAGCCCAAGTCTCTAATGAATGTATTTCAAGTTATTCGAGTTTACCCTTTGTATTTATATCATTACATCTCCCCCATTCAGGTTTCTGAATTCATAGTTCTGGTGGTCTGGAGGCCATATAACTTGCCTATCTCATTCTCACGATTGTAAGAGGAGTGATAAGTTCTGTCATTGCAGCTAACCTCTGTTGAGTTGGAGGTTGTTCTGGTGTCTGAGTATCTTTCAATCCTTTTTTGCATTTCTTGGTGTTGAAACTCTCTGTATCGATTCGGCAGTTGTGATGATGGTGGTTGGTGTTCCATCCCATTTCTTATGGGCTAGACGAGTGTTGTGTTTGTCTCCATGCTACTTTTTCCTCTTCTTTCATTGTTTGGGTCAGTGTGATGGTCTCTGTGGTGGATGACCATTCCTGTTATGAGAATGTGTTTTTTTTAGTGAGCTCACCTTTACCTTTGGCTGTGTGACGTGCTGTCAGTAATGGCCACCTGCTCCTTGGTTCCAGCATCGCCTGTGGTGCTGTGATGCAGACCGGGAGTTATGGTTTGTTGGTTGCAGTGTTGGCCTCATGAATAGTCATTGCAGCCAGAGGCTGAGGGTCTTCTGCTTGTTGGGTGCTTTCTTGCCATTCCTCCACTGGAGGCATCATGGTCACCATCTGAGTGGTTGGTTGGTCTGACCAATGAGGACGTTCCAGCAGCTGCAATGGAAATGGACAAAGCTGCTCAGCAAAGAGAGGAGACATTTCAGAGCTGAATTCCCAGTCAGGATATTCTTTCTTGTTTGAGCTTTCGGGAACTTGCAGTTCTGTGTACTGTCAAACAGTGCTTGCCTTTCATTTTATTCATTCATTCATGGAATGTAGGCATCGCTGGCTAGGGCAGCATCTATTTTCTAGGCATAACAGCCCTTGAGAAGGTGGTGGTGAGCTGTCTTCTTGAACCGCTGCAGTCGCTGTGGTGTAGGTGCACCCACAGTGCTGTTGGGGGGGGGGGGGGGGGAGTTCCAGGATTTTGACCCAGTGACAGTGAAGGAACGGTGATATATTTCCAGGTCAGGATGGTGAGTGACTCAGAGGGGAACCTCCAGGTGGTGGGGTTCCCAGGTATCTGCTGCTCTTGTCCTTCTAGATGGTAGTGGTCGTGGGTTTGGAAGGTGCTGTCTCGGGAGCCTTGGTGCCCTCCTGAAGTGCATACTGTAGTTCTGAATGCTGTCAAACTTCTTGAATGTTGTTGGAACTGTCGTCATCTAGGCAAGCAGAGAGTACTCCAGTACACGCCTGACTCTGCTGACCTGTGCATTGCAGATGGTGGACAGGCCTTGGAGAGTCAGGAGGTGAGTTACTTGCCACAGGATTCCTAGGCTCTCACCTGTTTCTGTAAGCAGAGTATTGATGTGGCCAGACCAGTTCAGTTTCTGATCAATGATAACCCCTTGGATGTTGATAGTGGGGGATCTAGTGATGGTAATGCCGTTGAATGTCAAAGGTTTTTCCCTGATTCCCATTGATCCCAGTTTTCCTGGGGCTCCTTGATGCCATACTCGATTAAATGTTGCCTTAATGTCAAGGACAGTCACTCCCACCTCTGGAGTTCAGCTCTTTTGTTCATGTTTGAACCGAGGCTGTAATGAGGACAGGAGCTGAGTGACCCTGGCAGAGCCAAAACCGAGTGTCTTGAATCTCCTGCCATTTTGAGGCGATTTAGGATGATACAGACATAAAGGCGGTTACGGATGAGGTCCATCAGCTCAAAGATCTGTTTGCTGCCATATCACAATTGTTTCAGAAGCATTCCTACAACCAGAAAGCAGATACTTCTGGGCCCATAAAATGGTATGTTCATTATCTGAAGCCAAAGGTATCTCAGCCATGGTTCTGTGTTTGACAGGACCATAACACTAGCTCTGATGTCCAATTTAATGTTTGTAAAATGATCCTTATCTGAAATGTCCATATTCCAATAGGAGAATCCAGGATCATTGACCTCACCCAAGAAGCATGGTGGTGAGTCCCCTTGCTAAGCACCTCACGAATCGTCTTTGATTCTTCTGTGTGTTTCGATGTTTGGGCCTCACATACTTTGCTGAAGTGTCTAATTCTGTTACATTTAAAGCATTGGGCTGAAATTGCAGGAAATTGATCTTACCTATTGGGGCATTTTGCTCCACAGTGCTGCCTTGCTCACTCTACTGGTCAGTTACGGTATTACTTCTCTTGGCCTGGAGTCCCCCTGTTTCTGTGCTGTTTAACGAGCTGGCCCGTGAAGTTTCCATTGTACAAGGATTTATTTTCTCCTCTTAAAATTGATCTGTGCTCCACCTGGAGTTCAGACTGCCTGACAACCTGGACAGCATTCTTCAGGGTTAGATCTTCCTTCACTTGTAACATGTAGGGCAGCACAGTAGCACAAGTGATTAGCACTGTGGCTTCACAGCGCCAGGGTCCCAGGTTCGATTCCCTGCTGGGTCACTGTCTGTGCGGAGTCTGCACGTTCTCCCCGTGTCTGCGTGGGTTTCCTCCGGGTGCTCCGGTTTTCTCCCACAGTCCAAAGACGTGCAGGTTAGGTGGATTGGCCATGATAAATTGCCCGAAGTGACCAAAAAAGGTGAGAAGGGGTTATTGGGTTACAGGGATAGTGTGGAAGTGAGGGCTTAAGTGGATCGGTGCAGACTTGATGGGCCGAATGGCCTCCTTCTGCACTGTATGTTCTATGTCTGAGAGTGCATCATCTGCCATTTCTACAATTATTCTATCCCTGACAAATTCAGATTCGCAGCCTTCAGCCATCCTGTAGAGATCGTTAATGAATTAATTGACAGGGATTAGGAAATCTCATTGGGCATTAAATGACTCAGAGAAGGAAATGTTGAAAGGCATTAATCACAGATCCAATCACAATGGTAGTGAATCTGATTCTGCTAACACTGGTGAAATGATCTCGACAAGAATGATTCCTCACACAAGTTTATCAAAGAGAAGCGGATTCTGAGAACTCGAAGACCGAAGGTGACCAAAGGAAAGAGGAGTCCAAATCTAATTGCAAAAAACAGCGATTTTAAAATAATTTTAGAGTACCCAATTCATTTTTTCCAATTAAGGGGCAGTTTAACTTGGCCAATCCACCTAGCCTGCACATCTTTGGGCTGTGAGGGCGAAACCCACGCAAACACGGGGAGAATGTGCAAACTCCACACGGACAGTGACCCAGAGCCGGGATCGAACCGGGGTCCTCAACGCCGTGAGGCAGCAATGCTAACCAACTGCGCCACCATGCTGCCCCATGCAATAACAGTGATGATGATTCAGACAAGAGTTCTGAATCCGATTTGAACATAGAACATACAGTGCAGAAGGAGACCATTCGGCCCATCTAGTCTGCACCAACCCATGTAAGCCCTCACTTTCACCCTATCCCCGCAACCCAATAACCCCTCCTAACCTTTTTGGACACTAAGGGCAGTTTAACATGGCCAATCCACCTAACCTGCACGTCTTTGGACTGTGGGAGGAAACCGGAGAACCCGGAGGAAACCCACGCAGACACGGGGAGAATGTGCAGACTCCGCACAGACAGTGACCCAGTGGGGAATCAAACCTGGGACCCTGGCGCTGTGGAGCCACAGTGCTAACCACTGTGCTACCATGCTGCCTCTTTGGAATGTCATCTTGGAGTAGTGAGTCCAGATTGGTAGCATGTATGTTATAGTACATTCTTTGATGATTACGTTGCTCTTTCATTTTCTACATCACTGGCAGATGGTCTGGATTTGGAAGTTGTATCGATGGTAATGTTGTTCTCAGATCACGATTCATGAGCATTTGTGTCGGTGACAGTCCTGTTGATAAAGGAGTTGTTCTGTAGGATAGCAGCGCAAGGTGGGTGTCTGACGTAGAATACAAAGCTTTATTTGTGAGTTGCTTTATGATATGTACTCTTTTTTCTACCTTTCTGTTCGACTGTGGGTAATGTGGACTTGATATCATGTGTTTGAAATTGTAGAGTCTTGAAAAGTCAGCCCAGGTGTTGTTGTCGAAACAAGGTCCATTGTCTGACATGACAGTGGTTGGTATTCCATGTCGGGAAAAGGTTTCTGTGCTTGCTTTTATTACAGATTTGGAGGTCAGATCAGGTAGCTTCAATACCTCCGGATAATTCGAGTAATAGTCGATAATGAGCACGTTGTCACAACCATTTGAATGAAATAGGTCTAGACTTACTTTGGCCCAGAGAGAGATTTCCAACTAATGTTGCTGTAGAGTCTCCTTGCACTGCGCAGGCTGAAACTTCTGACACGTCTCACATCCAAGGACCATGTCAGTGATGTCCCGATTTATACCTGGCCAGTAGACAGCTTGTCTCGCCCTTCGCTTGCACTTCTCAATTCCAAGGTGACCCTGATGAATCTGACTGAGTATCATGGGCCTGAGGTGCAGCGATATGACTATCCAGTCGAGTCGAAGAAGTAGACCATCCACGATCGACAAATCTGCTTGAACGTTTCTAAATTGAGGACACTGCCCTTTCAGGTGGACATTATTGATATAGTGTATGACGTACTGTAGCAATGCACCCTTCTTTGTCTCCTCTCGGATAAGGTTCATTTTTTCATCAGAGGCTGGAAGTTTGTCTACACACAGCTGTACTTGAGATTCAACATGTTGTATGAACTCAAATGGTTCACTTTGTGAAGTGAAGGAGCGTGATAACGCATCTGCTATGCTCAGATTTTTTCCTGGCGTACAGATGAGGTCGAAGTCATATCTTCTGAACTTCATCAAAATTCTCTGGACTCGAGGAGTCATGTCATTGAGTTCCTTCTGTATTATGTGAACCAACGGTCTGTGATCCATTTCTCCAGTGAAAGTAGGGAGTCCATAGACATAGTCGTGGAACTTCAGGGTGCCGATTAATAGACCAAGATATTCTTTTTCTATTTGAGCATATCGACATTCTGTTGGTGTCATCGCTCTGAATGCAACAGGAACCCAAGATGAACGGTCTTCTTTCTGCAACAACACTGCTCCTATTCCGTCCTGACTTGCATTTTAGTCAAAATATTTGTCTCCCTGTTTGGATTGAAAAATGCCAATATTGGCGCAGTTGTTAGTTGTGATTTCAAATCAAGTCATTCTTTTTGATGATCACTTGTCCATTTGGAAACGGTCGATTTCTTGATCAAGTTTCTAAGAGCTGTTGTTTGGTTTGATAAATTAGGTATGGATTTGCTTAAGAAGTTGACAACGCCTAGGAAAATTAGAACTGCTTTTTTGTTTTCTGGCACTTTCATTTCTTGAATGGCTGCGATTTTGCCAACGTCAGGTCGCACACCGTTTTCAGAAATTTGGTCTCCAAGGAACTTAAGCGTAGAAGTGCCAAAGCTACACTTGGATTGATTCTGCTTAAGGCCCTACTTGAGTATGCACTGAAAAACTTTGCTCAGTCTCGAGATATGTTCTTCTTTTGTTGATGACCATATGATAATGTCATCTACATAGACACGAACACCCTCTCTTCCCTCAGTCACCTGACCCATAATGCGGTGGAAGATTTCAGACGCAGAGATTATTCCAAAAGGCATCCTGTTCAAGCTTTGAAAGCCAATTAGCTGAAGCGCCTGTGTCCAACTTGAAATTAATTGGGCAGTCGTTAACTTTTAACACTGTGTTCCATTCGGTGTCAGAATTAATTTAATTAATTAATTTGGTAGATGATGTTACTTCAATTGGGGCTGGTTTAGCACAGGGCTAAATAGCTGGCATTTAAGGCAGACCAAGGCAGGCCAGCAGCGCGGTTTCAATTCCCGTACCAGCCTCCCCGAACAGGCGCCGGAATGTGGCGACTAGGGGCTTTTCAATGTAACTTCATTTGAAGCCTACTTGTGACAGTAAAAGCGATTTTCATTTTTCATTTTTTCATTTCAGTGGAGTTTTCATACTTTTCAATGATCCCTGCAAATAATGTATTTTCCACAGTGTAACTATCTGAATCTGTTGGCAGCACAGTAGCACAGTGATTAGCACTGTGGCTTCACAGCGCCAGGGTCCCAAATTCGATTCCCCGCTGGGTCACTGTCTGTGCGGAGTCTGCACGTTCTCCCTGTGTCTGCGTGGGTTTCCTCCGGGTGCTCCGGTTTCCTCCCACAGTCCAAAGACGTGCAGGTTAGGTGGATTGGACGTGTTAAATTGCCCTTAGTGTCCAAAAAGGTCAGGAGGGATTATTGGGTTACGGGGGTAGGGTGGAAGTGAGGGCTTAAAGTGGGTTGGTGCAGTCTCGATGGGCCGAATAGCCTCCTACTGCACTGTATGTTCTAATAGGAAATCTGAGGCCAGTGTTGTCAATACTGGTTTAACAAATTATCAAAATCTGCCAAAAGGTGTATTGTGCAGAGCTTTCTGCTCGAGTCTCCCAACTGCATTTGCCAGAAACTTTGCGATGCATCTAATTTGGTGAAGCTGCATGCATTTACCATCTCACTGGGGATTTCCTCTCATTTTGGGATGGGATCGCGTTCCCTCATGATGATCACGTTGAGGTCCTTGGGGTCTATACATATCCACAGATCACCTGAAGGTTTATTCGCACAAACCATCGAACTGACCCAGTCAGTCAATTTAGTGACTCTGGAAATTATTCCTTGCTGTTGGATCCTTTCGAATTCTAGCTTTAATCTTTCTCTTAGTGGAGCAGGAATTCTCCTCGGTGGATGAATTATCGGTTTTGCATCCGTCCTTAGTAAAATCTTGTATTTGAATGGAAGCATGCCTATGCCTTTGAAGATATCTGGATATTGATCAAGGGTACCTTGGATATCATCATGCAGTACAGGTTGAGCCGAAGTTGCAGTATAAATTCGCTGTATTAGGCTTGTGTACCTAAGAGTGATGATTTATTTGACTTGACAATCTCAAATCTTAGTGTTGTCTCAATATCCTTGTTGGAAACCATCAAATAGCATCATTCAATTGATGAGATTGAATTGCCATTGTCGTCTTTTAATCTGCCAGGCAGCTGGAAATAATTTAGGGGTTTGCTTAAGCCTTGGGAGATCAAGCTTTGAAAGCCAATTAGCTGAAGCGCCTGGTGTCCAACTTGAAATTAATTTGGCAGTCGTTAACTTTTAACACTATGTTCCATTGTGTTGGAATTAATTTAATTAATTAATTTGGTCGGTGAAGTTACTTCAGTGGCGTTTTCATATTTTTCAATGATCCCTACAAAGAATGTATTTTCCAGAGAGTAACTATCTGAATCTGTTGAAAAATTATGTTCTACATCTTCTTCCTTGGATTACACTGCGAACATTAATCTGCTTGAAATCGGTTGAGCAGATTTAAATGCGAATGACGATCTGCACTGTGCAGCATAATGATTTAATCTGCCACATTGTTACATCAAACTTTCTTTTGTCTTGACCCGCAATGTACTGAAAAGAATTGTAGATCTCAATTGCATGTAGACCTACCATAGTTAATAGCAGAGCAATTTTACGAGCATCTGTTGCATTAGTTAAGTCAGAAGCTTCTAAATAAATCTGAAATTGCTGTTTGAATAAATGGCAGTTTACTTTTAAGTTACCGGTGATCCTCAGATGTCAAGGAGATTGAGTTTTGTCCATCGAGCTGCGATTCTGCAATCGAAGATGATGCTTCGCCAGTCGAATAGCTGCTAAGTTTTTACTTTTTTCTTATCCTACTAGATTATACTAGCCTGTTTCTGTAGCCAAAAGGCTGGTCCCATGTTATATTACTCTTTTGGTAATATATCTCGTTACTCTTTGCTTCTTATCCAGAATGGTCTGATGGTGTGATTCTGAACAAAAACATGAGTCTTCAACTTAAAGCAAACTAATTTATTGAGTAACAATTGATTAATATTGCGTTTGCACACCCCACAGAATTATAACTAGTAATCAAGTAATTTATATTAAAGTATTAACTAATTCAAACAACATGTGCTGAATTCATAGATCATAGAATTTACAGTGCAGAAGGAGGCCATTCGGCCCATCGAGTCTGCACCGGCTCTTGGAAAGAGCACCCTACCCAAGGTCCACCCCTCCACCCTATCCCCATAACCCAGTAACCCCACCCAACACTAAGGGCAATTTTGGACACTAAGAGCAATTTATCATGGCCAATCCACCTAACCTGCACATCTTTGGACTGTGGGAGGAAACCGGAGCACCCGGAGGAAACCCACGCACACACGGGGAGGATGTGCAGACTCCGCACAGACAGTGACCCAAGCCGGAATCGAACCTGGGACCCTGGAGCTGTGAAGCAATTGTGCTATCCACAAGGCTACCGTGCTGCCCAAATTATGCTGTGATCTATCTATCTTACTATCTATCTATCTATCTTACACTCTACTGTCTAGTCACTCCTAGTTGGAAGAGAGACAAAGAACAAATTCTCTGGATGTTCTTATTTATAGTGGGATCCAGTGGTGCCCTCTAGTGGTTGTGTTACACTGAGATGTAATAATTAACCCTTTAGTTATCTACATATATACATATCATTACAAGGTCCACAGTGCGTCTTTAAAGTAAAGGAGGCAAATAGCCGAGGAGATGAAATAATCAGTCACCAATTCCTTTTGTGAATGAGGAGGAAGGTGGGTGAAGAACCCTACACTGATTCTGCCACCACATTGGTTAATGGAAAACAGACAGTTCATGGCACCAATAGCGTACTATCCTCTGATTCTGATAATGATGTGAAAAGTAGTTTCAGTCCACCACCAGTGTAAGGGACAAATGTCTATTCAATTCAACACATCTTCTATGGACACGCCTAGCCACAGGCTTCACTTTGGTAACTCTGAAAGTAAAGGAGGAAAGTTGAAAACTGGACAGCATAGATTGTACAGGTCCATCGTATAATAAGAGATAAAAGCTGTGATTACAAAGATCCCAATGAAGAGGTAAATGCTGTAAAACAAAGAATGGTGCATATAGAGCAAATCAACACTGCGAAGAGTGAATCCTCACATTTACTTGTCACTGAAAGTAACCATGTGGAGGAGAAGAGAGAATGTAAAGATGGAGGGGTTGAAGAGTGTTGAAATGAATCAAATATTCCCTCAGCATTGACAATACGGCCTGTAGTTTGGCTGCAGAAGATCCTGGGAATTTGGATAAACATTCATTGGACAATCAGAAAAGACTGGCTGCATTACACAAGAGATGGAGAGAGACAGAAATGCAGAAGAAACTCATTTGGGGGCCCTCTCCTATTTGGGACAGTCAGAAACCTGACAAAGGGAAGCACGTTGCCTTTGACTTTGAAGAGAGTGAAAACAAGGCATCGATTGTTGATATTAGATGGAGTTCTAAAACCAAAGATGCAAACCCATTAGCAGAAGAACAGAGAGATCTAATAAAGATATGGAAAGAGTACAGACAGAGTTGTAGGGAAACACCAGGGGGCATTCCATTAACAAATCATGCTTAAGACATAATAAACTCTGAACCAATAGAGCTACAACCATCTCGACTAAAACCACATAGACTGGTTCAGTTAGAGACTGAAATAGAGTGCATGGTGCAATTGCTGTGGTGCACAAATTTGGGAAATTGAAGGCCATGTTAGTGGGTGAAATGGTGCTGGCCACCACAGACAATTTAAAATGCCCACAGATGCCAGTAACCTAAGGGTAGGGTAGATGCTACCAGCCCTTCAGCATGACAAAAAACAAAGCTTAGTACATACAGACCATAATCTGCTTGCATTTATAGAGAAGTTTAAAACCTGGAACACAAGATTATTCCATTGGAGTTTATTATTGCAACAGTTCAATGTTAAAATTGTGCACTTTCCTGGAAAGGATAATGTGATGGCGGATGCTTTGTCATGGATTTAACAGCTGATGAGTTATCAATGTAGAGACAGGGAAGGGATCTTACCTTGTGATTATGGATGGATATGTGTTTGTGATTTACGTCTTGCATTCCCATTAATGAAACGTCAGGGCCCTGACTTTTCATTCCGTTTAGGGAGGGAGGTGCATCAGGGTCCTTCCTGTTGATTCCCTTATTTCCCCTTTATTTTTATCATTATTATTTTTGTTCCATAATGCTTAATGGAACATGTATCTTTAAGTCAAACTGCAGAGGGAATGAGGAATTTAAGAAGTTGCAACATCGCATTTGGCGTGAGTGTTTGAACAGGAGAACTCAGAATTTATGGCACCCAATAGATGGTGTGCGCCCAGTTTGATTGGTTGGCTGGTGGCCAATGAATTGCATGATAGCACAGTGGTTAGCACTGTTGCTTCACAGCACCAAGGTCCCAGGTTCGATTTCCGGCTTGGGTCACTGTCTGTGCGGAGTCTGCACGTTCTCCCCGTGTCTGCGTGGGTTTCCTCCGGGTGCTCCGGTTTCCTCCCACAAATCCCGAATGACGTGCTGTTAGATAATTTGGACATTCTGAATTCTCCCTCTGTGTACCCGAACAGGTGTTGGAATGTGGCGACTAGGGAATTTTCACAGTAACTTTATTGCAGTGTTAGTGCAAGCCTGCTTGTGACAATAAAGATTATTTAAAAAAAAGAAATGGCCAAAAGGCCTTGTTCTCCCGGTAACAAGAGGTGATTGGGTCCTGCCTGAGTGGGCTGATTTTCAGAGAGTGAGGAGAAGTTCAGTATCCTGGACACTCAGGGCAAAGGACCTGTTCTCTCTCTCTCATGTTTTGTCCAGAAAAGCTGCTGTATTTCTGAAACTGCAGAGACCTGAATGAATCTACAGTGCAAACCATTACAGACTGAAACAGAAATCTCAAACTGAAAGCCTGGTTTGAAGGACATTGTGCACTGCCAAGGTGTGGGGCCTGAGGAGGGGGCATGATCGTGAAAGGGGGGAGAGTGGTGAAGGGGGTGCATAAAGTGGAGGGAATGTGTGAAGGGTGTATGAAGGGGGGGCTGTCAAGGCTGGGAATGAAGGGTGAGGGATAATGAAGGGTGGGGGCAAGTTAAAGTGGGGAATTAGGAATTAGATCATAGTTAACCAGTTGTGTTTTCTGCATATGGGGGCGGCATGGTAGCACAGTGGTTAGCACTGTTTCTTCACAGCGCCAGGGTCCCAAGTTCGTTTCACTGCTTGGGTCACTGTCTGTGCGAATCTGCACATTCTCTCCTTGTTTGCGTGGGTTTCCTCTGTGTGCTCCTCCCACAAGTCCCGAAAGACATGCTGTTAGGGAATTTGGACATTCTGAATTCTCCCTCAGTGTCCCCGAACAGGCTCCGGAATGTGGCGACTGGGGAATTTGCACAGTAACTTCATTGCAGTGCTAATGTAAGCCTACTTGTGACAATAAAGAATGTTATTATTATTGTTATTGTTATATTTCATATAACAATAACAAGCGGGGAGATGGTTGGGGAGGTACACGTGGCAGTGAAGGAATGACTTGTGAGGATGGTGTGTGTCTTGGAGAGGAACCTGCAGGTGATAATATCTGCATGCGCCTACTCCTTCTTGGTGGTGGAGGTCATGTTTAGAAGGTGCTGCCGCAGAGCCTTGGTGAGTTCCCAGCTTTCTTTGTTCCTTATATACATTTTAAATTTAATTTCACTGCATGGTTACTTCTCAGCGGTGCCACATTGAGTTTGTTATTTACATTCTGGACTATTTCTTTACCGTGCCACCCACTGCTACCCTTGGCACAGTGTCCTTTTCCCCAGAGTTAAAGGCATTATTCCCTTGAATTCCCAAGTGCTTCCAGTTACTTCTGATCGCTTCTGAATGAAGAGGTTCGCTTTCACAACCTTGACAAGCAGCGGTGGCTTCCGAGTAGTTTTGTGCTTTCAAATGTGATCATTAAAAAATAAGTCTTGCATGTGAATGAATATTCGTTCCAAATTACAACGTTTGATGTCAGATCAGCAATGAATACTTACAAACTTTTGTAAATGCTGAAGAATGTTGGATTTTTTTCTGGTAGTGAGGCATCTTTGAAGAGTCGTTTTTAAAGCCAGTCAGGTTTTGTAACCTGATATTCTCCAAGAACTTCATAACTCACTTATGGGCACAGATCAGACCATAGGACCCAGAGGAGAAACAATTTACTGGCTGGGTATGAACAACAACACTGGTTGTCAAGAGGTGCCAGGCATGCCAATAGCATGCGACAAGTTAGCACAAAGCATCATTTAGTCCATATGCAGTCCCTACCCATTCTTCATCCAAAATCGCAATTGACTTCTTTAATGCCCCTGGCACTGACTTCATTGACCACTTTATTTGATAATTGCAAGTCTGCTGCAACTGTTACACTCTAATTGTTATTCTCAGATTATTTGGTGTGCCTAGAGAGATAAATCCGATTATGGTCTGCAATTTATTGGTAAGCCACTCCTGGATATATATGAGAAGTGGCATATCGATCACACTACTCCTTCCCCGCATTACCCTAGGTCTAACAGCCTAGCTGAACAAATTATTCACAAAACGAAATACCTAATTCTCAAATACACACAGACCAATCAAGATTTACACATTTCAATGTGACACCTGAGAGTGACACCTTTAAGTGAAACTATTCCATCACCAGCAGAGCTGATGATTGTCAGGCCAGTGGGTACCAATTTACTAATTCTTACCTATTCTACTCTTTCAGAAACTAGAGAGAAACTTAAGAGAAGATGAGCAATCGGCACGATAAAAATGCAGGTACATAATTGTCAAGTTTACAGTTGGGACACATTCACATGCAGATTCCACAGAAGGTACATGGCAACCAGACGAGACAACAAGGATTTGCTCATAACCGAGGGCCCACCAAATCATTCCAGACAAAGGTGCAATGGTGAGGCACAATCAAGAACAAATCAGATCCGTTCCAGCTTCTCAATCACCGTACAGTCCTATTGCATCCAAGACAAGATTCAAAATGCAATCAGGAGCAACATCCAAGAAATTCGATGCCACAGATCCTGTGAGCAATTAATGCAATCTCCATGAAAATGTTACTTATTACAAGACCTGGATGTACCAGTGGAATACCTTTACACTTTAGAGACTCATAGATGCATCAGCTCCATCCACTTATTTAACAATAACTCAACATGAACATGTAGTTACACTGGGGAAAATTATCCCGAGAAAGAAAGGGAGACATTGCAATGTGCCTTTAAGGGATATCAGCTTGACATCACTGGAAGAGAAATGTGTCTTGTCATCCAGTCTTAGTTTCACTTTTGTTTTGAGCAGAGCACACACACACCTGCACAGCTCTGATGACTTCAAGCTTTATACCGATAGATAAGTGTTCTAATGTGCACAGACTTAATAACAACATGTTTACCAAATGCCTTATTAGTGATTGGTGCACTGTTACAGTAAATAAACCCATGGTATCACATTATTATAATAACACAACATTTTCAAGCCCCCCCTCCTTGCCGATAGGGAGAGGTGAGAATTTTGTGTAAGGTAAAAGGCTTTTCTCAAATTTTGGTGCATTAATCAAAATGGGAATCTGTTGTCTGTGTGAAGAGTTCATTGAGGTAGGAGGCTAAAACACCCAAGCTCACTTCATTTCCATCGCGATACTGGACGCGATCTAGTCCTGTACATATGTGGAATCCTCCAGTCTGTATGACAATGTCAAAGAGGCAGCAAACTGACAAACCACCATTCCTCCCTATGGTCCAGGAGAAATTAATGCTTCCCGAGTATCTTGGTCACATTATCAGGGCCCTCTCATGAACGCCTACCCCTTGGATTGAAATAATTTAGACTGAAGCATTCATGAACATGTGCAGAATCGTTGACCTGAAAGATTGCTTCCTGTATTGATACATTACAGTGCAGTGGTAGAAAATTCAAATTGTTAAAACAAAACCTTACCAACTTCGGACATTTCGGGGACGGAGGCAGAGTAAGGTCCTTCCAAAAAAGTTGGTGCATTATCATTTATATCCTGCACCTTGATGATAAACTCAGATTCCGGTTCGAGGGGCTTGTTTGTTTTTCTGTCCAAAGCTTGAGCATGAAGAATATAATGTATTCTCTGCTCACGGTCTAAACTTTTAGTTGCGTGAATATCTCCCGTGCTGTCGTCAATAACGAATATAGAGCCAGCTCCTTCCCCTGAAAGGATGTACTTGACTGATCCATCACCTTTATCTGCGTTCGAGTGAAGCTGAAAGAAATATAATGGATTGGTAAGTTTATGTGTATAAATATGTTGACATCTTAATCAAATCCTGTGCTGTTTTCACTATCTCTTGGTTCGTGATGTGCTAGGATTCCATGGACACTGGTCACATTCTGATACCTTAACTGTCCACACTTCATGAGATCACATAGATCACATTTCACAGCTATTCAACCATGGGTCATTTGGGATAAGTCTGTTTTCACCCGGAATCTCATATCCCATTTTCCACAAAAATTGGATTTGGATTTTGTTTATTGTCACGTGTACCGAGGTACAGTGAAAAGTATTTTTCTGCGAGCAGCTCAAATGATCATTAAGTACATGAAAAGAAAAGCAAATAAAACAAAATACATAATAGGGCAACACAAGGGACACAATGTAACTACATAAGCACCGGCATCGGATGAAGCATACAGGGTGTAGTGTTAATGAGGTCAGTCCATAAGAGGGTCGTTTAGGAGTCTGGTGACAGTGGGGAAGAAGCTGTTTCTGAGTCTGTTCGTGCGTGTTCTCAGACTTCTGTATCTCCTGCCCGATGGAAGAAGTTGGAAGAGTGTGTAAGGCGGGTGGGAGGGATCTTTGATTATGCTGCCCGCTTTCCCCAGGCAGCGGGAGGTGTAGATGGAGTCAATGGATGGGAGGCAGGTTCGTGTGAAGGAATGTGGATAATTTTCTTTATTCCCAGATTAATTTTAGCACAGCTGTGATTGACTGAAACAGCAAAGGAGGAATTGAATATGTAATATTAATTCTATTTAACATCACATTACACAGGCGAGTCGCTACATCAAATAGACTACTGCAGAGCTTATGACTATTTGAATAACAGTAATTCCATGGTTTAGTATTAACCAAATAAATCATATTTATAAGCTCCAGTTCTGAAAATCACAGCATTTTGCTGATGAACCAAATGATTTCCATCTTCCCAGTGCTGTATTTGAATTGCGTGTTGCTGTGGTTTACTGATATGTTCTGTGCTTCGATTCAATTCTTCCAGATTTTTGATTGCGAGAGGGAATGCAAAACTGCTGTGATCGAATAGAAACATAAGCAGCAAAACTCTCACTGATTAGTTTAAAGAAGTACAGCAAACAATCCAGAAAGCCAATACAGGGCGGCATCTACCGGCTGCGTCACGCCTGAAAAGCATCATAGCGCAACCCCGCCGGTAGATGCCGTGAGATCCCTTCTGGGAACTACCCGGCTCACCACGTCGCGATGTGAATCCCACCTATTGTGGGCGGTCACCTTTTAGCAAATCTGCTTATTGAGCGAGACTGCTAGACGGATCCACGATCTGCCCAAGGTGTGGGATTTAACCCCTTCACCTCCGAGACCTGGCACTGCCAAGGTGTCACTGCCAGCTGGCAAGGGCATTTCCAGGGTGCCAAGCTGGCATTTTTAAAGTGAGAGGGTTTGGATCCGGGGGTGCCCTGTGCAGGCGTGGTGGGGGTGTGGAAGAGGGGGCTGAGGACCCCCTTACAGGTGAGTTGGGACTTTGGGGAGTTTCAGGGGTCGCTTCAGGGAGTTGAGAGATTGGGACATCATTTGAAAATGGCGCCCCAATCTCCTCCTGCATTGAGGAGTTCTGGTGCACGGGCTCCTCTGTGTAGAAAACGGGACTAAGTGTGGCCTGGTCGGCGAGTTCTGATCCGAGGACCTGAACTTACCCGAATGGGAACAGAGTCCCGTTCGATAGCGTGAGGTCTCTCGGAGCGCTGGGAAACACCCGGCCAAACACGCTCATTATGGGACTGTTTTCATTTGGGCTGATTTCCCCCAGAATGTGATCATTTATTGTGAGGGGGAACTGATGACAAAGGTATGGAGGTTATGCTTCAGTTGTACAGGGCATTGGCGAGACCACCTCTGGAGTTTTGTGTCCCCTTATTTAAAGAAGGATGTAAATGTGTGAGATGAAGTACAGAGAAGGTTTGTTGGCGAATAACAGAATCAGTTATCAGGGTACAGATGGAGGCCATTCTGCCCATCATGTCTGAACCAGCTCTCCAAATGAGCATCATGTCTCAGTGCAATTCCATTGCCTCTTCCCCGGACCCTGCGCATGATTTATTGAAATCACCGAATACCCTCTTGAATGACTCGATTGAATCTGCCTCCACCACACTTCCAGGCAGTGCCTTCCGGACCCCAACCAGCACTTTGTGAACAATTCCAGGAATGGGCGTGTTGTCTTATGAGGAAAGGTTGGAGAGGTTACACTGGAGTTTAGAACAGTAGAGGTGACTTGATCAAAACCTTTAGTCACATAGGATCAGAGGAGGGCTGACAAGTTGGATACAGAACTGGTTCGGGCACAGAAGACAGAGGGTGGCAGTAGAAAGCTGCTTTTCTGAATGGAAGGCTGTGACTAGCGGCATTCCACAGGGATCAGCGCTGGGACCTTTGTTGTTCGTAGTGTATATAAATGATTTGTAGGAAAATGTAGCTGGTCTGATTAGTAAGCTCGCAGACGACACAAAAATTGGTGGAGTTGCGGATAGTGAAGAGGATTGTCAGAGGATACAACAGGATATAAACTGGTTGAGGCTTGGGCGGAGAAATGGCAAATGGAGTTTAATCCGGACAAGTGTGAGGCAATGCACTTTGGAAGGCCCAATGCATGTAGGAATTAAACAATAAATAGTCGAACACGTGTGCGTACTGACAGACAGAGAGATCTGGGCGTGCATGTCCACCGATCACTGAAAGTAACAACGCATGTGGATAAGGTGGTCAAGAAGGCATACGGCATGCTGGCCTTCATCGGTCGGGGCATTGAATATAAAAATTGGCAAGTCATTCATGTTGCAGCTGTACAGGATCTTAGTTAGGTCTCATTTGGAATATTGTGCACAATTCTGGTCACCACACTACCAGAAAGATGTGGATGCTTTGAAGAGGGTACAGAAGCGGTTTACTAGGATGTTGCCTGGTATGGAGGGCATTAGCGATGAGGAAAGATTCAATAAACTCTGTTCTCACTGGAACGATGGAGGTTGGGAGGCGACCTGATAGAGGTCTACAAGATTATGAGTGGCACAGAGAGAGTGGAGAGTTAGATGCTCTTTCCCAGGGTAGGAGAGACATAAGTTTAAAGTGTGTGGGGAAAAGTTTAGAACAGATGTGAGAGGCAAGTTTTTTACACCGAGGGTGGTAAATATATGGAAACCGCTGCCTGGGGAGGGGGTGGGAGCAGGTACGATAGCGGCATCTAAGGGACATCTAGACAAATATATGAATAGGATGGAAATGGAAGGATACGGACTCCGTAAGTGTAGATAGTTTAGATAGGTACCATGGTCAGCGCAGGCTTGGAGGGCCGAAGGGCCTGTTCCTGTGCTGTATTGTTCTTTGTTCTTTAAGTCCCTGAGGACTGTTGACAGGATGGATGTGGAGTGGCTGTTCCAACATGTTTGGAGAATTTAGAATGAGGGGTCACAGTTTAAAAAATAAGCGGTCACTCAAGACAAGTGATGAGGAGAACCTTTCCTCTGGCAGGGTCATGAATGGCTGGAACTCTCTCGGGATTAACAAAGGGGTGAAAGGTTATTGGGATGGGCAGGAATGTGGGGGTTGTGCTTGCAATCGGATCAGCCACGATCTTATTGAATGGCAGAGCAGACTCGAGGGGCCGAGTGGCCTTCTCCTGCTCCAAATTTGTATGCTCGGACAACAATATGGGTCCATGCATTTTCGTTGGCGAGATTTCAGACAATTGTAACAGAGGATTTTGAATATTTCTCTGTTTTGTGAGGGAAATTCTAAAAAATGCTCCAATTCTGCACAGCTCCTTGATTGATGTGTGGAAGTTACAATCTGTGGAGATTGCTGGGAGGGGGATTTCCGAACATCAACTGCCAGATTTTGCCGTCATGATGTGGAGATGCCGGCGTTGGACTGGGGTGAGCACAGTAAGAAGTCTTACACCAGGTTAAAGTCCAACAGGTTTGTTTCAAACACTAGCTTTCGGAGCGCCGCTCCTTCCTCAGGTGAATGAAGAGGTATGTTCCAGAAACAAATTCAAAGATGCCAGACAATGCTTGGAATGCGAGCATTAGCAGGTGATTAAATCTTTACAGATCCAGAGATGGGGTAACACCGGGTTAAAGAGGTGTGAATTGTACCAAGCCAGGACAGTTGGTAGGATTTCGCAGGCCAGATGGTGGGGGATGAATGTAATGCGACATGAATCCCAGGTCCCGGTTGAGGCCGCATTCATGTGTGCGGAACTTGGCTATAAGTTTCTGCTCGGCGATTCTGCGTTGTCGCGCGTCCTGAAGGCCGCCTTGGAGAACGCTTACCCGGAGATCAGAGGCTAAATGCCCTTGACTGCTGAAGTGTTCCCCGACTGGAAGGGAACATTCCTGCCTGGTGATTGTCGCGCGATGTCCGTTCATTCGTTGTCACAGCGTCTGCCTGGTCTCGCCAATGTACCACGCTTTGGGCCATCCTTTCCTGCAGCGTATGAGGTAGACAACGTTGGTCGAGTCGCACGAGTATGTACTGCGTACCTGGTGGGTGGTGTTCTCACGTGTAATGGTAGTACCCATGTCGATGACCTGGCACGTCTTGCAGAGATTGCCATGGCAGGGTTGTGTGGTGTCCTGGTCGCTGGTCTGAAGGCTGGGTAGTTTGCTGCACACAATGGTTTGTTTGAGGTTGCGCGGTTGTTTGAAGGCAAGTAGTGGGGGTGTGGGGATGACCTTGGCAAGATGTTCATCTTCATCGATGACATGTTGAAGGCTGCGAAGAAGCTGTCGTAGTTTCTCCGCTCCGGGAAAGTACTGGACGACGAAGGGTATTCTGTCGGTTGTGTCCCGTGTTTGTCTTCTGAGGAGGTCGGTGCGGTTTTTCGCTGTGGCGCATTGGAACTGTCGATCGATGAGTCGAGCGCCATATCCCGTCCGTATGAGGGCATCTTTCACTGTCTGTAGATGTCTGTTACGCTCCTCCTTGTCTGAGCAGATCCTGTGTATACGGAGCGCTTGTCCATAGGGGATGGCTTCTTTAATGTGTTTAGGGTGGAAGCTGGAGAAGTGGAGCATCGTGAGGTTATCCGTGGGCTTGCAGTAAAGCGAAGTGCTGAGGTGACCGTCCTTGATGGAGACGCGTGTGGACAAGAATGTAACTGATTTTGGAGAGTAGCTCACTCTCGGCAGCACGGTAGCATTGTGGATAGTACAATTGCTTCACAGCTCCAGGGTTCCATGTTCGATTCCGGCTCGGGTCACTGTCTGTGCGGAGTCTGCACATCCTCCCCGTGTGTGCGTGGGTTTTCTCCAGGTGCTCTGGTTTCCTCCCACAGTCCAAAGATGTGCAGGTTAGGTGGATCGGCCATGATAAATTGCCTTAGCGTCCAAAATTGTCCTTAGTGTTGGGTGGGGTTACTGGGTTATGGGGATAGGGTGGAGGTGTGGACCTTGGGTAGGGTGCTCTTTCCAAGAGCCGGTGCAGACTCGATGGGCTGAATGGCCTCCTTCTGCACTGTAAATTCAATGAACCAACAGGCCGCTCTAGCCCTTCGTTGTCGTCTTGTAGAAGCACCGCACCTACGCCCACATCACTCGCATCAACCGCCACTTTGAATGGTTTGGTATAATCTGGGATGGCTAACACAGGAGCAGTGGTTAACACAGCCTTCAGGCCATCAAATACCTGTTGACATTCCGCTGTCCACTGGAGTTTGTTACGCTTCTTGAGCAAGTCCGTCAGTGGAGCGACCACACTGCTAACATTTGTTACAAATCTCCGGTAAAATCCACTCATACCAAGAAATCGCATTATTTCCCGTTGTGTCGAGGGTATCGGAAACTCCCCAATAACTTTTGTTTTCACATCCCGTGCAACCATTCGACCCTGTCCAATTGTATGGCCAAGGAAGGTGACAAGGGCTTTTCCAAATTGACTTTTGGCTAGGTTTATCACCAAACCCACCTCCTGAAGTCGATCGAATAACTCCATCAGATGTTTCAAATGTTCTGTCCATGTCTGGCTGAAAATTACCAGATCGTCGATGTATACCGCACAATTGAGTAATCCCGAAACAACTTTGTTAGTTAACCGTTGAAATGTGGCTGGGGTGTTTTTCATGCCAAATAGCATAACTTTGAATTGGTATATACCATCTGGACTCACAAAAGCTGAAATTTCCTTCGCCCTTTCGGATAAGGGTACCTGCCAGTAACCTTTAAGTAAATCCAGTTTGGAAATAAAAACTGATTATCCCACTTTCTCAATTCAATCCTCCAAACGTGGGATAGGATAAGACTCCGTTCTTGTAACTGCATTAACCTTTCTATAGTCCGCACACAACTGTTGGGTACCGTCTGGTTTAGGTACCATCACTATGGGTGACCTGCATTGGCTGCAACCCACTTCAACTACGCCATTTTTAAGCATACTCTCAATCTCTCTGTTAACCTGTGCCAATTTTAAAAGGTTAAGTCTGTATGGATGTTGTTTGATTGGAACAGCATTTCCCACATCTACATCATGTCGATGCAGCACGGTAGCATCATGGTTAGCGCAATTGCTTCACAGCTCCAGGGTCCCAGATGCGATTCCCGACTGGGTCACTGTCTGTGCGGAGTCTGCACGTTCTTCGCGTTTGTGTGTGGGTTTCCTTCGGGTGCTCCGGTTTCCTCCCACAGTCCTAAGATGTGCGGGTTAGGTGGATTGGCCATGCTAAATTGCCTTTAGTGTCCAAAAAAGTTAAATGGGGGTTGCTGGGTTGCGGGAATAGGGTAGATACGTGGGCTTGAGTGGGTTGGTCTTTGAAAGCGCCAGTTCAGACTCGATGGGCCGAGTGGCCTCCTTCTGCACTGTAAATTCTATGATTCTATGGATAGCCATATTAGTACTTCCCAATTTATCTCCACAAACTTGCCCATGTGATAACTCTTTCAGGTCAGTCCGTTTTTCCTCTGGATGGTAACTCAACAATTTATCCCAATTTTTAAGAACATTCTCATTTTCCAATTTAATTTGAGGTATGTTAAATTCACAGTCATTTGGATTTGGTTCGTCGCTTTGAGTTAGAATCATTAAAACCTCCTCCTTTTTCTCTCCTTCCCTTTCAAAGTACCTTTTCATCATATTCACATGACACACTCGGTGAGTCTTCCTTCTATCTGGTGTTTTTACCACATAATTCACCTCACTTAATTTCCTTTCAATCTGATAAGGTCCACAAAACCTAGCTTTTAAAGGTTCACCGACCACTGGTAACAACACTAAAACTTTATCTCCACTGGCAAAACTACGAACTTTGGATTTCTTGTCCGCTACGCATTTCATCACATTTTGTGCAACTTTTAAATGTTGTCTCGCCAATTCACGTGTTCTATTTAATCGTTCCCTAAAATTTGACACAAGTAATCCAATAGTGTAATTTCCGATTTCTCACTCACCAATTTTTCCTGAATCAATTTCAGTGATCCTATAAGACCATAAGACATAGGAGCGGAAGTAAGGCCATTCGGCCCATCGAGTCCACTCCGCCATTCAATCATGGCTGATTTCAACTCCATTTACCCGTTCTCTCTCCATAGCCCTTAATTCCTCGAGAAATCAAGAATTTATCAACTTCTGGCTTAAAGACACTCAACGTCCCGGCCTCCACCGCCCTCTGTGGCAATGAATTCCACAGACCCACCACTCTCTGGTTGAAGAAATTTCTCCTCATCTCTGTTCTAAAGTGACTCCATTTTATTCTAAGGCTGTGCCCCCGGGTCCTAGTCTCCCCTGCTAATGGAAACAACTTCCCTACATCCACCCTATCTAAACCATTCATTATCTTGTAAGTTTCTATTAGATCTCCCCTCAACCTCCTAAACTCCAATGAGTATAATCCCAGGATCCTCAGACGTTCATCGTATGTTAGGCCTACCATTCCTGGGATCATCCGTGTGAATCTCCGCTGGACCCGCTCCAGTGCCAGTATGACCTTCCTGAGGTGTGGGGCCCAAAATTGCTCACAGTATTCTAAATGGGGCCTAACTAATGCTTTATAAAGCTTCAGAAGTACATCCCTGCTTTTATATTCCAAGCCTTTTGAGATGAATGACAACATTGCATTTGCTTTCTTAATTACGGACTCAACCTGCAAGTTTACCTTTAGAGAATCCTGGACTAGGACTCCCAAGTCCCTTTGCACTTCAGCATTATGAATTTTGTCACCGTTTAGAAAATAGTCCATGCCTCTATTCTTTTTTCCAAAGTGCAAGACCTCGCACTTGCCCACGTTGAATTTCATCAGCCATTTCTTGGACCACTCTCCTAAACTGTCTAAATCTTTCTGCAGCCTCCCCACCTCCTCCATACTACCTGCCCCTCCACCTATCTTTGTATCATCGGCAAACTTAGCCAGAATGCCCCCAGTCCCGTCATCTCGATCGTTAATATATATAAAGAGAACAGCTGTGGCCCCAACACTGAACCCTGCGGGACACCACTCGTCACCGGTTGCCATTCCGAAAAAGAACCTTTTATCCCAACTCTCTGCCTTCTGCCTGACAGCCAATCGTCAATCCATGTTAGTACCTTGCCTCGAATACCATGGGCCCTTATTTTACTCAGCAGTCTCCTGTGAGTCTCCCTTATCAAAGGCCTTTTGGAAGTCAAGATAGATAACATCCATTGGCTCTCCTTGGTCTAACCTATTTGTTATCTCTTCAAAGTACTCTAACAGGTTTGTCAGGCACGACCTCCCCTTACTAAATCCATGCTGACTTGTCCTAATCCGACCCTGCACTTCCAAGAATTTAGAAATCTCATCCTTAACAATGGATTCTAGAATCTTGCCAACAACCGAGGTTAGGCTAATTGGCCTATAATTTTCCATCTTTTTCCTTGTTCCCTTCTTGAACAGGGGGGTTACAACAGCGATTTTCCAATCCTCTGGGACTTTCCCTGACTCCAGTGACTTTTGAAAGATCATAACTAACGCCTCCACTATATCTTCATCTATCTCCTTTAGAACTGTAGGATGTCGTCCATCTGGGCCCGGAGATTTATCAATTTTTAGACCTCTTAGTTTCTCTAGCACTTTCTCCTTTGTGATGGCTACCATATTCAACTCTGCCCCCTGACTCTCCGGAATTGGTGGGATATTACTCATGTCTTCTACTGTGAAGACTGACGCAAAGTACTTATTTAGTTCCTCAGCTATTTCCTTGTCTCCCATCACAAAATTACCAGCGTCATTTTGGAGCGGCCCAATGTCAACTTTTGCCTCCCGTTTGTTTTTAATGTATTTAAAGAAACTTTTACTATCATTCCTAATGTTACTGGCTAGCCTACCTTCATATTTGATCCTCTCTTTCCTTATTTCTCTCTTTGTTATCCTCTGTTTGTTTTTGTAGCCTTCCCAATCTTCTGACTTCCCACTACTCTTTGCCACATTATAGGCTTTCTCTTTTGCTTTGATGCATTCCCTAACTTCCTTTGTCAGCCATGGCTGCCTAATCCCCCCTCTGATAAACTTTATTTTCTTTGGGATGAACCTCTGCACTGTGTCCTCAATTACTCCCAGAAACTCCTGCCATTGCTGTTCTACTGTCTTTCCCACTAGGCTCTGCTCCCAGTCGATTTTCGTCAGTTCCTCCCTCATGCCCCTGTAGTTACCTTTATTTAACTGTAACACCTTTACATCTGATTCTACCTTCTTTCTTTCAAATTGGAGATTGAATGCTACCATATTATGATCACTGCCTCCTAAGTGCTCCCTTACTTTAAGATCTTTAATCAAGTCTGGCTCATTACATAACACTAAGTCCAGAATGGCCTGTTCCCTTGTGGGCTCCATCACAAGCTGTTCCAAAAAGCCCTCCTGTAAACATTCAATTAATTCCCTTTCCTTGGGTCCACTGGCAGCATTATTTACCCAGTCCACCTGCATATTGAAGTCCCCCATGATCACTGTGACCTTGCCTTTCTGACATGCACTTTCTATTTCGTGGTGCATTTTGTGCCCCTGGTCCTGACCACTGTTAGGAGGCCTGTACATAACTCCCATTATGGTTTTTTTGCCTTTGTGGTTCCTCAACTCTACCCACACAGACTCCACATCATCTGACCCTATGTCATTTAGTGCTATTGATTTAATTTAATTCCTAATTAACAAGGCAACCCCGCCCCCTCTGCCCACCTCCCTGTCTTTTCGATAGGTTGTGAATCCCTGGATGTTTAAATGCCAGTCCTGAACCCCCTGCAACCATGTCTCTGTGATGCCTACCACATCATACCTGCCAGTCACAATCTGGGCCACAAGCTCATCTACCTTGTTCCGTACACTGCGCGCATTTAAATATAGCACCTTTAATTCTCTATTGACCGTCCCTTTTTGTTTTCTTCGTGTGATGGACCTTGGTTTACTGAGCCTTTCCATACACTGTGTCATATTTTGTGGGATGGGGACTATCGTAACCTCTCCTGAGTTTTGTCTTTTCGTGCTTTTTTGTATTCCTAAGCAGCTACGCTTCCCACTGATTACTTCACCTCTTGGTTCCCTGACTTTCCCTTCCCCCCCCTCCTCTTACCTCATGACCAAAGATTTGTTCAAAAGGACTGAATTTGGTAGACTCATTAGATGCATCCCTAATTGCAAACAGTACGAATGAAATTCCATTATCTCAATCCTCTGTATAATCTTGACAATAAGCCCTGAACATTGTCTTTAATGTCTGATGCCACCTTTCTAATGCTCCCTGTGATTCTGGATGGTACGCAGTTGATTTAAATTGTTTTATTCTTAAGCTATCCATAACTTCTTTGAATAACCTTGAGATAAAATTCGATCCTTGATCCAATTGTATTTCTGTGGGTAGTCCATAACGAGTAAATAATTTAAGTAACTCCTCCACAATCTTTTTAGCTGCAATATTACTTACTGGAATGGCCTCTGGAAACCGAGTAGACACATCCATTATCGTCAAAAGATATTGATTCCCACTTTTTGTTTTAGGAAGCGGTCCTCTGCAATCAGTTAGGACCCTTGTAAAAGATTCCTCAAATGCTGGAATGAGTATTAAGGGCGCTGGTTTTATCACCGCTTGAGGTTTCCCTATCACTTGACATGTGTGACATGATTGACAACATTTAATTACATCTTTATGTAGTCCAGGCCAATAAAAATGTTTCTGGATTTTAGCTTGAGTTTTCCTTATTCCCAAATGACCTCCCACTGGTACCTCATGTGCAACTCGCAACACCTCCTTTCTATACCCTACCGGCAACACTACTTGATGAACTTCTGCCCACGTTTCATCCACCTGCATATGTGAAGGGCTCCATTGTCTCATCAAGACATCACTTTTATGGTAATAACACTCTGGTATACTCTCAGATTCCTCTTCCGTATATGCTTTCTGATTACATCCGTTTTATATCTACATCTTTTTGTTGTAACTCCGCCAATTTTCCTGAACTAAAAATATCCACCTTATCCTCCACCTGTTCTTGTTCTTTTTCAATCATCTGATCAAAAATCGTTTCTGATAATTGCACTTCAACTTCATCTTCACTCTTTGATTTCTCCTCTTGTTTTAACCTGTGACTTTGCGACCTTGTGACTACACAATCCGGAAAAATCCCAGGATATTCATCCTTCAACACTTCAGTTGTCTGATTTTCCACTAGCTTATCAACCACAGTAGGCATCACTCCCACCTGCGATCCAGCTATATCATTACCCAAGATAAACTGTATTCCTGGACAAGATAGTTTCTCTATTACTCCTACTACCACTTCACCACTCTTTGGACTTTCCAACCTTACCTTATATAATGGAACGCTACTCCTCTCACCCTGAATTCCACATATCACCACCTTTTCTGGCAACATTCTTCCCAAACCACATTACTCCTCATCTCTTACCATTAAAGATTGACTCCTGTATCTCTTAAAATTGTGACTTCTTCGCCTGCTCCTCCTGATACACATGAGTAAACTTTACCCACACAAGTAAATTCTTTAAAGACATCTGGCACCTTCTTATCAATCACCTCTTGATCAGGCTGTGCAATCTTTTGCACCTCCTTCGCTTCACTTGGGCTTTCCTTTACCACTTTAACAAACCCCACTGTCTTATCCTGTTTTACCACATCAGCCTTCCCAGTGCTTTTCTTCAACCACCAACACTGTGACTTTACATGGCCTAGTTTATTACAGTGAAAACATTTGAAACTTTTCATGTCTTTTCCACCCTCCTGGATTTCTTTTTTAGTCTGAGGTACACTCCCATTATTGTCTCCCATCAGATCACCTTCACCTTTACCACTTGAGTATTTCTCATGACCCCAGTTTCTATCCCTCACAGGCTGAAACTGATGTCGGAAACCAAGCTTTGATTTATGAATTAATCCATAATCATCTGCCATTTCTGCTGATAATCTCACAGTTTTAACCCTCTGCTCTTCCACGTGGGTTCTCATTACATCAGGAATTGAATTTTTAAACTCCTCCAAAAGTATAATTTCACTGAGAGGTTCATACGTTTGGTCTATTTTCAAAGCCCTTATCCACCTATCAAAATTACTCTGTTTGAGCCTTTCAAACTCCATGTATGTTTGACCAAGTTCTTTCCTTAAATTTCTAAACCTTTGTTTGGAGGCTTCAGGCACTAGTTCATATGCACCGAAGATGGATTTTTTCACCTCCTCATACGTCCCAGATACCTCCTCTGGTAGTGATGCAAACACTTCACTAGCCCTACCTACCAGCTTTGTTTGAATCAGTAATACCCACATGTCCTGTGGCCATTTCATTTTGTTGGCTCCCTTCTCAAATGAAATGAAAAAGGCTTCTGCCTCCTTCTCATCAAACCTTGGCAATGCTTGGACATATTTAAATCGATCCACTCCAAGCCTTCGACTTTGACGCTCTTTCTCACTATTCTCATCACTATCATCCAACTGTACGTTTCCCTTATACCTGCTAATTTTAACTGACTGTCATGTTTCATGGCTATTTTCTGAAGTTCAAACTCTCTCTCTTTATCTTTTTCCCTGATCTGTATCTCCCTTTCTCTTTCTTTTAGTTCTGCTCGGGCTATTCTTTCTTTTCTCCTTTCTTCTCTCTCCTTTTCTTTTTCCTCTCTCTCTCTTTCTCTTTCTTTTTCCTCTCTCTCTCTTTCTCTTTTTTTTTCCTCTCTTTCACTCTCGTATTCAAGCCGCTTTAATTCTTTCTCATGTTCCATTTGTTTAATTTGCAACTGACTTTTTGCCATTTCCAATGAGTCAAACTGTATCTTAGGCAACTTTAAATGCTTAGCCACTGCCATAATTACCTCATCTTTTTGCATTTTGTCAGGTAATGTTAACTGTAATGATTTTGCCAAATCTAACAGTCTGTCTTTAGTCTCTGTCTGTAAGGTACTGCGTGTGACCGTCTCCACCCCCAAAAACTTCAGAGCCTCTGAAAGAGTCATTTTCCACAACACACTCCCCACTTAAACTAGAATACCACACCTGAAAAGTAACCACAATATGCTCACCCCTCACTGTCTTTAAGTTCACTAAGCCAATCCAATCGATAGACTTTTATCCCCCTCGAGCCCCCAATTTGTTGTGGGCCAGGGTTTAGCGAACCCCACAGTGTATCATGGAGTTCACCTGAACCACAACTTTTAACAGATTGTGGTATGGGGAGCATATGGCCCACTCTACAGGTATGGTACAGCAGAAATGGAAAAGTATTTTTTAAGGCAAAACAATGTTTATTCTGTGAACTCAAATTAACCTTTTCATAGAATCATAGAATCATAGAAGTTTACAGCATGGAAACAGGCCCTTCGGCCCAACCAGTCCATGCCGCCCAGTTTTTTACCATTAAGCTAGTCCCAGTTGCCCGCACTTGGCCCATAACCCTCTATACCCATCTTACCCATGTAACCATCTAAATGCTTTTTGAAAGACACAATTGTACCCGCTTCTACTACTACCTCTGGCAGCCCATTCCAGATGCTCACTACCCTCTGAGTGAAGAAATTGCCCCTCTGGGCCCTTCTGAATCTCTCCCCTCTCACCTTAAACCTATGCCCTCTAGTTTTAGACTCCCCTACCTTTGGGAAAAGATGTTGACTATCTACCTTATCTATGCCCCTCATTATTTTATAGACCTCTATAAGATCACCCCTAAGCCTCCTACGCTCCAGGGAAAAAAGTCCCAGTCTATCCAGCCTCTCCTTATAACTCAAACCATCAAGTCCCGGCAACATCCTAGTAAATCTTTTCTGCACTCTTTCTAGTTTAATAATATCCTTTCTATAATAGGGTGACCAGAACTGCACACAGTATTCCAAGTGTGGCCGTACCAATGTCTTGTACAACTTCAACAAGACGTCCCAACTCCTATATTCAATGTTCTGACCAATGAAACCAAGCATGCCGAATGCCTTCTTCACCACCCTGTCCACCTGCGACTCCACCTTCAAGGAGCTATGAACCTGTACTTTAAAACATACAGTGAACAACTTAGCAACCATTAATTCAAATACAACCCCCAAAGAATACAACACTAAGTAATCCTTTAAGCTTTCCTTTTAACATCCATAAGACTTAAAACACCTTTTACCAGAAGCACATTAGGTTCACATTCACTGCTGAGAACATTTATAATTCTGAATTCACCGAATGATCAAGAGATAGTCTTTTGATGGCAGAGAGAACAGCATTTCACCTGCTCTGCCTGGCTTCAGCTCCAACACTGAAAACGAAACTAAATCACACCCTGCAGCAAACAACCTAAAATGAAAGTAATAAGCTGACAGACAGCCCAGCTCCACCCACTCTCTGACATCACTGCAGTAGTAAACACCCATTTCTTCAAGGTACTCTCACTACAGATATTTATATACACACCCATTCATAAACACCCATTTCATAAGGATACTCTCACATGTCACTACCATTCAGCCATCATGCAGCCATCATGCAGCCATCATGCAGCTACCATGCAGCTAAAATGCAGCTACCATGCAGCCACAATGCAGCTACAATGCAGCTACAATGTAGCTACAATGCAGCTAAGTCAGCTACAATGCAGCTATAATGTAGCTACAATGTAGGTGCAATGCAGATAACAGGCAACTACAATGCAGCTACAATGCAGCCGCCATGCAGCTACCATGCAGCTACAATGCAGCCACAATGCAGCTATAATGCAGATACCATGCAGCCACAATGCAGCCGCCATGCAGCCACAAGGCAGCTACCAAGCAGCCACAATGCAGCTACCATGTAGCCACAATGCAGCTACCATGCAGCAAAAGGGGAGCTACCATGCAGCTGCCATGCAGCCAAAAATGCAGCTACCATGCAGCTAACATGCAGATAACAAGCAACTACAATGCATCTTCCATGCAGCCACAATCCAGCCATCATGTGGCTACCATGCAGCCACAATGCAGCTACATTGCAGCTACCATGCAACTTCAGCATTTTTCAGCTGTTTGATTTGACCAGATTGCAGGTATTCTTTTTTTTTAAATTTAAAGGACCCAATTCATTTTTTCCAATTAAGGGGCAATTTAGCGTGACCAATCCACCTAACCTGCACATCTTTGGGTTCTGGGGGCGAAACCCACGCAAACACGGGGAGAATGTGCAAACTCCACACGAACAGTGACCCAGAGCCGGGATCGAACCTGGGACCTCGGTGCCATGAGGCAGCAGTGCTAACCCGTGCTCCAGGCTGCCCTCGTCGATTGCAGGTATTCTGACCTGTGAAGATGATACTGCAGAGGAAGGTCTCACCCGAAACATTGGTGCACGACCATTTCAGCAGCCATCAAAGTGATGATTAGATGTGTAACTGCTCAGCCACTTGCCTGGAGAAGCCCGCCCAGCGTCCCGACTCAGCCCAAGGTGGAGAAGAGTCGGATCGCTGAACAGGCCCAACCAGGTCCAGATCGAAGCATAACCTCAGGAATGCCCGACCCAACCACCAACGCTGGAACGGATCACATGACCCGGTCCGACCTGACCCAGAAAGACCCTGGCAGTGACCCAAACCCAGCCAAAACACCCTCAAAACAAGACTCCACGCGAGGAAACAAACTTGACAAAAGGTAAAGCCGTCCTCGCGGAACTGCAGGGCCCGACCGGATCACGAACATGCCCTCCCAGTGACCCCGAAGCCACGACCAGAGCCCAGGCCCCCTCCAGAAGCAACAACTTACCTTCCACAAGGTCAGACCTTTCCCATTGAATCCCAGGACCATCCAGAAGCAGCCAATTACCTCGAAAGTGAGGGAAGTACGGTGGTCTGCAGGTGAGACTAAAATAACGCAGTTTCAAGTCTCCCCTCCCCAGCATTTTCCTGGCAAATGTCCACGCGATCGAAAACAAGCTGGACGAGCTTAATGCTAGACTTACCTTTCAGAGGGAAGTAAGACACTGCTGTGTGCTCTGTTTCACAGATACATGGATCACTCCCTCCTCACTGGACTGTGCTAAACAACCTGACGGATTCTCAATTCACCGTAACATCAGGCAAAGCGAAGAGTGGAGGGGTTTGCCTCCTCATCAACTCCTCCTGGTACTTGGATGTGACGACCTATTACTCCCTGGACCTGGAATATCTGACTACGAAGTTTTGCCCTTACTACCTTCCACGTGAGTGCACTTCAGCCATTATCATAGTGGTCTACATCCCACCCCAGGCACAAGTGAAGAAGGCGCTAGATGAATTGTACACCGCCATGAATTACAATGAAACAGAATACCAGGAGGCCTTGTACATCATGACACGGGACTTCAACCAGACCAATCGCAACAGTGTACTGCCAAAATTCCACCAACACATGTGTCTCACCACGGACCCCTACATCCTTGACCACTGCTACATCAAAGGTGCCTACCGATCCACCCCCCAACCACACTTTGGTAAATCGGATCACAATATGGCACTCCTTCTGCAGGCATATAAGCAGAAATTTAAGCCGGCGAATCCAGTTAAAAAGTTTGTGCCATGATAGTCCGGGGGAATGGAAGAGCTCCTACGTGACTGCTTGGAGTCAGTGGACTAGTCCATATTCATGAACTCAGTGGCCAACCTAGTCAAGTATGCCACCACCCTCACAGACTTCACCAGCAAATGTGGAGAATATTGAGTGCCAAAGAAGGTAGTACGTACGTTCCCCAACCAGAAACCATG
The DNA here is from genome assembly GCF_047496885.1 of Scyliorhinus torazame. Taxonomy (NCBI): domain Eukaryota; kingdom Metazoa; phylum Chordata; class Chondrichthyes; order Carcharhiniformes; family Scyliorhinidae; genus Scyliorhinus; species Scyliorhinus torazame. The sequence continues at coordinate 323,965,156 of NC_092712.1, read as the reverse complement.
GTTTAACCGGGAGATCCACTCCCTACTCAAGGCCAGGCCTGAGGCCTTCAAGACAGGTGACTCTGACCGAAACAATATATCTGTGTACGAACTCCGCAAAGCCATCAGTGATGCCAAGAGATAATATCATACTAAGCTAGAGTCACAGACTAATGACACGGACTATCGCCTGTTGTGGCAAGACTTAAACAATAAAACAGGTTACAAAGCGAAGCCATGTAGAATCTCCAGCAACAGAGCACCCCTACCCATTGAACTCAATGCATTGTAATGTGAGAGTACCTTTAAGTCTTGGATGTTTAAGCAATGTACCGTTAAGAAAACAGTGATGTCAGAGAGTGGGTGGAGCTGGGCTTTAGATCAGCCATTTTGCAATTTAGTTTTGCAGTTTGAAAAAAGCTTGGGAGTGTCTGTGTTTGCAGTGAGCTGGATCTCTGCCATGAAAGACTATCTCTGGATAGTTGGGTAATTTAAACTCATAATAGTAAAGCCTCTAACCTGATGTGATTCTGTTTAAAGGTGTTAAGTCTCATGGAAGTTTGAAGGAACATTTTGAGGAATTATTTACTGTTGAAATATGTTCGGAGTTATCTTTGAAGTAAGGGGTATTAAGAGATTCAATGTTTATTTAAGATGTTAAGTTGAGTTCAAGGAATAAACAGTGTTTTGTGTTTAAAACCCACGTGTCCATAATTGTAATCCCAAACCTAGGGGAAAAGCCGTATGCTCGGAAAAGCAACAAATCCATTAAAGGGAGAGGTTGGTTGAACTCCATGATACATTTTGGGGTTCTGAAAACACCTCGCCCATAACAATTGGGGGCTCGAGGGGGATAAAAGTCTATCTATTGGATTGGCTTTTGTGAACTTAAAGACAGTGAAAGGTTATTGCTTTTCCGGTGTGGTATTTTAGTTTAAGTGGGGAGAGTGTTGTGAACAATGGCTCTTTCAGAGGCTCTGAGGTTTTTGGGGGTGGAGATGGTCATACGCAGTACCTTACGGACATAAATGAAAAGCAGACTGTTAGATTTGGCAAGAACATTGCAGTTAACATTACCTGGCAAAATGCAAAAAGGTGAGGTAATTATGGTGATGGTTAAGCATTTAAAGTTGCCTGAGGTAGAGTTTGACTCATTGGAAATGGCAAAAAGTCAGTTGCAAATTAAACAAATGGAACATGAGAAAGAATTAAAGCGGCTTGAATACGAGAGTGAAAGAGAGGAAAAAGAAAGAGAAAGAGAAAGAGAGGAAAAAGAAAGAGAAAGAGAGAGAGAGGAAAAATAAAAGGAGAGAGAAGAAAGGAGAAAAGAAAGAATAGCCCGAGCAGAACAAAAAGAAAATGAAAGGGAGATACAGATCAGGGAAAAAGATAAAGAGAGGGAGTTTGAACTTCAGAAAATGGCCATGAAACATGACAATCAGTTAAAATTGGCAGACGTAAAGGGAAATGTACAGTTGGATGATAGTGATGAGGATAGTGAAAAAGAGAGTCACAGTCGAAGGCTTGGTGGGGATCTATTTAAATATGTCCAAGCATTGCCAAGGTTTGACGAGAAGGAAGTTGAAGCCTTTTTCATTTCATTTGAGAAGGTAGCTAAACAAATGAAATGGCCACAGGACATGTGGGTGTTACTGATTCAAACAAAGCTGGTAGGTAGAGCTAGTGAAGTGTTTGCATCACTACCGGAGGAGGTATCTGGAACGTATGAGGAGGTGAAGAAATCCATCCTAAGTGCATATGAGCTTACAGACAAAGGTTTAGAAATTTAAGGAAAGAATTTGGTCAAACATACATGGAGTTTGAAAGGCTCAAACAGAGTAATTTTGATAGGTGGATAAGGGCTTTGAAAATAGACCAAACGTACAAAGCTCTCAAAGAAATTATACTTTCGAAGGAGTTTAAAAATTAAATTCCTGTTGTCGTGAGAACTCATGTGGAAGAACAGAGGGTTAAAACTGCGAGATTAGCAGCGGAAATGGCAGATGATTATGAATTAGTTCATAAATCAAAGATTGGTTTCCGACATCAGTTTCAGCCGGTGAGGGATAGAAACTGGGGACATGAGAAATACTCAAGTGGTAAAGGTAAAGGTGATCTGATGGGAGACAATAAAGAGAGTGTACCTCAGATTTAAAAATAAATCCAGGAGGGTGGAAAATAAATGAAAAGTTTCAGATGTTTTTACTGCAATAAACTAGGCCATGTAAAGTCACAGGGTTGGTGGTTGAAGAAAAGCACTGGGAAGGCTGATGTGGTAAAACAGGATAAGACAGTGGGGTAAAGGAAAGCCCAAGGGAAGCGAAGGAGGTGCAAAAGATTGCACAGCCTGTTCAAGAAGTAATTGTTAAGAAGGTGCCAGATGTCTTTAAAGAATTTACTTGTGTGGGTAAAGTTCACTCATGTGTATCAGGAGGAGCAGGTAAAGAAGTCACAATTTTAAGAGACACAGGGGCTAGTCAATCTTTCATGGTAAGAGATGAGGAATTATGTAGCTTGGGAAGAATGTTGCCAGAAAAGGTGGTGATATGTGGAATTCAGGGTGAGAGGAGTAGCGTTCCATTACATAAGGTAAGGTTGGAAAGTCCAGTAAAGAGTGGTGAAGTGGGAGTAGGAGTAATAGATAAATGATCTTGTCCAGGAATACAGTTTATCTTGGGTGATGATATAGCTGAATCACAGGTGGGAGTGATGCCTACTGTGGTTGATAAGCCAGTGGGAAATCAGACAACTGAAGGGCTGAAGGACGAATATCTTGGGATTTTTCCGGATTGTGTAGGAACCAAGTCGCAAATTCACAGGTTAAGACAAGAGGAGAAATCAAAGAGTGAAGATGAAGTTGAAGTGCAATTATCAGAAACGATTTTTGATCAGATGGTTGAAAAAGAACAAGAACAGATGGAGGATGAGGCGGATATTTTTAGTTCAGGAAAATTGGCGGAGTTACAACAGAAAGATGTAGAAATAAAACGGATATATCAGAAAGCATATACGGAAGAGGAATCTGAGAGTATACCAGAGTGTTATTACCATAAAAATGATGTCTTGATGAGAAAATGGAGACCTGTACATATGCAGGCGGATGAAAAGTGGGCAGAAGTTCATCAAGTTGTATTGCCGGTAGGGTATAGAAAGGAGGTGTTGCGAGTTGTACATGAGGTACCAGTGGGAGGTCATTTGGGAATAAGGAAAACTCAAGCTAAAATCCAGAAACATTTTTATTGGCCTGGAGTACATAAAGATGTAGTTAAATTTTGTCAATCATGTCACACATCTCAAGTGATAGGGAAACCTCAAGCAGTGATAAAACCAGCGCCCTTAATACCCATTCCAGCATTTGAGGAACCTTTTACAAGGGTCCTAATCGATTGTGTAGGACCGCTTCCTAAAACAAAAAGTGGGAATCAATATCTTTTGACTGTAATGGATGTGTCTACAAAGTTTCCAGAGGCCATTCCAGGACGTAATATTACAGCTAAAAGGATTGTGGAGGAGTTACTTAAATTATTTACGAGTCATGGACTACTCACAGAAATTCAATCGGATTAAAGAACGAATTTTACTCCAAAGTTATTCAAAGAAGTTATGGATAGCTTAGGAATAAACAATTTAAATCAACTGCGTACAATCCAGAATCGCAGGGAGCGTTAGAAAGGTGGCATCAGACATTAAAGACAAAGGGCGTATTGTCAAGATTATCCAGAGAATTGGGATAAAGGAATCCCATTCGTATTGTTTGCAATTCGGGATGCACCTAATGAGTCTACCAAATTTAGTCTTTTTGAACTAATTTTTGGTCATGAGGTAAGAGGACCACTTAAATTGATTAAGGAAAAATTGGTGGGTGAGAAATCGGAAATTACACTTTTGGATTACGTGTCAAATTTTAGGGAACGATTAAATAGAGTAGGTGAATTGGCTAGACAACATTTGAAAGTTGCATAAAATGTGATGAAACGCGTAGCGGACAAGAAATCCAAAGTTCGTAGTTTTGCCAGTGGGGATAAAGTTTTAGTGTTGTTACCAGTGGTAGGGGAGCCTTTAAAAGCTCGGTTTTGTGGACCTTATCAGATTGAAAGGAAATTAAGTGAGGTGAATTATGTGGTAAAAACACCAAATAGAAGGCAGACTCACCGAGTGTGTCATGTGAATATGCTTAAAAGGTACTTTGAAAGGGAAGGAGAGAAAAAGGCGGTTTTAATGATTCTAACTCAAAGTGACAAACCAAATTCAGATGACTGTGAATTTGACATGCCTCAAATTAAATTGGAAAATGAGGATGTTCTTAAAAATTGGGATGAATTGTTAAGTTAGCTTCCTGAGGAAAAACAAACTGACCTGAAAGAGTTATTGATATCACATGGGCAAGTTTGAGGAGATAAATTGGGAAGTACTAAAATGGCTATACATGATGTAGATGTGGGAAATGCTGTTCCTATCAAACAACATCCATATAGACTTAATCCTTTAAAATTGGCACAGGTTAACAGAGAGATTGAGAGTATGCTGAAGGATGGCATAATTGAAGTGGGTTGCAGCCAATTGAGTTCACCCATAGCGATGGTACCTAAACCAGACGGTACCTAACGGTTGTGTGTGGCCTACAGAAAGGGGAAGGCAGTTACAAGAACGGACTCTTATCCTATCCCATGTTTGAGGGATTGCATTGAGAAATTGGGACAATCCGCTTTTATTTCCAAATTGGATTTACTGAAAGATTATTGGCAAGTACCTTTATCTGAAAGAGCGAAGGAGATTTTAGCTTTTGTGACTCCAGGTGGTATATACCAGTTCAAAGTTATGCCATTTGGCCTGAAATACGCCCCAGCAACATTTCAACTGTTAACTAATACAGTCGTTTCAGGATTGCCCAATTGTGCGATATACATCGCCGATCTGGTAGTTTTCAGCCAGACATGGAAAGAACATTTAAAACATCTGAGGGAGTTATTCGATCGACCTCAGGAGGCGGGTTTGGTGATAAACCTAGCCAAAAGTGAATTTGGAGAAGCCCGAATCACTTTCCTTGCGGAGTTTCCGATACCCTCAAGATGAAGGGAAATAATGCGATCTATTAGCATGAATGAATTTGATCGAACAGATGTGCAAATGTTTTGTGGCGTGATTACTCCACTGATGGAATTGCTGAAGAAACGTAAAAATTTTCAATGGACAGCGGACTTTCAACAGGCATTTGACTGCCTGAAAGCTGTGATCATCAATGCTCCTGTATTGGAGAATTGCAAGGGACTCTGTGGTCAGATTGAACTAAAGTATCTGATTGTAAAGAGAAATGCCGAGGAGTAGAGGAATGGATGGATCGTGCAGAGACTTTGTTCAAAGAGACTGTCAATCGAGAAGGATTTTGGTTGGAGGAAGAAGAACAATGAAAAATGGACTGGATTATTATACTTGTTTGCGTGTGTTTCTTTAAAAAAACAAACGAAAAGGTATATTTACTATGTATATTTCTTAGTGGATGGTGCAAAAGTGAAAAATGAAACCATCTTGAAGTTAATGGGTTTTTTTTCTTGGGGGGAGGTGTCATGTGAGAGTACCTTTAAGGCATGGATGTTTAAGCAATGTACCTTTAAGAAAACAGTGATGTCAGAGAGTGGGTGGAGCTGGGCTTTAGATCAGCCATTTTGCAGTTTAGTTTTGCAGTTTGAAAAGAGCTTGGGTGTGTCTGTGTTTGCAGTGAGCTGGATCTCTGTCATGAAAGACTATTTCTGGATCAGTTGGGTAATTTAAATTCATAATAGTAAAGCCTTTAACCTGATGTGATTCTGTTATGTCTCATGGCAGTTTGAAGGAACATTTTGACAAATTATTTACTGTTGTAATAAGTTATCTTTGAAGTAAGGGGTGTTCAGAGATCCAATGTTTATTTAAGATGTTAAGTTGAGTTCATGGAATAAACATTGTTTTGTGTTTAGAAACCCATGTGTCCATAATTGTAATCCCACACCTAAGGAACAAGCCGTGTGCTAGGAAAAGCAACAAATACATTAAAGGGAGAGGTTGGTTGAACTCCATGATACATTTTGGGGTTCTGAAAACGCCTCACCCATACCAGCATTCTACGTTAATTTTAAGCAGGAAACCAACAAACCGTTGCCAACTGCCCCAGCAGCCTTGGACACACCCATACCCACCATCACAGCTTCCAAAGTCAGATTGGCCTTCTTGAAATTGAACCCACAGAAAGCAACGGGCCCTGATAGTGTCCCTGGTCATGCACTCAGATCCTGCACGGACCAACTGGTGGGTGTGTTCGCAAACATCTTCAACCTCTCCCGATCCAGTTCCGAGATTCCCACCTGCTTCAAGAAGACCACTATCATACCGGTGCCGAAGAAAAAACAGGTGGTGCCTCAACGACCATCGTCTAGTGGCCTTGATATCAATCGTTATGAAGTGCTTTGAGAAGCACATCAACTCCATACTCCCAGAACGCCTAGATCCACAGCAATTCACATACCGCCACAACCGGTCCACAGCAGACACCATCTCCCTGGCCCTACGCTCGAGCCTGGAGCATCTCGACAACAAGACTCCGACATCAGACTCCTATTTATTGACAACAGCTCCGCTCAACACCATAATCCCAGCCGAACTCATATCAAAACTCCAAAACCTGGGACTTGGCTCCTCACTCTGCAACTGAATCCTCGATCTCCTGAGCCACAGACCACAATCGGTAAGGATAAACAACAACACCTCCTTCACAATAGCCCTCAATACCGGGATCCGGCAAGGCTTAGCCCTCTACTATACTCCCAATACACACACGACTGCGTGGCAAAATTTGGCTCCAACCCCATCTACAAGTTTCCTGATGACACAATCATAGTGCGTCAGGTCTCAAACAACGATGAGTCAGAATACAGGAGAGAGAACGAGAACCGAGTGGAGTGGTGCAGCGACAACAATCTCTCCCTCAATGTCAGAAAAATTAAACAGCTGGCCATTGAATTCAGGAAGCAAAGTATCGTACACATCCGTCTGCATCAACGGGGAGAAGGTGGAGGTGGTTAGCAGCTTCAAATTCCTCAGTGTGCACATCATCAACAATCTTTCTTGGTCCACCCACGTCGATGCTATCGCCAAGAAAGCACAACAGCAGCTATATTTCTTCAGGAAACGAAGGACATTCGGCATGTCCACATTGATTCTTACCAACTTTGATGCATCTTATTGGGCTGCATCACAGCCTGGTATGGCAACTGCTCGGCCCAAGACCGTAAAAAACTACAGAATCATGAACACCGCCCAGTCCATCACACGAACCTGCCTCCCATCCATTGACTCTGTCTACACCTCCCGCTGCCTTGGGAAAGCGGGCAGCATAATCAAAGACCCCTCCCACCCGGCTTACTCACTCTTCCAACTTCTTCCATCGGGCAGGAGATACAGAAGTCTGAGAACACGCACTAACAGATTCAAAAACAGCTTCTTCCCGCTGTTACCAAACTCCTGAATGACCCTCACATGGATTGAACCTCAATAAATCTACATTTAAATATTTTCCCCCATCTCCTCGTAGTCCTGTCCCTTGGAGAATATTGCAAATGGATTGAGAAGCCATGAGAAAATCTCAGTTTTGTCCCTCCCTGTTAATTTTCTGCAATCCTTTAATTGAACTCACAATCAGTTTTCTTCTCCCTACACTGATCCGTTTCAAAGATTGTCCAAATTCACAATGGATGCAATGTGAATAATCTGACAGAGACTAACTGTACATTGTAAAACTCACTTCCACGTCAGCCAGTAACCCACGAATGGCCAATTTGCCAGTCCACAGAATAAAAGAAAAGGAAAATTTTGGTTGCATTTCTAATTCCTGCCTGATCTCGAATCATCTCCGTACGTCAGCAATGTCAAATATCTGTAGATTTGCATCTTTCCCACGCATACATCTTTTATTTCTACATGAGGGAGAATGAAACATGAAACAAAAACTAACATACAAATGAAGCAGTAATCGCTGGAATCCACTCAGAGTCTTCTCAGGTCCTTGTATTAATATTCTGTGGAGGAAATCTAACAACAATTATGCTCCTGTAGAGTGAAATTACAAAAGATTGTAAAGGTTCATTATGCTGGAGTGATCCTATAACTGAGGGTGTTAAATACCTTTCAATATTTGCTCTTTGTATCTCTGTTGATATGACCACAATTATTATTTTGAACAAGTATTTTGTTGAAAATGTTGAAATTAAACCTTTCAACAAATGACAACTGCAAGTATGGCACAGTAGCATCCACAATTTTGAAAAGTAAATGGAAATTAATGATTCCTGAGTGATTAGAAGGCTGCTGTCTAACCAGGAGGCTGGAAGATTTTCTAACATTGTACTCGCAAGAATGAAGATCAAGTGAGTGAAAATTATTGCTTTGAAAGAATTCCCTTAAATGCAGTGCTCATTATTCATCCTGCAGTCTCTTTTTAATGACAGGGTTTGCTAACTCTCAGTATGACTCATTTCAGGGTAAGTAAATATGTTTACACTGAAGGAGTAAAACCTTGATATCTTTAGTGTAAAGTGTTTGAGAAACAGCTAAAATTGATTATCAGAAACTCCTGCACATGTTCATACTGATAAATTCTATCGAGGAATGCTGTATCAAATAACAGCGTGTTAAGGTGTATTTTAAGGCTAACCCCATTACCAAAGGCTGTTAACTGAATAAATTGATCAAATTAAAAGGATAAATCCAATGATGGAACCCAGGATAATTATAATGCAGACTTACATATGTTACTGTAGTCAAAATAATATTCAGATGAAGCAGTCTTCCGAAACACCAATGATATGAAATGACTGGGTATTGTTTTGCCATTCATTCCATGTCATCAGACCAAAAGCCTGGGAATCCCTCTCTCACAGCACAAGGGCGCGATTCTCCCAAAGGAAACAAAGTCTACGAATGAGCGTGCTTAGCCGCGTGTCTCCTGGTGCTCGCAGTGTTGAGAAACACATGGCTATTCAACGTGACTCACGTTGTATAAGAGGGCTCAATGGGGAACTTGCGGCCACGGCTGCACACAGCCCCGTATTGTACAGTGAGAACTCTGCTCGCTGGAACTCCCCAGTGTAGCGAGAGATTGGGACATCTTTTTTAAAGGGCGTCCCGATCTCCGAGGCCCCCGAAGCGATTCCAGTCTTCCCACCCAGCCCAAATGCACTATGAGAGGATCCCCGGATCCTGGCGCACACGTTGTATGGCCTCCCATATCTGCCCGGGCTCATGACCTACCCATCCTCACCCTCCCCTCCATCCTACTCATCGGACAAGGCCAGGCATTCATCATCCTCGTCCAGCACATCATCCTCTGGCATTAAGATGATTCATAAGGGCCATGGCTGCCTTGCAGGTCGCAGCAATGGCAGCCTGTGGCTGTACGTCCCATTCCAGAGGGTCACCCTGACCCCATGGCCCATTCTCTGGTCACCCCATCGCTGCCTCTTCTGGGCCTGGTGGACATTGCCCACCATGATTTTGGCTTCACAACCGTTTCCCCGCCCAGTCGCGATTCCGGGCTCGGCCTGGTCTGAATATTTTATTCCGTCGATCAGTGTCAAATTCTGTTTGATAATGATTCTGTGAAGTGTCTGCCATCATTTTACAATATCAATGGTGCGATATCTAAGTTGTTGTTGGGAGAAGCTTGTTGGTAACAGTTTTTCCTGATGTGGTGACTCTTGACATTCTTGGTTGCAGTGTGCTGGTGAGGAAGGGTCTGGCACAGTAAACTTGGCAAGTTGTGACATGCACCCTGTAGACCATAGCTGCTGCTGTCATAGTGTGATGGGGTTAATCTCCAGGACAGTGACAAATTTCTTGAGTTTGTTGCAGCTGTAATTATCCAAAGAATTGCACATTATTCCAACTCCTTCACTCTCTTAAATTAAGGTTCGCAGGTAATGGAGAAACTTTGAGACAAGCTCCTTGTGATAATGTGCCCAGTGTGTGGTCATTATCTCATTGTATACACTGTCTGCTCATCATCTATCAGTGTGGCCAATACCTTCTCACTATCGATCACAGCGGACACGTTTTCTGCTCTTTATCTGTGGTATTGATATCACTGTTTTATGGAGATGCTTCAGAATAGTGAACCTTGGCATAATGTTGAAAACGCCCGAGTTCTTACTTTTTTAACTGATCTGGTAGGACTGCTACCTGCTTATTTTCATCCCTCGTCTGGACATTAACCAGCTGCTGAATATTGCAAGGGGTTAACACATTATCACAGAGTTGGGAATGCAGGTGAACACAGTGAAACTTTCAGCCTAGAGCCCTACCCCTGACTTCATGATGAAGAAGGTTCATTGATGAAGCAGCTGAAGGTGGTTGGATAAAGGACTGGGGAGTAAAATTGCCATTGATCTTATTCTGCAGAGGAGCGAGCAGGTTCGCACCCAGGACCAACCCCTGAGCACTCTTCACTTCACTTCAATCAAATGGCCACACTGCGGCGGAAAAGCAACACGCCACAGCACAACATGGCCAAGAGAAGCCGGGATACCCCGCTCCCAGGATCATCCCTGCTCGCAGCACCTCCTGAGATCTAACACGATCTCGCAAAAATTGTGATGTAAATCCCTCTCATTGTGGGCGGGATCAATTTTTGGCAATTCTGCATATTAGAGCGAGACAGCTAGTCTGACTGTAATATGCATGCCTTTTGGGCAGGTCGGTACCTTGGCAGTGTCACCTGGGTGCCAACTGGCAGGGCACTGCCAGGGTACTGGATTGGCAGTGCCCAGCTGGCAATTTTCATGCAGCGGCGATCGGGCGGGGTGTCGGAGAGGTGTGGAGGGAGCGAGTCCAGGGACCCCTCATGGTGAGTTGGGGCTTGGGGTCACGTTAGGGACTCCAGAGATCGGGACGCCTCGCTACACGGAGGAATCCTGGCGAGTGGAGCTCCTCAGGGCGATGTGCGTCCTCGGCTGCGTGTTCCCCACTGAGGCCCCCTCTCTAACCACAGAGACGTTCACTGCCGTTGTTTCTTGCTGCTGTGTGCACCGGGAAACACGCAGCTAAACGCGCTCGCTGCGAGACTTTGGGCAGGATTCTCTGATCCTGAGGCTAAGTGCTGACACCGTACTAAACGCCATCCCGCGTGGAAAATTGCGGGGGGGCCGCGAAGAGTGGCCCCAACCGGTGCCTCGCCAACCGCGCCGGCGATTCTGCTGAGTCCCAGCATCTGCACACCGCTGTTCCAAACGTGTTTCGCACTGGCGTGTTGGCGTGTTTTCCAGCTGGTGCAGCGGAGGATCAGCTCGGTGGGTGATCAGGATGAGGATGACTTTCACACTGGCCTGCAGTGACTTTCCTGATCTGCCATGGTGGACACCAGTGGAAGATCCCGCAGGAAATACAGCTTGCGTAGTGCTGATTTTTGGGCCCTCCACTGAATTCCCTGTTCTCCGCCCCCCCCCCCCCACCCCCTGCCCCCAGCCCACTCCGCCACTGAAACCACCGGCAGGGACTTGGAAGAATTCTGCCCGATGTTCCTATTTGTGGGAAACCAGAACTAAAGGGCCAGAACTACCAGACAGGCACCATTAAATTCAATTGGAATTCAGGAGAACATTCTTCACCCAGAGTGTGGTGAGAATGCTTCCACGAGGGATAGTCGAGGTGAATGGCACAGAGGCAGTCAATATGAAGCTAGACAAATACATGATAAAGAAGGAATAATTTTGTTTGTTTGTTACTTTTGTTTGTTATTCACAGCACAGAAGGAGACCATTCGGCCCATCGTGTCTGCACCAGCTCCCAAAAGAGCAACCCAGCGAGTCCCAATCCCAGCGAATCCCAACCCCAGCGAGTCCCAATCCCAACGAGTCCCAATCCCAGCGAGACCCAATCCCAGCGAGACCCAATCCCAGCGAGTCCCATTCCCAGCGAGGATCAGCGAGGTGGGTGATCAGGATGAGGATGACTTTCACACTGGCCTGCAGTGACTTTCCTGATCTGCCATGGTGGACACCAGTGGAAGATCCTGCAGGAAATACAGCTGGCGTAATGCTGCTTTCTGGGCCCTCCACTGAATTCCCTGCTCTACCCGCACCCCCCCCACCCTCCAGCCCCCAGCCTCCACCGCCACTGACCATTAGCAGGTGATTAAATCTTTACAGATCTTTACGGATCTTTACGGATCTGTAAAGATTTAATCACCTGCTAATGGTCGCATTCCAAGCATTGTTTGGCATCTTTGAATTTGTCTATATATGTGTTTCTGGAACAAACCTCTTCATTCACCTGAGGAAGGAGCAGCGCTCCGAAAGCTAGTGACATCGAAACAAACCTGTTGGACTTTAACCTGGTGTTGTAAGACTTCTTACAGAAGAGGGAAGACAGAGGGGTGATCTGAGTACCATCTCGAAGATCATGAAAGGATTTGATAGGGTAGATGTTGAAATGACGGTTGGAACTCTCCTATCTCGGGACAAGTCCTCTGGGGGGGTGCGAACGTGGAGTGTTTCCCGCGGCAGAGGCCAACGGGAAAACACCCCAAACTGTACAGCCCTGACTTAATTCATTGCACAAACAAGTGTTTTGCACCATATTCTGTGGCAAGACAAAGCTGAAAGACGTGCAGTCTTATCCTGGTCCCATATTGAAACAATGGCCAACATCACTGGCCCACTCTTGAAGAAAGAAGGTGGACTTCCTGAAAATGGAAATGAGGGTGGATCTCCGGGCGCACTGTGAGGCTGGAAGATGGACACCCTCCAGGACAGTCTACCTGTCGATGCTCCACCCGTCCACTGCTGTGGCGTTCCAGGATCCAGGGTTGTCATCAGCCTCTCTCCTGAGGCAGCACAAGGGGCTTTTTCTGCTGAGTCCCAGCATCTGCGCACCGCTGTTCCAAACGTGTTTCGCACTGGCGTGTTGGCGTGTTTTCCAGCTGGTGCAGCGGAGGATCAGCTCGGTGGGTGATCAGGATGAGGATGACTTTCACACTGGCCTGCAGTGACTTTCCTGATCTGCCATGGTGGACACCAGTGGAAGATCCCGCAGGAAATACAGCTTGCGTAGTGCTGATTTTTGGGCCCTCCACTGAATTCCCTGTTCTCCGCCCCCCCCCACCCCCTGCCCCCAGCCCACTCCGCCACTGAAACCACCGGCAGGGACTTGGAAGAATTCTGCCCGATGTTCCTATTTGTGGGAAACCAGAACTAAAGGGCCAGAACTACCAGACAGGCACCATTAAATTCAATTGGAATTCAGGAGAACATTCTTCACCCAGAGTGTGGTGAGAATGCTTCCACGAGGGATAGTCGAGGTGAATGGCACAGAGGCAGTCAATATGAAGCTAGACAAATACATGATAAAGAAGGAATAATTTTGTTTGTTTGTTACTTTTGTTTGTTATTCACAGCACAGAAGGAGACCATTCGGCCCATCGTGTCTGCACCAGCTCCCAAAAGAGCAACCCAGCGAGTCCCAATCCCAGCGAATCCCAACCCCAGCGAGTGCCAATCCCAGCGAGTCCCAATCCCAGCGAGTCCCAATCCCGGCGAGTCCCAATCCCGGCGAGTCCCAATCCCAGCGAGACCCAATCCCAGCGAGTCCCAAGCCCAGCGAGTCCCAATCCCAGCGAGACCCAATCCCAGCGAGACCCAATCCCAGCGATTCCAACCCCAGCGAGTCCCAATCCCAGCGAGACCCAATCCCAGCGAGACCCAATCCCAGCGATTCCAACCCCAGCGAGTCCCAATCCCAGCGAGTCCCAACCCCAGCGAGTCCCAATCCCAGCGATTCCAACCCCAGCGAGTCCCAACCCCAGCGAGTCCCAATCCCAGCGAGACCCAATCCCAGCGAGTCCTAATCCCAGCGATTCCCAATCCCGGCGAGTCCCAACACCAGCGATTCCAACCCCAGCGAGTCTCAATCCCAGCGAGTCCCAATCCCAGCGAGACCCAATCCCAGCGATTCCCAATCCCAGCGATTCCAACCCCAGCGAGTCCCAATCCCAGCGAGTCCCAATCCCAGCGAGTCCTAATCCCAGCGATTCCCAATCCCAGCGAGTCCCAATCCCAGCGAGACCCAATCCCAGCGAGACCCAATCCCAGCGATTCCAACCCCAGCGAGTCCCAATCCCAGCGAGTCCCAATCCCAGCGAGACCCAATCCCAGCGATTCCCAATCCCAGCGATTCCAACCCCAGCGAGTCCCAACCCCAGCGAATCCCAATCCCAGCGATTCCAACCCCAGCGAGTCCCAACCCCAGCGAGTCCCAATCCCAGCGAGACCCAATCCCAGCGAGTCCTAATCCCAGCGATTCCCAATCCCGGCGAGTCCCAACCCCAGCGATTCCAACCCCAGCGAGTCTCAATCCCAGCGAGTCCCAATCCCAGCGAGACCCAATCCCAGCGATTCCCAATCCCAGCGATTCCAACCCCAGCGAGTCCCAATCCCAGCGAGTCCCAATCCCAGCGAGTCCTAATCCCAGCGATTCCCAATCCCAGCGAGTCCCAATCCCAGCGAGACCCAATCCCAGCGAGACCCAATCCCAGCGATTCCAACCCCAGCGAGTCCCAATCCCAGCGAGTCCCAATCCCAGCGATTCCAACCCCAGCGAGTCCCAATCCCAGCGAGTCCCAATCCCAGCGAGTCCCAATCCCAGCGAGACCCAATCCCAGCGATTCCCAATCCCAGCGATTCCAACCCCAGCGAGTCCCAACCCCAGCGAATCCCAATCCCAGCGAATCCCAATCCCAGCGAATCCCAACCCCAGCGAGTCCCAACCCCGGCGAGTCCCAATCCCGGCGAATCCCAATCCCAGCGAGTCCCAATCCCAGCGAATCCCAATCCCAGCGAATCCCAATCCCAGCGAGTCCCAATCCCAGCGAGTCCCAACCCCAGCGAGTCCCAACCCCGGCGAGTCCCAATCCCGGCGAATCCCAATCCCAGCGAGTCCCAATCCCAGCGAATCCCAATCCCAGCGAATCCCAATCCCAGCGAGTCCCAATCCCAGCGAGTCCCAATCCCAGTGATTCCAACCCCAGCGAGTCCCAACCCCAGCGAGTCCCAATCCCAGCGAGTCCCAATCCCAGCGATTCCAGCCCCAGCGAGTCCCAATCCCAGCGAATCCCAATCCCAGCGAATGCCAACCCCAGCGAGTCCCAACCCCATCGAGTCCCAACCCCATCGAGTCCCAATCCCAGCGAATCCCAATCCCAGTGAATCCCAACCCCAGCGAGTCCCAACCCCATCGAGTCCCAATCCCGGCGAGTCTGAATCCCAGCGAGTCCCAACCCCAGCGAGTCCCAATCCCAGCGAATCCCAATCCCAGCGAATCCCAATCCCAGCGAATCCCAACCCCAGCGAGTCCCAATCCCAGCGAGTCCCAACCCCAGCGAGTCCCAATCCCAGCGAGTCCCAATCCCAGCGAGTCCCAATCCCAGCCCTAACTCCGTAGCCCTCTAAATTCATCACTTTCAAATATATATTCAGCTCTCTTTTGAAACCTCCTGAGCAATCCGCCTCCACCACTCCCCCAGTCAGCACACTCCAAACCCCAACAACTCTCTGAGTGAAGACGTTTCTCCTCATCTCACTCCCAGCTCTCTTGCTGACCATTTTGAATTTGTGACCCCCGGTCACTGACGTACCAAACAGTGGAAACAGAATATCCTTCTTTACTCTGTCAAAATTGTTCAGCATTTTGAACACCTCAAGAAGGTGACCTCTCAATCTTCTCTTCTCCAAGGAGAACAAGCCCAATTCTTGTGTCTAAAATTCTTTCCTTGTATCTAAAATTCCCCATTCCTGGTATCATTCCAGTAAATCTCCTCTGCACTCTCTCCACGGCTTTAACATCCTTCCTTAAATAAGGTGCCCAGAACTGAACACAATACTCCAAATGTGGTCTGACCAATGATTGGGAGAGGTGTGATATCACTTCCTTGCTTTTATACTCAACGCCTCTATTTATAAACCCAAGGATGCTATAAGCCTTCTTAACAACTGTTTCAACTTGCCTGGCCACCTTCACGGAATTATGCACTTGAACCCTGAGGTCCCCCTGCTCCTGGACTCCCCTCAAAGTTGTACCATTGACAGGAGGAACATCAGCTGCGGTGGAGCTGGAGGTGGGGATGCTGAGAGACCAGCAGAAGAAGCTCCTGGAGAAGGTGGAAGACCTAGAGAAAAAGACCCACCGGCAGAACCTGAGAATCGTTGGGCTCCTGGAGGGGTCCGAAGGAGCGGACGCTGGGGCATACATCGCAGTTATGTTTGAGAAGCTGCTGGGGGATGGGGCATTCTCCCGACCCTTGGATGTGGACAGCGCTCACAGAGCACTCGCGAGGAAGCCGCGAACGGGAGACCCCCCGAGGGCAATGGTGGTGAGATTCCACAGGTACTCAGATAAGGTGCGCATTCTACAGTGGGCCAAGCAGACACGGAGCTGAAAGTGGGACAATAGTATCCTGCGGGTCTACAAGGACCCGAGTATAGAGGTGGCCAGCAGAAGAGCAAGCTTCAACCAGATTAGGTCGCTCCTTTTTAAGAAAAAGGTGAAGTTCGGACTGTTGTATCCGGCCCGTCTCTGGGTCACGTACGAGGAACAGCACTTTTATTTTGAGTCACCTGAGGACACGCTGGACTTCGCGAAAAGGAAAGGACTGGTGGTGGACTGAGAACTTTTGAACCTTTGCTGCAAAGTTCATGTGGGTTTTTTGTTTTCTTTTTGTTTCTCTGTTCTTTTTAAAAAAAGTTTCTTGTTTTTTGTTTTGCGGAAGCTGTTTGTAATGCCTTCTGTATTGGTTTGGGACCAGTGGCAGAGCTGAGTGAGTTAAGGTTTTCATTTGCACTGTTGGGGGATAGAGGTGTGCTTGTTTAGATTTTGGTGTTTCTTCTGTCCAGCAATCGTGTGGGGATTGATTGATGTTGGAGTTTGTTTGTATGAGCGGGGGGGGTGGGTCGGGAGGGAACAATAGGTGGGAGACTATCTGGCGCCAGGGATGGGTACCACCAAGCTAGCTGGGCGGGCTAGCTCATGGAAGCGCAGTGGGGAGTGTGCATATGTTTGGTTTATCAAAGATGTTGGGTTACAGAGTGTTGTTACTAAGGGGGGGGAGCGGGGGAAATGTTCTGCTGACGAGGGAGGGACTTGGGCCAAGGGACAGAGAGGAGGTTGGGTTGGAGGCTGCCTGGGGGCAGGACGGTGGAGGCGCGGAGCATGGGCTGGAGGCGGGCCCAAAAAAGAGGATGACTGATCGGCGAAGGGGGAGGGACAATGAGCCCCCAACTAGGCTGATCACCTGGAATGTTCAAGGGCAGAATGGGCCTATCAAGAGGGCACGTGTGTTCGCGCATCTTAGGGGACTGAAGTGTGACGTGGTAATGTTGCAAGAGACGCACCTTAGAGTAACTGACCAGATTAGATTGAGGAAAGGCTGGGTCAGTCAGGTCTTTCACTCGGGACTAGACTCAAAGACTAGAGGGGTCGCGATCCTGATCAATAAGCGGGTGATGTTTGAGGCGGGTAGAATAGTCTCGGATGTGGGAGGTCGGTACATTATGATCAGTGGGAAACTGGAGGGGGTGCAGGTGGTATTAGTAAATGTGTATGCGCCAAATTGGGATGATGTGGAGTTTATAAAGAGGATGCTGGGGAAGATACCGGACCTGGACTCGCACAGGTTGGTCATGGGAGGGGACTTCAACACTGTTATTGACCCTGGCTTGGACCGGTCAAGCTCGAAAACGGGCAGGGTGCCAGCAATGGCAAAGGAACTAAAAGGGTTCATGGAGCAGATTGGGGGGAGTTCTTCTGCTCACACGTGTACTCCTGGACTGATTGATTTATTTTGAGCAGGGCCTTACTGGCAGGGGTGGGGGACACGGAGTACTCAGCGATCACAATCTCAGACCATGCTCCGCACTGGGTAGACCTGCAGGTTAGTAAAGGCAGTAACCAGCGCTCGCACTGGAGGTTAGATGTGGGACTTTTAGCTGACGAAGGGGTGTGCGAGCGGCTGAGGAAATGTATTCAGAACTACCTGCAGGTCAACGACACGGGGGAAATTTCAGCAGCGACGGTCTGGGAAGCACTGAAGGAGGTGGTCAGAGGGGAGCTGATTTCGATATGGGTCTATAGGGAAAAGGTGGACAGGGCAAAGACGGACCGACTGGTTAAGGCGATACTACACATGGATAGCAGGTATGCGGTGACCCCAGAGGCAGGGCTTTTAAGGGAATGGCAGAGGCTACAGGTGGAGTTTGGCTTGTTATCCACAGGGAGGGCGGTGTCGCAGTTGAAAAAGGCGAGGGGGGCGATCTGTGAGTATGGAGAGAAGGCCAGCAGAATGCTTGCACAGCAGCTTAGAAAGAGGGAGGCAGCCAGGGAGATAGGGAAAGTAAATGACGGAGATAGGAACCTGGTTGGAGATTCAGCAGGGGTGAATAAGGCGTTTAGGGATTTCTACAGTAGGCTGTACAGGGTCGGAACTCCCTACGGGGCCGGAGGGGATGAGGCACTTCTTGGGGGGGGCTGAATTTCCCAAAGGTGGATGGGGAGCTGGTAGAAGGGCTGGGGCCCCCGATCGGGTTGGAAGAGATAGTGGAGGGTCTGAAGGCCATGCAGTCGGGTAAGGCCCCGGGGCCGGACGGGTACCAGTGGAGTTTTATAAAAAGTTCTCTGGGATATTGGGGCCGGTGTTGATGAGGATGTTCAATGAGACAGGGAAAGAGGGGTGCTGCCCCCGACAGTGTCACAGGCCACGATTTCACTGATTCTGAAGCAGGACAAGAACCCGGAGCTGTGTGGGTCCTACAGACCGATATCCCTGCTGAATGTGGACGCCAAACTGCTGTCCTCCAGGATGGAGGTTTGCATTCCGGACGTTATTGGGGAGGACCAGACGGGGTTTGTTAAGGGCAGGCAGTTGGTGGCCAATGTAAGAAGGTTGTTAAATGTGATCATGATGCCCCCGGAAGGTAGGGAGGTGGAGGTAGTGATCGCAATGGATGCAGAAAAGGCTTTTGATCGGGTAGAATGGGATTATCTGTGGGAGACACTGGGACGGTTCGGATTCGGGCGGGGCTTTATTGACTGGGTCAGGTTGCTGTATCAGGCTCCTGTGGCGAGTGTGCGGCCAAATAGGACAACATCGGACTACTTTAGACTGCACCGGGGAACGAGACAGGGATGCCCCCTCTCCCCACTGTTGTTCGCACTAGCTATAGAGCCATTGGCAATTTCTCTGAGAGCCTCAAGGGGCTGGTCCGGGGGGGGGGGGGGGGGGGGGAGGGGGGGGCACAGAGTCTTGCTCTATGCAGACGACCTGCTTCTGTATGTATCAGACGCAGTAGTGGGGATGGAGGAAATCATAAGGATTTTAGGGGAATGTGGCCAGTTTTCGGGGTATAAGCTAAATATGGGGAAAAGTTTGCGGTCCAGGCGAGGGGACAGGAGAGGCGATTGGGGAAGCTGCCGTTTAGATTAGTGAGGGGAAGCTTTCGGTACCTCGGCATTCAAGTGGCGCGGGAATGGGACCGGCTGCATAAATTATATCTGGCCCGGCTAGTAGACCAAATGAAGGACGATTTTCGGAAATGGGACGCGCTCCCGTTGTCACTGGCTGGGAGGGTGCAGGCGGTGAAGATGACGGTCCTCCCGAGATTCCTGTTCGTGTTTCAATATTTCCCCATCGTTATTCCGCGGTCCTTTTTTAAACAGGTCAACAAAGTGATCTTTGCCTTTATTTGGGCGGGCAAGACCCCGCGGGTAAGGAAGGCAATGCTTGAGCGGTGCCGGGGAGAGGGTGGGCTGGCGCTGCCAAATTTTTGTAACTATTACTGGGTGGCAAATATAGCCATGATCAGGAAGTGGGTGGTGGGCGGAGGGTCGGCATGGGAGCGTATGGAGGCGGTTTCATGCAAGGTCACCAGTTTGGGGGCGTTGGTAACTGCGCCTCTGCCGTTCCCGCTGGCACAGTACTCCACCAGCGCCGTGGTGGTGGCGGCCCTGAGAGTCTGGGGGCAATGGAGGCCTGGCTACCTGACATGGCTAGCTTGCTCTGTTTGGAGAAAATCAAGTTCGCCTTTAGAGGGTCACTGTACGGGTTCGCCCGGAGGTGGCAACTGTTCATCGACTTCTTCGCGGAAAATTAATCATCAGCAGAAAGGGGGGGGGGGGTTAGTTTAGCTTAGAGTTGGTGGTTAATAAAGGTGGGACCTGTAAGGGAGGGAGACGGCTTTTGCACTATGTTTATAGTTTCATGTACGTTGTTGTTGTGCCAAAAAATACCTCAATAAAATGTTTATTAAAAAAAAAAAGTTGTACCATTGAGCCTGTATTGTCTCCCCATGTTTCTTTAGCAAAATGCATTACCTCACATTTCACTGCATTGAAGCTCATCAGCCAGGTGTCTGTCCATTCAGCCAACTTGTCAATGGCCCTTTGAGGTCACTCCGCATCATCCTCACAATTCACTTATTCTCCCTAGCTTCGTATCACCCGCAAATTTATAGATTTTGCCCTCAACCCCCTTTCTAAATCATTTATATAAATCAGAAAAAGCAAGGGTCCTAACACTGAGCCCTGGGGGACACCACTTTCAACTCGTCTCCCATCTATATTTACCCTCAGTTTCCTATCTCTCAGCCAACTTCTAATCCATGCTGCCAAGAACCCATCAATCCCAAACATTTTAAATTTGCTAACCAACCTGTCATGTGACACCGTATCAAATGCTTTCTGAAAGTCCAAATATACAACATCCACAGCACTACCCTCATCCACTGCCTGTGTCACCTCGACGAAGAACTCATTCAATTTGTCAGACATGACCTGCCCTTGACAAACCTATGTTGACTGTCTGGTATATATTATTTTTCTCTATATTTATTTCATCCCACATTATGGCCTCCATCAGTTTTCCCACTATTGATGTCAAGCTGACAGGCCTGTAGTTTCCTGGGTTGTCCGTTGCCCCTTTCGTAAACAACGGCGTCGCATTTGCAATCCTCCAGTTCCCCGGAACCAATCCTGTGTTCAGAGGGGTCTGGAAAATTTCTGTCAATGCCTCCGCAATATGCTCCCTTACCTCTCTCAGCAATCTAGGATGCATCGCATCCGGGCCTGGCGACTTCTCCACTTGGAGTGCTGCCAGCCTTTTAGCACCTTTTCTTTATCTATCACCACGCTGCACAGTTGCTCAACACCCATGTTTTCAACTGGACCATTGTCACCATCTTCTAATTTGGTAAAGACAGAAGTAAAGTTTTCATTTACCACCACTGCCATACCCTCCGCTTCAGTGAGCAGATTATCCTGCTTGACCCTTATGGACCCCACTGTATCCTTCATGAATCTTTTACCATTAATATACTTGGAGAACATTTTGCTATTTGTTTTAGCACAGCCTGCAATCCTTTCCTCATGCCCCCTCTTAACCTTCCTTATTCCAGCCTTAGTCTCTCTCCTACATCTGAGATACTCTTCCTGATTTCTATTGCTATTATTATTCCGACATGCATCATATGCTTCTTTTTTCTTCCTTATTTTATCATCAATATCCTTCGTCATCCAGGGTACTCTAACTTTGGATACCCTGTATTTATTTATCATGGGTACGTACCTAGCTTGCACCCTATTCATTTCCTTTGAAAGTCTCTTAGGTTTCATCCAGTGCTATAACCACCAAAATGTGTTTCCAATCAACCTGATCAACTTCAACTTTTAGACCCCTAAAATTTGCCCTTTTCCAGTCTGGGATATTAATCCATGATTGATTTTTATCGTTTTCCAAATTAATATTGAATCGTATTATATTATGATCGCTACTTCCCAACGGCTCACCGACTCTGACGCTCTCCACCTGCCCTGCCTCATTTCCTAGGACCAGATCCAGCATACCTTGCTCCCTGATAGGACTGGAAATGTACTGTTCCGGAAAGTTCTTCTGCTGTAGCTGGTATTGAAATATTGCTGCCAATATTCAAGTTTTATGTGGAAATGTGAAAGACTCCTGAAAGATGAGGGAAGAAGTAACATTCCAAAGAAAAAGGAAGAATTTGAATGTATATCACATCTTTCATGATTTCAGGACGTCACAAATCACTTCACAACCAACAAAGCATTTTTGAAACGTGTTTACGCTTGTAAAGAAATAAATACGAATGAATGCAATTTAAAATAAAAATGCATATAATTTGTGGCCTGCTTGAGGAGAAGTTTACCTCAAAAATATTTGACCAATATGCTCAAAGGAGCTATTTTTTATTAAAAGCCAAAACTAAAGATAAATTATGTCACCCTGACAGGTGGCCAATTTACACTTTCCATGTGACTACACAGTGGAAAATGGGACATCAAGTGGAAACATTGGAAAAAGCTGTTGAAAAATCAAACTGTGCACATTTTCTCCACAGGACAGTGCTCTATCATTATGTGATATTTCTATAGATAGCATAATATTTCCCTGTTATAAAAAGGGTTTATTGAGAAGATTGCTTTCTTCAATGGATCCTTTCAACTCCAGCTTTTAGATTCAAACCCAGCCCAAATTGACTGGACAAAATTATCCTCTCCCGAATCGAACGGCCGAGTCCGAAATAAAATATTCTCGATGAGAATAATGCTGGCCTCAATGAGGATAAATTCACAGTGCAACTGGCCCTTCCTGCCGCACAGCTGTCAATCTCTCTCTCAGAGGCCACGATAACAATGGAGAAAATGGCAAAACTATTGTTCAGAACTTACACAAGAAAGAACATTCTTTGAGACTAGAATTAAGTTTTGTTTCTGAGGATCTTTATTCTGATTCTAAATCGTGATGGATTTATCTTTTGGTGCTAAATCAGGATGCATTAAATAAATAACTGTTCCTGCTCCGTCATGACTCATCTTATCAAAAGGTCTTTTAAAGGAATAATTAGCAAAGGCGAGAAGTAAACATAATTCTGTTGTGAATTGGATCAAGTGTGAGAGTTTTGATCATTTACTTTCTGCAGTAATTTATGAATGTTAGTTTGGAGCATGGAATGGCAATATTGGAAAAGGTAATCAACGCTAGCTTCACAAGAAGGTATGAATATACTAGAACCCTGGTAGCACCTGCCTGAAGCTGAAATGTTGGCTTTAAAGAGATATATGCGAGAGAGGTAAAAGTCCCATTTCTGGCTAATATTGAATGAGTATTTGGGTTTTTAATTAAGTAAAAATATTGAAAACTTGCAACAATAAAATTAATGATAAATACATTAATATGGTGATATGCCTGGAGATAATATTTCATGTTCTCAACAGTATGATCCCCCACCAGAAGATGGCATTAGACATTCGTCAGGTGACATCCGGCTGTTAGCTGAAGGTTGGAAGGCGTACATGAGGGCAATCGTGCATGGGTAGTTCCAGGAGAATCTAATGCAACTCTGTAATGACGTGGTCTGTATAGCATTCTAATTGCTACTTTACAACATGTGCATCAATGAATCATCATTCTAGTTAACTCACCAGCAGTTCTGTAGATTCACTGCACAGACAAGATCACAGAACACAACAATTAATGGCTCAGGAGATCTCTGAGAATGTGATTCTGTAAAGTTATGGCAGGATGGGCGGCATGTGGCGCAGTGGATAGCACTGGGACTGCGGCGCTGAGGACCCATGTTCGAATCCCGGCCCTGGGTCACTGTCCGTGTGGAGTTTGCACATTCTCCCCGTGTCTGCGTGGGTTTCACCCCCACAACCTAAAGATGTGCAGGTTAGGTGGATTGGCCACGCTAAATTGCCCCTTAATTGGAAAAAATAATAATAATTGGGTACTCCAAATTTATTTTTTAAATGTTATGGCAGGATCATAGCAACCACAACACTCTGCCATTGAGCTGAATGACATGAGTAGTGATTCGTGCTGAGGACCAAGCTGAGTCATCGGAAGATGGCTATTCCCTCCTCCATCAAAGAAACCAGAAATTGCTGGATCACTGGTTCAGTATCAGGGGCCTGATTTAAATGCAGAACAAACATTCTCTGCATCCCCATGATGTTTTAGATCTGAACACAAACACAGGCTTGATCTCTTCAAGAGGCCTTGTGCTGAATATTGAATGCGAGAGTCACATCACAGTCTTTTTGAAGAATAGGGCGTCCTTTCTCTCTGCCACATTCCTCCTGCTTAAGGAAGTGTCAAAGTCCAGGACAGAATGTATCTGAGTTCTGACAGAGTTTCAGCTGTTCCATCAAACTCCTGTTGCAAAGGTTGAGCAACGTAGAGGCCTCCAGCTGCATTTGTGCAAATTTTAGTTAAAACTCTAACCTTAATGCAGCCATTCGTTGGAATATTCCTCAAGTAAGGGGACGGAAACTGTAGGCAGTTCTCCAGTTGCGGTCTTGGTAGGGGCTGGTTTAGCACAGGGCTAAATTGCTGGCTCAGACCAAGGCAGACCAGCAGCACGGTTCAATTCCCGTACCAGCCTCCCCGAACAGGTGCCGGAATGTGGCGACTAGGGGCTTTTCACAGTAACTTCATTTGAAGCCTACTTGTGACAATAAGCGATTTTCATTTCATTTCATTTCACCAATGCCCGCTACAGTTGCAAAAAAATTTCCCTATTTTTGTACTCTATTCCATGAGCAATGGTTGCCAAAATTCCATTTGCTTTCCGAATTGCCTTTTTATTCATTCGATCAAAATGGATAAATTCCATTTGTCAAGTTTTTGCCCACTCACCAAACCTCTCCATATCCATTTGTAAATTTCTTATTTCCTCATTGCAACTTACTGTCCAACCTAATTTAGGTTAGGGATTTTGGTCATTAGGATGGAGGAGAAATGTCTTCATTCGGGAGGTTGTGAATGTTTGGAATTCTCTCCCCCAGAGGAACTGTCATTAAGTACATTTAAGACAGAGATTGATATGTTTTTGTACAACAAGCAAATGCAATTTTAGGTTGGCAGGAAAGTGCAATTTATGCAGAAAGTCAGGATTAATCTTGTTGCAAATTGGCACAGGCACAAGGGGACAGGTAGTCTATTCCTGCTTCTATTTGTGCTCCTGCCTCGTTACAGCTTTGGTCCAAACATGGACAGAGAAGCTGAACTGACGATGTGAGGTGAAGGTGACTGCTGTTGACATCAAGGCAGCATTTGAATGAGTGTGACACCAAGGAACCTTAACAAAACTGGAGTCAATAGAAATCAGGGCTGCAGTCATTCCTCGCACAAAGGAAAATGGTTGTTGTTGTGGACGGTCAATCATCTCAGTCCCATGCAGGAGTTCCTCAGGCTAGTGCCACAAGCCTAAGCACCTTCAGTTGCTTCATCGATGACCCTGCTTGCATCATAAGTTAAGTGGGGATGTACAATCATTGAATTTACCATGTTCAGCACCATTCATGACTCCTCAGATATTGAAGGACTCCACGTCAATATGCAGCAAGACCGAGCCAACATTCGTGCTTGGGTTGATAAATGGTGTAACATGTGTGCCACACAAATGTTTTGTGTGTTTGAAGTCTAGATAGAGGTTTTGGGGGATTGTCCATTCTCCCAAAGTATACTGCTCAATACTGTAGTTTCTCAAACCCATTATCCTTTTTATACATCAGCATCACATATGATTCTGATGTCTTTACTCTATAAGGGCCAGACAAAGATCAGCTTCAACAAGGGAGAATTTAACCATCTCCCTTTGACATTCAATGGTATTCCTGTAACTCCGCATTATCAACATCCTGGAGGCTACCAGTGCCCAGAAACTGAACTGCACCAGCCATATCATTCCTGGGCGGGATTCTCCACTCCCGCGCCGAAGTGGCCGCGCCGTCGTGAACGCCGTCGAGGTACACGATGGCGCGAAACGGCCCCGATCCCGACCGATTCAGGCCCCGACAATGGGCTAGGTTCGGGGCCGCGTCATCTACACGCGCCAGGCCTTGTCGACGTGTAAAGGCGGCGCCGCATAGATGACGCGGCCGGCGCCGCATAACTGGCGTTACCCGCGCATGCGTGGTTGCCGTCCTCTCTGGGTCTGCCCCACAAGAAGATGGCGGACGGATCTTGCAGGCCGCGGAAGGAAGGAGGTCCTCCTTCAGAGAGGACGACCCGACGATCGGTGGGCACCGATCATGGGCCATGCCACATTTGAGGTACCCCCCGGTGCAGGTTCCCCCCCCCCCACCCCCTGCAGGCCGCCCCCCCACAGCGTTCCCGCGCTGTTCCCGACGGCAGCGACCAGGTGTGGACGGTGCCGGGGGGAACCCGCCGTTTTGGCCTGGCCGCTTGGCCCATCCGGGCCTGAGAATAGCGGGGGTGCCGGAGAATCGCCATTTTGGGTGTCTCCGGCGATTCTCCGGCCTGTGGCCCGGGGAACTCGACCGGGCCGTTCTCACCGCTTGGGAGAATCGCGGGAGGGCGTCGGACCGGCATCCTGGGAAATTTTGGTGGCCCAGGCGATTCTCCCAACCGGCGCGGGAGTGGAGAATCTCGCCCACTGTGTCTGCAAGTGCAGCTCAAAAGCTAGGAATCATGCAGTGATTAACTGACCTCCTGACTCTGCAAAGCCTGCGCACCATCTACAAGACACAAGTCAGGAGTGTGATGCAATATTATCCATTAACATGGGTGAGTGAAGCTCAAACAACACTCAAGAAGCTTGTCACTATCAAAGCAGCCCACTTGATTGTCACCCAATTCATCACCTTAAAAAGTCACTCCCTTCACCACAGTAACAACAGTGTGAGGAATCTACAAGATGCACAACAGCCACTCACCAAGGTTCCTTAGACAGAACCTTCCAAATCATGGCCTCTACCATCTAGAAGGACAAGAGCAGCAGATACCTGGAAACTCCACCACCTGGAGGTTCCCCTCCAAGTCACTCACCATCTTGACTTGGAAATATATCACCATTCCTTCACTGTCACTGGAGCAACATCCTGGAACTCCCTCCCAAACAGCACAGTGGGAGTATCTACACAACAGGGACTGCAGCGGTTCAACAAAGCAGCTCACCTCCACCTTGTCAGGGGCAATTATGAATGGGTAATAAATGCTGGCCTAGCTATTGATGCACGATCAATGACCACTAAAGCGAGGTTGTAGTCCAACTGAAGGCTTTAATAAGCTAGATGTTTCTCCCAGCAGCTCAGGTACAGAATGAAGGCTGCTGGGGCGGCACGGGCTCTTATACCCCGCCTAACAGGGCGGAGCTACCATACAGCTTGACCAATAGGAAGCATACAATATCTACTAATGGTGTTCCAGCATTACCAGGTACCGTAATACCTCTACACAGACTACCACATTCACCCCCTGTTAAAAAAAGAGTCCGGCGGGGGTGGTGGCCTAATAATACAACATGGTAACGTGGTAGAAATTATAGTTATGGAGGTACCGTAATACCGCCGTCCAGCATATTGTAACTATTTACAATTCTATTTACTATTTAAAATTTATGATTCAGAATGAGCTATACACTTTAAAATAAAGCAATCAGTCGATCGGGGGCCCTCATCGTCCTCTGTGATTGTCGAAGCTTCGGTGGTGACTCCGGTGGAGGCTCGGGCATCTGTGACTCCGGGAGCGTGGCCTCAATCTCTGTGGCAGCTTCGACAGCCCTAGTCGGCGCTGGTGGAGAAAACAGTTGACCTGGGAAGGGAGCGTCTGCGGGGTGCGTCAGTGGGTGGGGGGACCTAGACGGGGCCGGTGGATGGACCGATCCTCCTGTAAGGTGCACTGGTGGAAGGGACGGTCGGACTGGTGGCTGGGGTATGCGTGGGGCTCCGGCGGGCGCCAGGTCGCGTAGGGAGACCGTATCTTGTCGGCTGTCGGGGTACGCCCTAGGCGTACTGGGGGTTAGAGTGGAGAAGATGGACCCTCTCGACCAATGGGTCCGACTTGTGCACCCGCACGTGTTTTCGGAGCAGGATGGGTCCGGGAGCTGCCAGCCAGGTCGGGAGCGAGGTCCCAGAGGAGGACATCCTGGCGAAGACAAGGAGACGTTTGTGAGGTGTCTGGTTGGTTGTGGTACAAAGCAGTGACCGGATGGAGTGGAGGGCATCTGGGAGGACTTCCTGCCAGCGGGAGACTGGGAGATTCCTGGACCGTAGGGCCAGTAGGACGGTCTTCCACACCGTTCCATTCTCCCTCTCTACCTGTCCGTTTCCCCGGGGGTCGTAACTGGTCGTCCTGCTCGAGGCGATGCCCTTGCTGAGCAGGAATTGACGCAGTTCATCGCTCATAAAGGAGGACACCCTATCACTATGTATGTAAGCGGGGAACCCGAACAGTGCAAAGCTGCTGTGGAGGGCCTTGATGACGGTGGTTGCGGTCATGCGGGGCAGGGGATGGCGAATGGGAACT
Organism: Scyliorhinus torazame; assembly: GCF_047496885.1. NCBI lineage: Eukaryota > Metazoa > Chordata > Chondrichthyes > Carcharhiniformes > Scyliorhinidae > Scyliorhinus > Scyliorhinus torazame. The sequence continues at coordinate 323,936,820 of NC_092712.1, read as the reverse complement.
GGAAGTACTCATCAATCACGTTCAGGAAGTACGTGTTGCGGTCAGTGGAGGGGAGGGGAACTTTGAAGTCCATGCTGAGGCATTCAAAGGGACGGGAAGCCTTTATCAGGTGCGCTTTCTCTGGCCGGTAGAAGTGCGGTTTGCACTCCGCGCAGATTTGGCAGTCCCTGGTGACGGACCTGACCTGCTCGATGGAGGAGGGCAGGTTGCGGGTCTTGATAAAATGGAAAAAGCGAGTGACCCCCGGGTGGCAGAGGTCCTCGTGGAGGGCTCGGAGGCGGTCCACTTGTGTGGTGGCACATGTGCTGCGGGACAGGGCATCAGGAGGCTCGTTTAGCTTCCTGCGACGATACAAGATCTCGTAGTTGTAGATGGAGAGTTCGATCCTCCACTGCAAGATCTTATCGTTTTTTATCTTGCCCCGCTGTGCATTATCGAACATGAAAGCAACCGACCGTTGGTCCGTGAGGAGAGTGAATCTCCTGCCGGCCAGGTAATGCCTCCAATGTCGCACAGCTTCTACTATGGCCTGGGCCTCCTTTTCGACTGAGGAGTGGCGGATCTCGGAAGCATGAAGGGTACGGGAGAAGAAGGCCACGGGTCTGCCCGCTTGGTTGAGGGTGGCCGCCAGAGCTACGTCGGACGCATCGCTCTCGACCTTGAAGGGGAGGGACTCGTCGATGGCATGCATCGTGGCCTTTGCAATGTCTGCTTTGATGCGGCTGAAGGCCTGGCGGTCCTCTATCGACAGGGGAAAGTCTGTGGATTGGATCAAGGGACGGGCCTTGTCCGCGTAGTTGGGGATCCACTGGGAGTTGTAACTGAAAAACCCTAGGCAGCGCTTCAGGGCCTTGGAGCAGTGAGGGAGGGGAAACTCTATAAGGGGGCGCATGCGTTCAGGGTCGGGGCCTATAACTCCATTTCGCACTACGTAGCCGAGGATGGCTAGGCGGTCGGTGCTAGACACGCATTTATCCTTGTTGTATGTAAGGTTAAGGATCTTTGCGGTCGGGAGGAATTTTCAGAGGTTGGTGTCGTGGTCCTGCTGGTTGTGGCCGCAGATGGTGACATTATTGAGATACGGGAATGTTGCCCTCCACGAGGACCTCTGCCACCCGGGGGTCACTCGCTTTTTCCATTTTATCAAGACCCGCAACCTGCCCTCCTCCATCGAGCAGGTCAGGTCCGTCACCAGGGACTGCCAAATCTGCGCGGAGTGCAAACCGCACTTCTACCGGCCAGAGAAAGCGCACCTGATAAAGGCTTCCCGTCCCTTTGAATGCCTCAGCATGGACTTCAAAGTTCCCTTCCCCTCCCCTACCGGTCAACCATTCGGCCCATCTTGCACTGGAAGACCGAGACCCCATTGGTGACACCGAAGGGAACCCTTAAGAAGTGATAGAGCCGCCCATCTGCCTCGAAGGCAGTGTATTTGCGGTCACTAGTGCGGATGGGGAGCTGGTGGTAGGCGGACTGGAGATCCACCGTGGAGAAGACCTTGTAATGCGCGATCCTGTTTACCAGGTCGGATATGTGGGGGAGAGGGTACGCGTCCAGCTGCGTAAACCTGTTGATGATCTGACTGTAGTTGATAACCATCCTATGCTTCTCCCACGTCTTTACCACCATTACTTGAGCTCTCCAGGGGCTGTTACTGGCTTCAATGACTCCTTCCCTCAGTAGCCTTTGGACCTCTGACCTAATAAAGATCCGATCCTGGGCACTGTACCGTCTGCTCCTGGTGGCGACGGGTTTGCAATCCGGGGTGAGGTTCGCAAACAGGGAAGGCGGATCGACCTTGAGGGTCGTGAGGCCACAGACAGTGAGGGGGGGGGGGGGGGGGTATATGGCCGCCGAATTTGAAAGTTAAACTTTGGAGATTACACTGGAAATCTAAACCTAGGAGTGTGGCCATGGAGAGGTGGGGAAGGACGTAGAGCCGGTAATTTTTAAACTCCCTTCCCTGGACTGTGAGGTTTGCTACACAAAACCCCTTTATCTCCACTGAGTGGGAACCGGGGGCCAGGGAGATTTTTTGATTAACGGGATGGACGAGGAGAGAACAGCGCCTTACCGTGTCGGGGTGTATGAAGCTCTCCATGCTCCCAGAGTCGATTACGCAGGACGTCTCGTGCCCGTTGATTAGTACTGTCATTGTAGCAGTTGAGAGTGTTCGAGGCCGGGACTGATCCAGGGTCACCGAGGCTAATCTCAGCAGTTGAGTGTTCTCTTCGGGCAGTGTGTGGTCAGCCGAGCTGGGGTCCTGGGAGTCCATCCAAGGTGGCGGCTCCCATTGGTCGCACATGGCTGGAGGTGCACAAAATGGCGACGCCCATCCATCGAACGCGGCGTCCGTGGGACAAGATGGCGGCGCCCGGGTGCCGCACGTGGCCCTGGAGGAGGAAGATAGCGGCACCCGCTGGCCACACAGGGACCGTGGAGAGGTTTGTGGTGGCGGTCCGCATTCGCCGCCGGAGACCGCGGCAACCGCACGGGCCTGGCATACCACCACAAAGTGGCCCTTTTCACCGCATCCCTTGTAGGTGGATGCGCGGGCCGGGCTGCGCTGGCGGGGGTGCTTGGCCTGCCCGCAAAGTTAGCAGCGGGGCCCCCTGGGGTTGCCAGGCCGCCTTGCAGCACAAGCTTGTGGGGGGATGGGGGATGTCTTGGGGTCGGCTGCGGAGGGGTTACACGCTGCCCAGGGGGCTGCCGCGCGGTCGGGAACGTAAGCGCGGGTGTTTCTGGAGGCCAATTCCAGGAAGCCGGCAAGGGCCCGTGCCTCCTTGAGGCCTCGGGTGTCTTTTTTCCAGCACTCCCTGGTGGATTTGGGAGGACAGCATACCTGCCATGAAAGCGTCCCGGATCAAGAGTTCTGTGTGGTCGTTCGCCGAAACCTGCGGGCAGCTGCAGTTTCTCCCCAACACCAGGAGTGCACGGTAGAATTCTTCCAGCGATTCCCCAGTGATTTGTTGCCTCGTTGCTACCAGATGTCGGCCGTAGACCTGGTTTACTGGGTGGATATAATGTCCTTTTAGCAGCTCGATTGCCGCATCATCCTCAATGAGGGTGTAAATTTCTGGGCTCACCCTCGAGTGCAGGACTTGCAATTTCTGTTCTCCCGTGGGTCTGTTTTCGGCCGTTCCGAGATATCCTTTAAAACACGCCTGCCAGTGCTTGAAGATCGCCGCTGAGTTCGCCGCGTGGGGGCTGAGTTGCAGACACTCCGGCTTGATTCGGAGCTCCATCCTTTCACATCTAGCTTATTAAATTGGTGCACGATCAATGACCACTAAAGCGAGGTTGTAGTCCAACTGAAGGCTTTAATAAGCTAGATGTTTCTCCCAGCAGCTCAGGTACAGAATGAAGGCTGCTGGGGCGGCACGGGCTCTTATACCCCGCCTAGCAGGGAGGAGCTATCATACAGCTTGACCAATAGGAAGCATACAATATCTACCAATGGTGTTCCAGCATTACCAGGTACCGTCATACCTCTGCACAGACTACCACAGCCATATCCCATGAGAGAGCTTTTTTTTAATTTCATACGATCGTGTGTTATATTACTTAGCTAATGCTGTAATAAATCTGAAACCAAGTTATTCCATTTTTAATGATCATTGATGTAATATTCTTTGTTGTAGCCGCAAAGAGAATGAATCAGAGGTGGCACATGTTGATTTTGTACAACACAGGGCAGGGGGTTTATTTACAAGATGGTGCTCAAACAGGCACCACAGTGAACTCCACAAAGCCCTCAAAACATTCCAATGGTGTCATTGTGTAACATGTAACATTACACCAGCCGATGACATGTAACATTACACCAGCTGATACATCACAGCCGACATAAGAAATAATGATGTTGGTTATTTACATAGAAATAGAGAAGTAAATGAGTTGTTAGTCATAACATCAACTTATCTCTAAATGGGCAGCACGGTGGCGCAGTGGTTAGCACTGCTGCCTCACGGCGCCGAGGTCCCAGGTTCGATCCCGGCCCTGGGTCACTGTCCGTGTGGAGTTTGCACATTCTCCCCGTGTCTGCGTGGGTTTCGCCCCCACAACCCAAAGCTGGGCAGGGCAGGTGGATTGGCCACTCTTTGGAGGTCCACCAACAAAACAGAAGAAAAGAAACACACTGAGAGACAAGGCAACAAAGTGCCGGTCCTGTTAGGGGCACTGCCCAAACGTAACAAAGGTCAACACAAACATAAAAACATCAAATAAGAGTGCAGTTAAAGGGGTCAATAAAGCCCCCCAAACCCTGCGGTGCCCACCGGGCACGGAATAGGTGGATTGGCCATGCTAATTTGTCCCTTAATTGGAAAAAATTAATAATTGGGTCCTCTAAAAAAATTTTTTTTTAAACTTAGCTCTAAATAAGTTAACATTTATAAATTACTCCAACTCGTGCATTTCGGATAATTGTCAAACTGTAGCTGGATGCTTCTTAAATCAGTTAGTTTATGCTGATATCAGTTTTAGATATAGAGTAGATTTTATACATTTTCACGCCGGAGGAACATATTTAAAATTCAAGGCTGGCGATCGCATGCTGCCAAAGGATTTTCTGCCTTTTTAAAATGAATGGACATGAAATCCTATTGGGCCTGTGGATCTCCCTGTCTGCATTCACAATGTACGTTCTGAGTGCTTTGAGCTCCACACTGGAAGAATTAATTTGTAAAATCTACCCTCACACATGGTATCCTGGACATAATTCTAAATCCTGATCCTTTTTCCAACAGAGCTTATCCCAGTTACAGTGGTATATGTTATTTTCTGCATGGACAGTGAATGCTGAGGGATATATTATAATTCCACATAAGTGACTCCCAGCAAAGGAAATGTTAGCAAAATAATTCCAAGAATTCTTCATTTGTGGTAGCATGGCACTTCTTGACTACCGGAATGTTTGTGTTTAACAGCTTTCAATTTGCTTTTATTTTGCAGTGTTGAGGGAAACGCCTGGGGGGGGGGGGGGGGGGGGGGTGCTTTCTCTGGCACAAGAGGAAAAGACAATTAGAGTATTATGGCTACACTTGACAAAATTGTTGATGGTTAATTAAATGACATATTGCTGCCTTTGATTCACTGAATAATTGATAATCAGTGACCGAGTAATGTAACCATCACAGAACATGTTTCCAAACTGCCTTGTTACACACTGAGAAAGGTAGCTTGTAAAATCAGAGTTACCTTTTGATAAATGGGTGTACTGCTGCGTGTTACTGATGACACGCAGGGACAATGTCAACGCTCCACTCACTGTTGCTCTTCACTATGCGTTTCCAGGTGACATTAAGGGAATCACATTACTTGGATTGATTTCCTTTCTCGTGTCATAGCACCAAACTTTGGAAGAAACTCCATTCATGGGCAGAGCCGTTTGTGCTCTCAATAGAAGAGGAGACTTAAAGAAGACCGATCTAATAATAATGTCACTTTGAGCATTTTCATCACATCTGGAGTTTTCCTTGGGCTATTTTTCCCTGGGCGGAGTGGATGTTCACCACGTCGAGGAGGAAAGTCGGCCAGAAGTCGATACACACCAAGGAAGCTCGCTCTGTAGGCACAGCGCTCTGTGGGCACACCGCTCTGTAGGCACAGCGCTCTGTGGGGACACCGCTCGGTGGGCACACCGCTCTGTGGGCACACTGTTATGTGGGCACACCACTCTGTGGGCACACTGTTATGTGGGCACACCGCTCTGTGGGTACACCGTTCTGTGGGCATATCGCTCTGTGGGCACACCGCTCTGTGGGCATATCGCTCTGTGGGCACACCGCTCTGTGGGCACACCGCTCTGTGGGCACATCGCTCTCTGGACACACCGCACTGTGGGCACACCGCTCTGTGGGCACACTGCTCTGTGGGCACACCGCTCTGCGGGCACACTGCTCTGTGGGCACACCGCTCTGTGGGCACACCACTCTGAGGGACCACCGCTCTGTGGGCACACTGTTATGTGGGCACACTGCTCTGTGGGCACTCTGCTCTGAGGGCACACTGTTATGTGGGCACACCGTTCTGTGGGCACACCGCTCTGTGGGCACACCGCTCTGTGGGCACACCACTCTGTGGGTACACCGCTCTGTGGGAACACTGATCTGTGGGAACACTGCTCTTTGGGCACAACGCTCTGCGGGCACAGCGCTCTGTGGGCACAGCACTCTGTGGGCACACTGCTCTGTGGGCACACCACTCTGAGGGCACACTGCTCTGTGGGCACACTGCTCTGTGGGCACACCACTCTGTGGGCACACCGCTCTGTGGGTACACCGCCCTGCGGGCACACCGCTCTGTGGGCACACGGTTATGTGGGCACACCGCTCTGCGGGCACACTGCTCTGTGGGCACACCGCTCTGTGGGCACACCACTCTGTGGGACCACCGCTCTGTGGGCATACTGTTATGTGGGCACACTGCTCTGAGGGCACACCACTCTGAGGGCACACTGTTATGTGGGCACACTGCTCTGTGGGCACACCGCTCTGCGGGCACACCGCTCTGTGGGCACACTGCTCTGTGGGCACACTGCTCTGTGGACACACTGCTCTGTGGGCACACTGCTCTGTGGGCACAGTACTCTGTGGGCACACTGCTCTGTGGGCACACCACTCTGTGGGCACACCGCTCTGTGGGCACACTGTTCTGTGGGCATACCGCTCTGTGGGCACACCGCTCTGTGGGCACACTGCTCTGTGGGCACACCGCTCTGTGGTCACACTGCTTTGTGGGCACACTGCTCTGTGGGCACACCGCTCTGTTGGCACACCGCTCTGTGGGTACACCGCTCTGCGGGCACACCGCTCTGTGGGCACACCGCTCTGTGGGCACACCGCTCTGTGGGCACAACGCTCTGTGGGCACACTGATCTGTGGGCACACTGCTCTGTGGGCACACCACTCTGCGGGCACACCACTCTGCGGGCACACCGCTCTGTGGGCACAGCACTCTGTGGGCACAGCGCTCTGTGGGCACAGCACTCTGTGGGCACACTGCTCTGTGGGCACACCACTCTGAGGGCACACTGCTCTGTGGGCACACTGCTCTGTGGGCACACCACTCTGTGGGCACACCGCTCTGTGGGTACACCGCCCTGCGGGCACACCGCTCTGTGGGCACACGGTTATGTGGGCACACCGCTCTGCGGGCACACTGCTCTGTGGGCACACCGCTCTGTGGGCACACCACTCTGTGGGACCACCGCTCTGTGGGCATACTGTTATGTGGGCACACTGCTCTGAGGGCACACCGCTCTGAGGGCACACTGTTATGTGGGCACACTGCTCTGTGGGCACACCGCTCTGCGGGCACACCGCTCTGTGGGCACACTGCTCTGTGGACACACTGCTCTGTGGGCACACTGCTCTGTGGGCACAGTACTCTGTGGGCACACTGCTCTGTGGGCACACCACTCTGTGGGCACACCGCTCTGTGGGCACACTGTTCTGTGGGCATACCGCTCTGTGGGCACACCGCTCTGTGGGCACACTGCTCTGTGGGCACACCGCTCTGTGGTCACACTGCTTTGTGGGCACACCGCTCTGTGGGCACACCGCTCTGTTGGCACACCGCTCTGTGGGCACACCGCTCTGTGGGCACACCGCTCTGTGGGCACAACGCTCTGTGGGCACACTGATCTGTGGGCACACTGCTCTGTGGGCACACCACTCTGCGGGCACACCACTCTGCGGGCACACCGCTCTGTGGGCACAGCACTCTGTGGGCACACTGCTCTGTGGGCACACCACTCTGTGGGCACACCGCTCTGTGGGCACACTGCTCTGTGGGCACACCGCTCTGTGGGCACATCGCTCTGCGGGCACACTGCTCTGTGGGCACACCACTCTGTGGGCACACCGCTCTGTGGGCACACCGCTCTGTGGGCACACCGTTCTGTGGGCGCACCGTTCTCTGGGCACACCGCTCTGTGGACACACCGCTCTGTGGGTACACCACTCTGTGGGCACACCACTCTGTGGGCACACCGCTCTGTGGGTACACCACCCTGCGGGCACACTGCTCTGTGGGCACAGCGCTCTGTGGGCACACCGCTCTGTGGGCACATCGCTCTGCGGGCACACCGCTCTGTGGGCACACCGCTCTGCGGGTACACTGCTCTGTGGGCACACCACTCTGTGGGCACACCGCTCTATGGGCACACTGCTCTGTGGGCACATGGTTCTGTGGACACACCGTTCTCTGGGCACACCGCTCTGTGGGCACACCGCTCTGTGGGCACCCGGCTCTGTGGGCACCCGGCTCTGTGGGCACACCGCTCTGTGGGCACACAGATTGATTGGCAGACGTCCCAGTGTCAAACAGTGAGAGAAGTCCACTCTCTGGAGCTGCTGGTTAATCAGATTGGCTGGCAGCTCCAGCTGAGCGGGCAGTGCCCGGACTGCAAGAAGGAGCATGGAGGAGATCATGGCTGCCCCAGGAAAGGAACTTCAGGGTTTTGGGTGCACAGAGGGATTCTAGAATCCAGAGAGGGACGGGGCGCTGGGGACGGGAAACGGTTGAGGAGGAAGTGGGTGCAGGGGCCAAGCTCAGGACTGAGTTCTGAAGAAGTCATTTTTGAATTGAAAAGTTAACTCGGTTTCTCTCTCCACAGATACTCACAGACCTGCTGCGTTTACCCAGAAGTTTCTGATTTCAGTGCAAGTCAGTTTTTGTATCTATGACACAATGGTGTGTGGGCAGAGGAAGGGTTAATGTGGTCCTGGAGAACAGTACCACCCAAATTATGATAGAGAGTCACATGATGGTAGGCGGCCTGTGGAGAAGAGTCTGCAAGGAGCCAGGAGGGAGACAGCACCCATGCATGGCAGGACATTAATAGCACAGTGGTTAGCACCATTGCTTCACAGCTCCGGGGTCCCAGGTCCGATTCCCGGCTTGGGTCACTGTCTGTGCGGAGTCTGCACATCCTCCCCGTGTCTGCGTGGGTTTCCTCCGGGTGCTCCGGTTTCCTCCCACAAGTCCTGAAAGACGTGCTGTGAGGTGAATTGGACATTCTGAATTCTCCCTCAGTGTACCCGAACAGGCGTCGGAGTGTGGCGACTAGGGGCTTTTCACAGTAACTTCATTGCAGTGTTAATGTAAGCCTACTTGTGTCAATAAAGATTATTTTTAAAAATATAGATAGATACGGGACAATAATAAGTGGCTCATGTTTAACCACACGAGCCTCCCAACCTCTTAACGAGACACCAAACAGCCTTTGTAACATGGTGGTCGTACAGAATGGAACCAAAGATCCCAGAGAAACTGGAGGAGGAAGCTAGGACCAGAAAGCATGAAAAATTAACAAAACTGAAGCCTGACTCGAGGGACGCGTGTCTAAATTTGGAGACAGTTGGAGATCACCTAAACAATTGAACGCATATTTTGATTGTTTAAAAAGGAAGCTGCACTGTAGGCACGGAGGCTGAAGGACTCCACCTGGGCATGTGGGCATTGCGAGACCTGATCAAATGCAGTCTAGGAACCAAGCCAGATCAGAATAAGCTGAGCTAAATCCAGCACAAAGCTGAAATTACTTTTTAAATTAGGCAGAGTTCAGCAGGTCCAGAGTGTAGCTGCAGACTGGTTTCAGCATTGGGTCCACAGGCAGCGTCACAGCACATGGTCAATGAAGGGGAAAAGGGGTTTCAAAATGGAAGGCAGAGTTAAAAAAGCATCCCTTCCAGTTGATTCCCCGGCTTGAAAGGCCAGATAGTTGGCCCAAACCACTTGTTTTGACGGTACTGCAGAATGACTTTTACTGTCCATGACTCACTTGCTGAGGGACGTGGCCCAGTCTCTGTGCCCCATGGCCCAGGGCATCAAGACCCTGGCTGAGACGAGAATAGGTCTCCGGGACTGGCAAAACCAGGTGATGGTGGTGCCTCACCTCTATCCCAGGGAGTAGCCTGGGGGCTATCGAGCACCCAGAGGGAGGAAGAAGTGATGAGGGTCCATGCCGGTGCCTCCCGCAGGTGATGTGCTGGAACACCTCAGCAGCTCTGAATCACCCCACCCCTACCCACATTGGCGCATCTGACGGACAGCAGGCAGAACAGGGTGGCACCTCATCACCCGAATGTTGGCCGGGCCCATCCAGGTCCAGGCACTCCAGGGACAGCCGCTAAAGTCATCTCAAGTCAGAGGGTGTGTTACGCAGCAGGCCACCTCCATGTCTGGGGCCACGCGTAGAAGGAGTGGTCGGCCACGTATAAAAAGTTCAACACCAGTTAAGTTGGCACGGGTGCAGCACATGGGTTAGAGGAAGGGGTCAGGGCACAATAATGTATATAGTCACAATTAAACACCTTTGCACCAACATTCTTGTTCAGTAATGGGTTAAGAGACATTGCAATTAGTTGTCTCATTTATGTTAAGTATCCATTAATTGACACTGATTATGTAAAGGGGCTTCAGGTGGCCTCTGTCAGGTGGTGTGTTGTTAAGAGTTTTGTGCAGAGGCTGTGGAAGTGAAATAAATGGTGTTTGGTGAAAAGGAACAAGAACTTTAGACTCTTCATTTCACAGCAACTAAAACGTCTAAAAAGCAAAAGGGATTATTATTTAAATGATAAAATATTAAAACATGCTGCTGTGCAGAGAGACCTAGGTGTGCTAGTGCATGAGTCGCAAAAAGTTGGTTTACAGGTGCAACAGGTGATTAAGAAGGCAAATGGAAATTTGTCCTTCATTGCTAGAGGGATGACGTTTAAGACTCAGAGGTTATGCTGCAATTGTATAAGGTGTTAGTGAGGCCACACCTGGAGTATTGTGTTCAGTTTTGGTCTCCTTACTTGAGAAAGGACGTACTGGCACTGGAGGGTGTGCAGAGGAGATTCACTAGGTTAATCCCAGAGCTGAAGGGGTTGGATTACGAGGAGAGGTTGAGTAGACTGGGACTGTACTCGTTGGAATTTAGAAGGATGAGGGGGGATCTTATAGAAAAATATAAGATTATGAAGGGAATAGATAGGATAGATGCGGGCAGGTTGTTTCCACTGGCGGGTGAAAGCAGAACTAGGGGGAATAGCCTCAAAATAAGGGGAAGTAGATTTAGGACTGAGTTTAGGAGGAACTTCTTCACCCAAAGGGTTGTGAATCTATGGAATTCCTTGCCTAGTGAAGCAGTAGAGGCTCCTTCATTCAATGTTTTTTAGATAAAGATAGATAGTTTTTTGAAGAATAAAGGGATTCGGTGATATGGTGTTCGGGCCGGAAAGTGGAGCTGAGTCCACAAAAGATCAGCCATGATCTCATTGAATGGCGGAGCAGACTCGAGGGGCCAGATGGCCTTCTCCTGCTCCTAGTTCTTATGTTCTTAATTGGTAGCAGAGAGGATGGTTGCTGTGTAAATGTGAAGGGTTGAAATTACAACTTTTCCAGATCAAACCAAGGAGTGAGTGAGAAAAGAGAAAAAGGGATATATGGCTGAACCGAGGATAAAGATGGCTGGATATGACTATCCTCCCTTATTTTCTGAAAGGGAATCGTACGACCAATGGAGAAGTGCAGTAGTTATGTGGACAAAGGTACCTGCTTTGGGAAAGAGAAAACAAGGTATGGCATTGGCTCTTTCTCTACCATATGGCAGTAAAATCCGAAACAAAGTGCTTTCTGAGCTGGAATTGGAAGAGTTAGACTCAGAAGAAGGTCTGGAGACTTTATTACATTATATGGATAAGATTTATAAGAAAGTTGATTTGTGAAGTGCGTATGAAGCATGGTCGGATTTTGATAAGTTCCGGAAAATGGAGGATATCTCCATGGAAGACTATGCAATGGAATTTGACAGACTATATAAAAGGCTGCAGAAACACAACCTCTAATTTCCACAGTCTGTGTAGGCCTCTAAATTACTTGACTGTGCTAGAGTGAGCAGCATGGATATGCTCCTGGTTTTGACAGGAGTTCAGTTTACTGATAAGGATACCTTATTCGAACAGATGACAAAAGCTTAAAAAAGTTTCTGGGGAAACATTTGATTCCGATGGCTCTGATGACCCAAGTAGGTCAGCCTGCAATAAGGCAGAATATGGAAGATACACTAGTAACAGGATGGCGAAATCGTATGGCTACGAACAGGGCTCAAGACTATAGACGGAGACCGAGACAAGGAAATTATGAAGACAGAAACCCAGTCAGAACCTACAATAGGAAGATGAACCCCAGAAATGCACGGGGCATGATAATTCGATGTTTTCGATGTGACTTTCAATATCCTTATGCTTTCAACTGTCCAACTCGTTATGATAGAGTGTTTGAAGCGACACAGGACATGGAAGAGTCAGTAGAGGAAAAAGATAGTGACCAGAAAGAAGGCATTGTCCTATTGATAAGCAGTTTTACGCCGGTAATGAGGGTGTTGGTTGCAGAATCCTTCAACTGTGCTGTATTGGACAGTGGCTGCACATCTACTATGTGTGGAATTGACTGGTTAAAATGTTACCTGGACTCTTTGAATGCTGAAAATCGTAGCAAGGTTAAGGAATTTGAAAGTTCCACAAGTTTCAGGTTTGGGGATGATAATACTCTGAAGTCGCTGAAAAGAGTGGTGATCCCGTGCAATATTGCCGGAGTGAATCATTTCATTAGCACGGATGTTGTATCAAGTGAGATACCTTTGCTTCTGAGCAGACCGTCGATGAAGAAAGCACACATGAAACTGGATATGGAACAGAATAAGGCAACAGTTTTTGGAAAGACGGTGGACTTACAATTTACACAGTCGGGACATATTGTATTCCATTACTGACAAATAATTTTTCAAGTAGAGTGGTTAAGGATGTGTTAACGGCAGTTGAAAATGGGACTTTAGCTGATAAAAAGCTTGTGGTATTAAAATTTCATAGGTAATTTGCACATCCGTCTCCTCAGAGGCTGAAAATTTTATTAAAGGATGCAGGGGTAAGGGATGACGACTATACTAAACTGATGGAACAGGTTAGTGACCGCTGTGAAGTTGTAGGGAGTACAGAAGGACACCAGCACGACCGATAGTAACCCTACCTTTGGCCAGGGATTTTAACGACATTGTGGCCATGGACCTTAAGATCTGGGATAAAGCAAATCATATATTTATTTTGCATTTTGTAGATTTAGCAACCAGATTTAGTCAATCAACGATTGTACGAAGTAAAGAAAAGAGAGTAATTCTGGATCAAATCGTGGAAAAATGGATAGGGACAGGAATGGGTCCACCTGAAAAATTCCTTACAGACAATGGGGGAGAATTTGCTAATGATGATTTTAGGGATATGTGTGAAAACATGAATATCACAGTTATGAATACGGCTGCGGAAAGCCCATTTAGTAATGGTGTCTGTGAAATAAATCATGCTGTCATCGATGACATGCTTCGGAAAATTTTGGCAGATCAACCAAATTGCAGGCTAAATTCAGCTTTAGCATGGGCAGTACATGCAAATAATTCATTGCAGATGGTTGGGGGCTATAGTCCTTATCAATTAGTGTTTGGTAGAAATCCTAAAATTCCGTCCATTTTGGATGACCAGCCTCCAGCTTGGGAGGGGACTTCAATTAGGTCTGGTTTTGCTGAACATTTAAATGTATTACATAGCAGTAGAAAAGCTTTTTTGGAAGAAGTCTCTGAAAGAATTCGCAGAGCTTTAAGACATAACGTACGGCCATCAGATGCCGTTTTTCAGCAAGGAGACATAGTATACTATAAGAGAGACATTTCTAATGAATGGAAAGGCCCAGGGAAGATCATAGGCATATTTTGCAACATGGTAATCAAACTGTTAGGGTCCATTCATCAAGGATAATGGGTACTGATTACAAATTTTCAAATTTAGACAGAGCAGACAGACATGATGAGGAACCAGAGTCATCTGGTACGCATGTGTTACAGAACTATGAGGACCAATTAACTGATACAGACAGGGTTTCTGTGGAGGAACACAACACATCTGGTGAATTAGAACAGGCCATTTTTCCGAAATGGCAACTGCCAAAAGTTGGTACAAAAGTGACATACTTGCCTGAAGGGTCTAGTCAATGGAAGGATGCAACTGTTATTAGTAGAGCAGGGAAGGCCACTGGAAAGTATAAACATTGGTTGAATGTACAGCATTCAGGGGAAGGAGTCAAGACAATGGATTGGGAAAACAAAGTTCAAAAATGGAGGGCACAGTAACGCAGTGCCAGTTCAAATAGTACATCAGATAGTGAACAGGTCCACAAGAAAAGGTCGAGAACTATTGAAAGAACATCCCACAGCAGAAGGGAAAGATCAAGCAGTAGCAGTACAGAACGAGATACCAGGCGGGAGAGGGAACGTAGTTTGTCAAGATCTCGGAACATGAGTAAGACTACGAATACTAATAGGAGTAGAAGCCCACATGCACGTGAGATTTTGGTGGCTTCAAATAAATTAGATGAAAAAGTTATTAAAGAAGCTAAACAGCAAGAATTGCACAGTTGGAGTGAATTTGGGGTATACACGGAAGTACCGGATAGGGGACAAAGAGCTCTATCCCACAGATGGATTTGCATGGAAAAGGTTCTTCCGGATGGAACTTATAAGGCAAAGGCCAGGCTTGTGGCAACGGGATTTTAAGAAAGCTTAGAAGATCTGGATTTAAGGGTAGATTCACCTACAGCAGGAAAGGTTATTTTAAAGATCGTCTTGGCTCTATTAGCCACAAATGCATGGGAATGCAAATCTATAGATATAAAAGCTGCCTTTTTGCAGGGGCATCAGCTCCACAGAGACATTTTTCTCTGTCCTCCTAAAGAAGCAGCTAACACAGAAGGGGTACTCTGGAAGTTGAACAAATGTGTATGTGGATTAAATGATGCATCTAGAGTCTGGTATTTTTCAGTAAGGTCAGTTTTGTTAAAGTTAGGCTGTTGCCAGTTGAAAGCAGATCCTGCAATGTTTTACTGGCACTATGAAGGAAATCTTTCTGGCATTTTTATGATGCATGTCGATGATTTTTTGTGGGGCGGGATTAGTGATTTTGAAGCTATTGTAATCTCTGGTTTGAGGAAAGAATTCAGGGTTGGAAGTCAAGCTTCCGGTGCAGTTAAATATATTGGACAGGAAATTGGACAGACTAAGTTAGGGGCAACTTTACGTCAGCAATCTTATTTGGAAAGCATCACCCCAATAGCAATTAGTCGTGGCCGAGTTTCACAAAAAGACGCAATGGTTTCAAAGATAGAAAAAGAGCAACTGTGAAGTTTAATTGGGCAACTGAACTGGTTAGGTAGACAGACTAGACCGGATGTGAGTTTTGATGTCTTAGAGTTGAGTACAAAAATGAATGATCCCAAAGTGGAAGACATAATAAGAGCAAATAAAGCTTTGGCCAAACTAAAAATGCAGGAGTGTGTTTTGAAGTTCCCGGTTTTAGGTGACCTTAAGCATTTGAAACTCATAGTTTATAGTGATGCGTCCTATGCAAATTTATGTGATGGGGTTTCAAGCGCAGGAGGTTTTATAATTTTCCTTTTGGGGAACAAGGGTAAATGTTGCCCGCTTGTGTGGGAAACAAAGAAAATAAGGAGAGTGGTAAAAAGCACTTTGGCTGCTGAGACGTTAAGCCTGTAAGAGGCGGTGGATATGGCCTTTTATATAAGTATGATATTGACAGAAATTTTGGGATTAGGGGATTTGGGTAATATATCTATTGACTGTCACATTGACAATAAATCCCTGTGGGAAAATGTGCACTCCACAAAATGTGTCAATGAAACGAGGTTACGGATAGACATCGCAAGTTTGAAGCAGATGTTGGACAGAGGGGGAAATAACACAAATTAAATGGGTCGACAGGAGCTATCAACTGTCAGACTGTTTTACGAAAAGAGGGGCGAGTTCAAAGAAACTTTTGGATATTGTTAATGAAGGGTGCTTGTTTCTGTGACTGTTTTTTTCTTCTTTCTCGTCCAAACAAATAAAAAGCGGGAGGGGAGGGGGGGGGGCATCATGTGTGTGTTTTTGAGTTTCTTGAAATTTTGTTTTCACCTAATTTTTTTTTTCCAAGGAAGGGGAGAGTGTTAAGTAATGGGTTAAGAGACATTGCAATTAGTTGTCGCTTTTATGTTAAGTATCCATTAATTGACACTGATATGTAAAGGGGCTTCAGGTGGCCTCTGTCAGGTGGTGTGTTGTTAAGAGTTTTGTGCAGAGGCTGTGGAAGTGAAATAAATGGTGTTTGGTGAAAAGGAACAAGAACTTTAGACTCTTCATATCACAGCAACTAAAACGGCTAACATTCTGACCTGCCTCTGTGGGCAGGTGCGAGGGATGGACTGGGCTGGGTGTAAGTGTGCTGGGCGGGGTGGTTTGGGAGGTTGGGGGTGGAGGGTGTGCATGTTGGAGGGTGGCATGGAGCAGGGCCCCAGGACAATTGAACATTGCGCCTGGGGCCACCCTCAGAGGCGGCAGGGAACAGGGCCAGATGTGTGAAGCTACCTTGTAGGGCAGCTTACCCCAGTGAGTGGCCCATCATCGCCTCCATAACCGCACCCCCCTCTGCCCAGCAACACCCCCCCCTTTCCCCCCACACCCCAAGGAAGGACCGTTGAAGGGGGAGGGGGAGCTGGAGTGGTGGGATGCAGTGAAGGGAGGAGGGACAGGGCAAGGATGGAGTAGCTATGAGGAAGGGGCCACAACCTGGATCGGGATGGGGAAGAGTATGCAGAGGTGGGACCAGCCGGCGGTGCCTCCGGTGGTCAGGTCTCTTAGTTGGCCAATCTGGAGGTAATGAGGTTATCCTGTGTGGTGGCCCTGGAGCACACATTGGGCAGCCTGCTGTGCCAGCTCGTGCTCCGTGCCCGGTTCTTCCTGGCCATCCTTCTCATCAGAAAAGGCCTGCCCTTTTCCCCATCCTCCAGCATGTCCCCTCTCTGCTGCGCGATGTTGTGCAGGACGCAGCAGGCCAACACGATGTTTGAGACTCCATTGGGCCTATATTGGAGCGTCTCACCAGAGCGGACCAGGGATCGGCAGCGCGGTGCTCATCCCGGTGAGGGGTCATCTGGGGTCTGTGGGTTTCTAGTGGGGCCATCTGGGGGGGCTCCCAAATGACCAGAGGGTCTGTGAACATTTACAGGACACAGTGAGCAGTCACCAGGGTGAGGGCCTGGAACCTGTACCCAATGGGGGGGTTTAAAACACAGACTGCAGCAATGCCGATCTGAGCCAGGCCACCCTGATCCCGAGGGGGACAGAACAAGTCCAAGAAGCTGTCAGCAAATCGCTCCCTGCTACTAACCACCCCCCCCCCCCCCCCCCCCCCCCCCACCCGGCCCAGGCAGCTACCCCCCCGCAGCAAGCAGTACAATTATTAACAGTTTTTCTAATCTTGCTTACCTTCTCTCTTCCCCTCAGCAGCCATGGTTCCCAGTCCCCGTTTGTAAATACCTGGAGCAAACCGTGCCCGTGTGACTTCCGCCTGTCACAGGCGGAACATCGTGGGTCAGACACGGTTATCACATTTAAATGAATGCAAATGCCGATTTAACATGCTGCCGCCAGGCAGGGAGCGACCCTGGTTATCGGCACCAGTGAGGGACTGGAGCATGGCATCAGGAGTGAACTTTGATTTTGACCAAATACCAAATTTTCCACCTTATCGCGGTTCGCATTTGTTGAATTGCAAATTTCATTTCTGATGTCTTAATTCTAAAATTAGGGGTGAAAATGAGGGTGTGTTTCCTCTAATCAATGCATGCCGGTCGTTATTCCCACTTATTATTGTCCAGGCCTTGCTGCATTTGGACAGGGACTGCTTCATTATCTGAGGAGTCGTGAATGGTGCTGAACATTGTGCAGTTATCTGTGAACATCCCCACTTCTGACCTTATGATGGAAGGGAGGTCATTGATGAAGCAGCTGAAGATGGTTGGGGCTGAGGACACTATCCTGAGGAACTCCTGCAGTGATGTCCTGGAGCTGAGATAATTGACCTCCAACTACCACAACCATCTTCCTTTGTGCCGGGTATGACTCCGACCAATGGAGAGTTTTCCCCTGATTCCCATTGACTCCAGTTTTCCTGGAGCTTATTGATGCCACACTCGGTCAAATGCTGCCTTGATGGCAAAACCAATCACTCTCACCTTGCTTGTTGAGTTTTGCTCAATTGTCCACGATTTGACCAAGGCTGGAATGAGGTCGGGAGCTGAGTGACCCTGGCAGAACCCAAACTGAGTGTCCGTCGGCAGGTTATTGCTGAGTTACTGTTACTTGATGGCACTGTTGATGGGCCCTTCCATCACTTTGCTGATGAATGAGTGTGGACTGATGGGACTACAGTTGGCCGGTTAGATACGGCCTGCTTTTTGTTGACAACCTTGGACTCCATGTCAAATGTCAATCTGAGGTCTGAGGGTTTCCAAAGGGACCATCTGCTGGGGTGGGGGGTTGCTGTAGGTGAGTTACATTGTGTGGTCAGGGAGCTGGTGCCTGTTGAGGTGCTACACAGCTGTCAATTCCACTGAGCTTGCATTCTGTTACTATTTTAAGGCAACATTTGCCGAGCCGAAATGCTAAATTTGGATGTTGTGATATATTGCTAGTTACCATCACTCCAAGCTTCAAACAACACTTACCTGTTAGGTCCAACACAGTCAGAGTTACACCACACTGTGACCTGGCATTGATACAGAATACCATTCACTCGTACTGACAGTGGTCTTTCATTATTTGTATTTAGTCGCTTAGAAACATCAAAGATGACACTGAATGATTCATTTCTGACAGTTCAAGCTTTATTCTTGTCTGTCCAAACACCTAATCTAGCTGTGCTCACTCAGCTATGCTCTTGTCTCAAAGTAAAAGTCAATGAAAAGTGAAATTCACAACAAGGGACCGCCTGTCTTTTTACAACCAATAAAATTGTCTCACATTCACATTCCTTATCCTTTCTATCACAGGTGGCAGCATTTATTCCACCGCTTTAATCTTTTAACACTCACATATATTTTCTGGACAAAGCACTTAATAAAAATAATTGTCCATGGGACCGCATTGTGAATCCCAATATCTCCCAGTACACACACAAACTTTATCGGCTCAGAGCTTAAAAGAAAAGATGTTAGATAAAGGAATGCTGAACACAATATATTGGCAGGTTCTTTACATTCTTTCCTTTCACAAAGAAGTTCCACAACAAACATCAACCATTCTCACTTATAATAGCTTCAAATTCATACATAAGTGACAAAAATCTTTAAATGAATCACTATAATGTGCCCCAATAGAACCCAATTCAGGAAGAAGGTATTCACAATACATATATAGTGGAAGCATATGAAAAATGCATCCATCGTAAACAAGCACATCATTAATCATCTTTGTTAATATGCAGTGAGATTTATAAAAACATTATTGCACCAAACAGTTGCCATTAAACTCAGTCAGAGTTTGGGACAATTGGAGGGGCTGATTTTAAATGTTCTTTGAGATATTCTTCATAGTGCTAAGGTCAGGAAGTAGTCAGACTTGAATAATTTTATAAATCAAGAGGGTGGCACGCTGGCGCAGTGGTTAGCACTGCTGCTTCACGGCGCCGAGGACCCGGGTTCCATCCCGGCCCCGGGTCACTGGAAGTGTGGAGTTTACACATTCTCCCCGTGTCTGCATGGGTCTCACCCCCACAAACCAAAAAGATGTGCAGGCTAGGTGGATTGGCCATACTAAATTGCCCCTTAATTGGAAAAAAGTAATTGGATACTCTAAATTTTAAAACAATTCATAGACCTATAATATAACACATTCAATGATGACACAGATTTCTAAACCCAAAGTTTTAATTTTGATGAGCTATGGGGAGCGAGCAGGAAGTGGAGTTAAAGGCATCTTCAGAATCAGCAGCATCGAGGGGCTGAATGGTCCCCTCCTGCTCCTGTTTCCTATCTTCTTATGTTCCTGTTGCATGATTTTCTGGGTTTTTTTGCTTCAACTCGAATCTCAGATAAAGGGGCCGGACATTTCGGACTGAGACGAAGAGGAATCTTTTCACTCAGAGGGTTGTGGATCTGGAATTCTCTATCCCGGAGAGCTGTGGAAGCACAGTCACTGAGTGTGGTCAAGACAGAGATTTCTGACGACGAATGACATTAAGGGATATGGAGGTAGCGGGGGAAAGTGGCGTGGAGATGATCAATCATGATCTAATTGACTAGCAGAACAGACTCAATTGGCCGAATGGCCTACTCCTATTCTTTATGTGCTTCGAATCTTCCCCGAGCTAGAGTTGTTGATATGGCTCATGTCCAGTTTTCAATACTTCTTGCCTCCCGTAAGAGTTGCAACCAAATCTTCCATCCTCGGTAAAAGATAAGCATCCAATTTGGAAACCTGGTTCATGGTGAGTTTGTAGCCACCACACCCGGGCACTGTGCCATCATGTTTAAGGACAGAATGATTGGAGCTGCCCAACGAGAAAACTGAACGGGCTCAATGATTCCAAACCTTTGCAGCCATTCCAGCTCCTCCTGTATTTTCCATCTCAAGACTGTCCTTGAAAAAGGGAGGAGTAGCCTGAGGATTTAGGTGCAACGCTCACAGTAGCACCACGCATTGTACCTAGTTCATCCTTGAACACGTCCAGATACGTCTTGACAACATCCTCGGTCACCCTCATGTACTTGATCCCACCCCACTTCAATTGGATTTGGCTCAGCCAGTCCCTCCCGAGCAAATGCGGCCTTTTCCTTTTGACCATAAGGGGGCGTGCCCTTGCTTCTTGACTATTATACACAATATGGACTCGCAATACCCTGAGCAAAGGTATGGACTCTCCGGTGTCTATCTGAAGATTAATCTGTGCGGGAGTTAAGGCTGGCTCTTGGGTAGATTCAACCGAACCTCGCGAGATGTCACGTTTGGATCTCACCCTCGCTGGGCGATATTTAAATAAGGCACGAAGCCAATTTAAATATGCGTGCGCCACATTCTCCTTGCACCTGGGAAGTAACGGCCTCACCTGGGAGAGCTCACCATGGCGTTGCTTATTACGTTTGTGTGGACCAACAAGGCGTAATGGCACCTGGGGGGCTTCCTAGGACAATGGAGACCCCCTGGGTGGGCAGATATAGGGCAGGGTGGCACTCTGGCTCCCTCTCTGGCACCCGGGCACCTTGGCACTGCCACTGTTCTTGGTTGGCACTGCCGGGTTGGAAGGGCCACTGCCAGGGTGCTGCAGTGGCAATGCCAGGGTGCCCTGGAGCCAGGGTGGCACTGCCAAGGATCAGGGCCTTAGTGGGGGCCAAGCCTATAAAACAGAGGGTGAGGAGGTATGAAGGTTGGAGAAGTGAAGAGCAAGTATGAAAGTGCCTCATAAGTTTGGGCGGGTTGAAAGGTGGGGGTCCTAAAAGCAGGGTCCTGAGTTAGGGGGAGGGTTGGGAAAGCCTGAAAGGAGGGGCTCCCCAGCGACTCCATAGCAGGGTGGGGGACACTCAAGCTCACTTAAAGATTGGGGCACCCTTTCAAAATAGCAGCCGATCTCCGAGCAGCCGATCACGCTGGCGAGTTCAGCTCCCCATGGCTGAAAACATTCCGAGACCGGGGAGAAACTCCCCAAGCACCAGAAAAATGATGGAGGGTGGAATTTACCGGCTGTTCACACCGGTTCCACCAACAGTGCACCCCCATCTCGGGTTTCCTGCGGTGAGGGGTGCATTCAACGGGCAATCCCACTGACAACGGCGGGACGGCGGGACAAGAAGATTGCGCCGGCGGCCCGTCTCCTCCGCCAGAAAACACGCGGCGGGTTTCACAGAACATTCCGCCCTATGTATGGGTAAGTACCGGTCTGGATCACACCCAAAATACCGGTGGGAAACACGTCACCAAACTCGCCTAAATGGCACTTGGAAATGTTTTGGTTAAATCGTGCCGAAACGTTGGCCGGTGTTACCATTGTGACGGATGTGGCAAGCCAACCAAAAGTCCTTTGACTTTGGCGGAACTCGAAAATTATTTGTCGGTTTCACTTGGAAGCCGTGCCTGACTCTGCTTCTTTCTGCACACGTTCTGCCAGACCCACTGGGATTTTCCAGCATTTTCTGTTTTTACATCAGGGCTGTGATTCTCCGACCCCCCGCCGGGTTGGAGAATCCCCGAGGGGGAGGCGCGAATCCCGCCACGCCGCCCCGACGCCGGCTGCCCTATTCTCCGGTGCCGTTTTTCGGGTGGCGTCAGGATTCCTGCCACGCCGGTCGGGGGCCGTTGATAGCGGCTCCCCCGGCGATTCTCCGGGCCCCGATGGGCCGAGCGGCCGGCCAGTTTTGGCCAGTCCCGCCGGCGTGAATTACTCACCTCACGCACAGCGGGACCTCACAAGTAAGTGTGCGGGGGCGGTCCTCGGGGGGGGGGGCATCCGGCGCCGGGGGTGCCCCCGCGGTGGCCTGGCCCATGATCGGGGCCTACCGATCTGCGGGCGGGCTTGTTCCGTGGGGGGACTTCTTTCCTCTGCGCCGGGCCCCTGTAGGGCCCGCCACATTGCCCAGGGGCCGGTGCGGAGAAGAGAACCCGCACACATGCACTTAAATACATGGCCGGTCTGCAAATGCGCGAGATCATGCCAGCCCATCCGCCCATCCGCGAACTCGGGCCAGCCTTTCACCGCCAGCTGGATTGGCGCCAACCCCTCCGCCGTCCACCCAGCCCCCGAAAGTTCGGAGAATTCCTTATTTTCGGGGGCTGTTGACACCGGAGTGGTTGGCTCCGGTTTTCCCGCCAGTGTGGGGACTTAGTCCCCAGAAGGGAGAATCCTGGCCCAGATTTCCAGCACCTACAGAATTTTGTTTTTGTCGTGGAGAATCCCCCACTTTTGTTCCAACCTTTGTGGAAGTCAACGGGAACGGAAAATATTATTTAAAATGTATCTTTCCAACCCCTTTCATTGGGCTTTTCCTATTGGGTGATGATTGAAGCTGGCTGGGTCAATGAAATGAAAACAGAAAATGCCAGCTGATTACCAGCGACGATGCAAACAGGAATGGACGCCACCTGTTAGTTTGGACAGGGTATAAACCTGGTCCCACTTCTCAATCCTCCATTGCAGCCTAATCACTGATGAAAGATCCAATTACAGCTCGTCCTGCTTTCATACAGAGAAATATAAGTGCAAAGAGGATTAATTTTTCTCACTGATGTATCTCACACAAAAGGATTACATTTTAAAAATGTGTTCACACCTCTCCGCTTTGTGGATTAGTCTTCGTTGATGCACGAAGGTTAAATGTTCCGGTGAACTGGAAAGATGTGCTTTAATCAAATATAAATTTACCTGGCATTTTCTGCATTTAATATTGACGACCGTGCATTTAATTGGCTCACTCAGTACATGTGGTAAATCTCCAAAATTATTGTCGAGAAAGAGATAGGATATTCTTTCTGATGAGTTGACTCTTGATCATCCAATAACCCAAACCAACTCAACTAGCCTAAATTGTTAGCTGTGCATTGATAGATTTCTCATGGCTATTAAATGTTTTAGTGAGGCAATGTATCTAATAAGTTCCCCTATCCCCAGTGACTGACAATCTAATTTGTAAACTAAAGTACTCAATTGTCTTTTTTAGCAATTTCTAAGTAAAATCCACTAAACTATGTCAATAGATTAAACTAAGTGCACAGCAGCAAGTATTATCTAGGTATGGAAATGCACATTAATTTAAGGAGAGCACAGGGAGAATGGATTTTTTTCAAGTCAGGATACGCATGTAATTAAACAACAGCAGGATTAAAAAAGCTCAAGCATCCCAACAGTGCATACAAGTAACTTCAACTGTTTTAAAGACTGTTTCATTGGTCTGCAGAACGATTGAAGTATGGAGCCGAGAAAAATGACAAACTATTTATGTGGACTCCAATTAATTACTCAGCAAATATCGATATGAAATGAAACGATATAGTTCAAGCCTTGTAAATAGCAGGATAAACAGATAGCTTAATTTTCCTTCTCTATCACTATTGCAAATGTTCCTTCTCTCTCACTATTAAACATCAAAATTAATCAATATCTGGAGGAAGAAACATTCAGAATCTTTGAGCGAGGTCTGGCTACCTATCAAAGGCAGAATTGGATATTCCACAATCTGCCACTGAGCCATCAGAAGGACACGGCTTGAACAATCACATCAATGCCGGCAAATTCCGTTGTGTCATCCAATTCGGACACAAATAGAAATGCAAATACAAAGAAATTAAACAGAACTCCATATTAAAAAATTGTGACAAAAATAATCTCAATTAAATTGATTAATTTCAGCAAATCATAAATCATACCCTATAACCTGAAAGTGAATTTATTTTACAAAAAAAAAATCTCAAACCCTCAATTGGTGGATGGTACAGTCTTCTTATTCTGGCACATTTTATCAAATATCCTCTAAATATTTACCATCAAGCTAACATCAAGGGCAGTATTCTCCCCCCCACGCCAGGGCGCCGTGCGAGTCACGCCATGCCGCCCCGACACCTGCACGCGATCCCCCCCCCCCCGAAACCAGCGGCGCGGGAATCGCGCCGGGCCGCTCAGAAAATCGCCGCAAACGGCGAGCGGTGATTCTCCAGCCTGGATGGGCCGAGCGGCCGGCGAAAATAATGACAGTCCCGCCGGCGCTGTTCACCCCTGGTCGCTGCGGTGGGAACTCTGAGGGAACGCTAGGGGGGGCAGCCTGTGTGGGGGGGCTCCTTCCCCTGGGGGGGCCTCCGATGGGGTCTGGCCCGCAATCGGGGCCCACCAATCGGCGGGCAAGCCTCTCGCCCCCCCCCCGGGCCTACCTCCTTCCGCGCACGGCCCCTGAACTCCGGCTCCATGTTGGGTCGGGGCCGGCGCGTAAGAAGTTCCCCGCGCATGCGCAGGATTGAGCTGCCCCAACTGCGCATGCGCAGGATTGAGCTGCCCCAACTGCGCATGCGCAGGATTGAGCTGCCCCAACTGCGCATGCGCAGGATTGAGCTGCCCCAACTGCGCATGCGCAGGATTGAGCTGCCCCAACTGCGCATGTGCAGGATTGAGCTGCCCCAACTGCGCATGCGCGGGTTGGCGCGGCGGCTTGGAGCTCCAGCGCCGTGCAGGCCCCCTATGGGGGCCAGAATGGGTCGTGCCCAAGCCCTGTTCGCGCCGTCGTGAAACGCGACGGCATTCACGACGGCGCGAACACTTGGCCTCCACATCGGAGAATCTCGCCATTATATTGCTCTGTTATAATAATAATCATTATTGTCACAAGTAGGTTTACATTAACACTGCAATGATGTTACTGTGAAAATCCCCTAGTTGCCACATTCCGGCACCTGTTCAGGTACACAGAGGGAGAATTCAAAATGTCCAAACCATCTAACAGCACGGCTTTTCGGGACTTGTGGGAGGAAACGGGAGCACCCGGAGGAAATCCACACAGATACGGGGAGAACGTACAGACTCCACACAGACATACATGCTCCGTTCAAATGTGATTATTCAGTGGTTCAAATGTGATTATTCAGTGGTTCTTCAGAATGTGACAACCTGAGGATTTATGAACTATATTTGAATTCTCGCTGTGAGATGATTTCAAAGTAAACATATCGGAAAATAATGGTTTCCCCAATGTGATACCGTAAGAATGAAATCCTTTACCTTGCCCACGTACTGAGCTTCTGGTCCTATGTGTTCTTCTAAAACAAAGAATTGGTTCCAGACCCAACCACGTTTGGGACGATGATGAGCTTGCTTCTCTCCCTCTAAGTGCATGCTCTGATTCCTTTCCACCCGAATCGAGTTCTGGACAGACATTGTCAAGCAAATGAAACCAAGGCAGAGCAGCACAGGACACAGAGAATGATTGGATGGAATTTTCATTGTGAGACTAAGTCGCCTTTGATCCAAATGCGTTTGCTATTTTCTGACGTTTCCCTAAGTGCAGAGCTGGCACCGATAAATCCAATATCAGAAGGCAATCCCAGGAGATGTTAATCCTTCCATGGTCTACGTACCCACTGGGGAAATGTCAGCAATTATTCACATTATGGAAGAAATTCTTTACCCACCATGTTGATATTCTGTGGATCTTATCAAATCTTCCTGTGACTTAACATCTTGGACCTATTGAGAGGATAAGCAGAAATAATAGACATTACAATTAGAAAAACAAATTTCTTCCATTGACTCATGCACCTGAGGCACTTAAAAACATCCCCGTTTCCTATCTGACACCAAGAACAGATTGTAAGGTGAAGCATAGTGGTCAGAGATGCGAATCAGAAGTTGCTTTTAGCAAATTCACGGAGACACAAGTTGAATAAGGGAAATGTCACCATGTTTTATAAAGTTTCTCTTTTTTATGTTTAATTTGTTAATGTGCAAGGGCTGTGATTTAGTAAAAACATTCTGCAATGTCCATTGTGGACTGCGAAGGCTTGAATTACTCTCAGAAACTTTTAAATATTATTACAGCCTTAGCTGAAGAAAATGCTTTAAAATAAATTCTTGAGAGAGGATGTTACAATTCAATCATATGAGGAAATATAATTCAACTAACACAGCAAAATGCAAACATTAAACAACCAGACAGCAGATAACATCTGCACACCACCAGTGTTATGATGCATCAATCAAAGATTTCAGAAATAGTTACACCAACTGGCATTTACAAAGCACCATTTGTGCAGCACATTTAACGTCACAAAACAACCCAAGGTCCTTCACAGAAGTTAATAAAAACAGCAGGTCACATAAGATGATATTACTGTATTCCCTCCTGGTTCACCTTTCACTGCCCCCACCCTACCCTCACCCCACCAGATCACCCTCACCACCTCCTGCCCACACCCACTCCCGGGTCGCCCTCACCCAATCACCTCACACCCTACATTAACCTTTGGACCTAAGGCTCGCTGTTGGGGTTGACGATGAGAATCCAATTGTGTCAGGGCGCTTAGGTAGCGCCTAATTGGAACCCACAAATTTCCTGATTAATTGAGATGAGGTCCGAGGTCAACATTAGGATGGTCCTCTCTGGGGCGGCATGGTGGCTCAGTGGTTAGCACTGCTGCCTACGGTGCGGAGGACACAGGTTCAATCCCGGCCGCGGGTCGCTGTCCGTGTGGAATTTGCACATTCTCCCCGTGTCTGCATGGGTCTCACCCCCACAACCCAAAGAGGGGCAGGGGAGGTTGATTGACCACACTAAATTGCCCCTTAATTGGAAAAGTAAATAATAGGGTTTTCTAAATTTATTTTTAAAAAAGAAAAAAAAAAGTATGGTCCTCCCTTTGCCTCTGCATTCGAAAACGTGGCTGCAACTAATTGCCAATAACAGCGTGCAATTTATGTTACGCCTGTTATGTATTAAAAGATTTCACGATACTTCACAGGAGTGAGTATCACACAGCTTCACAGTGATTAAGAATCTGGGACAACTCATCATTGCTTTAAATCATCAACACCACAGGTTTAACAATGCTTCAATATTTCAAACGAATGTGTGTGCAGGAGGTTTGGTCCAGGATATAGCTGTTAAGAGTTTTCAATGTTTGCGGTGTGGCATGGTGGCGTAGTGGTTAGCACTTCTGCCTCATGGCGCCGAGGACCCAGGTTCGACCCCGGCCCTGGGTCACTGTCCGTGCGGTGTTTGCACATTCTCCCCGTGTTTGTGTGGGTCTCACCCCACAACCCAAAGGTGTGCAGGGTGGGTGGATTGGCCACGCTAAATTGGCCCTTAATTGAAAAAAAGAATTGGGCACTGTAAATATGTTTAAAAAAAGAGTTTTCAGTATTTGCTTTGAGATCACACACAGCTTGCACTGGAACTACAAGCATACTAGCATCTTGCACCAAGAATTGACAGGTTTCCCGAGCCTGTATCTCCAGGACATGTCAGCATCACAGGATGTAGATTGACAAAACTTTCATTGTTTAGTGGCTATGTGGCAGAATTAATCATTTTCCAAAAGCAGCATTAACAGCAGAAACTACAGATTACATGAAATATGATTCCTGATTAACAACAAGAAACAAAAACAACGTTTTACCGTATGAATTGGGACCCAGATCTTTAGCTGGTGCAGCAAATTCCATCAATTTTACTTTTGCGCAAGACTGGAAATTTATAACAATGGATAAAATCTTTTCCAACACCTACAGGTCGAGAAGCAGGATTGTTTTTGGTTAAAGTAAGTCAATTATCTACCCATCATTGGAGAAGTTTATTTTGTTTTATTTCTTTATGGAATGTGGGGCTTCCATTTAGTTTCCAAGCGACTTTTTATGGGAACTGCTATCAATGAAGATTTTTTTCCAGACACTGTCTCGAGCACAGCATGAGGTCATGATTGTTTACTTCTCAGATGTGAGATCTGGGATCAAATTTATCCCAAAATCAGAGGATTTAAGTTACATCCAGCTGTTATCTGTTGTCGATTTAGATTAAGTGAGTTTCAGCAGAAAAATTCAAGTCACAAAAGGCTTGGATCCCTGCTATCAAACTGACACTAAACTAGTTACCTCACACAGAGAGATAACTGGTATGTGAAGTGGAAAATGTTTCCCATCACTTCATTAGAAAGAATTCTTCAAATGTGAGGCCAACAAGTGGGACTTTTAACAGCAATAACTGGCAGCACGGTGGCACCATGGTTAGCACTGCTGCTTCACAGCGCCAGGGTCCCAGGTTCGATTCCTGGCTCGGGTCACTGTCTGTGCGGCGTCTGCACGTTCTCCCTGTGTCTGCGTGGGTTTCCTCCGGGTGCTCCGGTTTCCTCCCACAAGTCCAAAAGACATGCTTGTTAGGTGAATTGGACTTTCTGAATTCACCCTCTGTGACCCGAAAAGGCGCCGGAATGTGGCGACTCGGGGATTTTCACAGTAACTTCATTGCACTGTTAATGTAAGCCTACTTGTGACACTAATAAAGATTATTACTGTATTATCATTTACATCGTGCCTTTAACATAACAAAACATCTCAACGTGCTTCACAGGAGTGTTATAAAGTAAGATCTAACACAGAGTCACATAAGACAGTATTAGCAAAGATGATAAATAGCTTTAAGGAGCATCTTAAAGCAGGAGAAAACGAGGTACAGAGGTAGAGAGATTTAGGGAGGGATTTACAGAGTTCAGGATCCAGGCAGCTGAAGACTAGGTGAAGTGATTAACATTATTAAATCTAACCGTGCCATCCTGTCAGAGGCTCAAAATCAGATTCTAGCAATTGCTTCTAGCTTTATGCACATTAAAAAATATCCACCTTGTTCTGATGGAAAACATTCGTGAAACCTTCTTCTTCAGTGGGGCATGAAATTAACAGGAATTGATTGGCCCCGAGTTTATACAACTCTGCGAATGTCTCTCTCCACTGAAGTCGTCAGGTGGGCAGCTGACATCTGCCAATCAGATTTATTCACCGGGAAACATTGAACATTACGGGCCTCCCAATAACTCACACTCAATTCAACAGTTTCTTCGATTGTCAACCCCTGTTTGTAATTCAAAGTCTAATATGGTAAGGCAGCCTTCTCTGCTGTAAGACTGAAAAAGTAACGCGAATGAATTTGTTGTGTATGCTACTAAATTATGGAAATGTGATATTTATTTGAATAACCTACTTCTATCGCATTAGACAGCAGGGTAATGTATGACAATTAGGTTCTTAGATGCTAACATTGTCTCCAGGCTAAAATCCCTCAATTCTGGGAGTTAGACAAAATAACTAATGTTAAATTGTAATCTTGGTTTGTCAGTTAACAAGAAAATGATAATGACACAGTAAATGGTAGCATTCAAATCATTTTTAAAATTAAGTGCAATATATAGGGTGCGAATTAACAAAGAAAAGTCCTGTTTTGGGCGTGTATAGCGGGATATTCCTCGTCACCTGCAGTGTAGAGAGTGACGTTGCTACCTAACAGAACTCTGCTGGTTTTGTTGGGCATCTCCAGGGAACTCCCCGTGTAGCTGAGGCTGCACTGACCTCACTTCCAGGAAGATGACTAATGGATCAGTGGCAACATTTTTAAATGCCAGCCTGATCTTTCGACCGCCCTCAGCCTCCAGACCACCCCCCCCCCCCCCCCCCCACCCCTGCCCTCTTCGGAAGTCCTTGAGTCCCCACCCCTTCTTCACCTCACCTCTAAGGGCAGGGCATCCCCAGGCCGAACTGCTGACATGGGCAACCTAGCACCCAGGCGTCTTGGCACTACTGGTCTGGCACCCTGTTACTGCCAGGTTAGTGCTGTCAGGGCGCCCAGGTGCCAGGCTGCCAGTGCCAAGGTGCCCAAGTGCCAGTGGGAGTGCCAGGGTACCACCCTGCTTAGACCCTGATCACCTGGGCACCTCCAATGGCCCCCGAGATCCTCCCAGGTGTCATTACGCCTGGTCCACATTTGTGTGGACCAATGATAAGTGTCGCCATGGCGAGGTCTCACAGGGGTTAGTTCCCGGGCCTCGGGAGAATCTGCACAGACATGTTTACATGAGCCAAATGGCTAATTTAAACACGCTAATCTGAATCATGCCCAGGGAAGGCGAGATCCAGACTGCAGCGTCTCGTGAGATCTTGTTAGATATCACGAGGCACTCCGAGCATCGTAAATCTCACGAGAGGCACGACGAGGCCATGAAATCACGGCCAGAAATGCAGGCGGAAGCCATTTGGCTCTTCAAAGCTGCTCATGGATTCAAGGAGATCAGGGCCGGAATTCTCCCGCCATTCCGAATTCACATTTTCTGCCGGCAGTGCACCCCACCCATGGGTTTCCTGACGGCACGGAGTGGCCTCAATGGGAATTCCGATTGACAAGCAGCGGGAGTACGGAATCCTGCCACCAGCAAACGGCGCGTCACCGAGAAACAAGCGGCTGGAGGCCCGGAGAATCCAGATCAGGATTGATCTGCTTCCTTAACGTCAAGGAGCCATATTCTCCTCATTCCTCAGGGACTGGATTCTCTGCCACCGACCTCTGGTAGCAGAGTTCCCGACGTGACAGAGAAACCAGCATCGAGCAAAAAACGGGATCAGCACCGACATTGATCCATTCCGATGCTCCTTTCTCCCGCTGGCGGCAGCATCAAGGTCGGAATGCCAGTGGGACAATGCAAACAAGACCCATTTCTATCCTATTAACAGGTTGGGCACCAGATTCTCTGGGCCCTTGTGATTCTACGGTCCTCTGGGCCGGGATTCATGTGGACGAGAATTGATGCCCCTAACGGTGGGCCAAGGGGGTAAAGAGAGCTGCCCAATATGTCCATTGGAGGGCGCTCCTCCCCCGACAATGCAATACTTGCCCGTCCCACCCCAGAAAGATCCCTCCCCACCACCTCCCACCAGAGACTACTTGAAAGTGACTCAAGTGTGAAGGGAGATTAATAAAATGTTGTCAATCACAGCCCAGCGAAAGCAATTTCACATAAATATGAGTGAAAGACTTGCAGAGATCTGAGGGGGTTTAAACCCAGCTGACTGATTTTCTCTTTCCAGGAATTTCCCAGTGCTGCTTCTTGTGTCTGAGCCAGCAGTTGTATTGTCCAGGTGAGTTTTAAAGGACTGCAATCTAGCTTCCAGGCAGGGGTCTCTCTTATGGGGGGGTCTGTGGTGGGTGTCTCTCGAACGTTGGGGTCTCTGGTGGGGGTTTCTGTAATTGGGCAGGTTTCTCTCAGGGGTTTCTTTTGCCGGGGGGGGGGGGGGGGGGGGGGACTCGGTTCACCCTCGCACCGTGCGGGGGGGGGTGATCCAGAAATTCCAGGGAGGAAGCAGCTGAATTGCGCTGGGGGTTTTAGAGGGGCAGCTGCCTTAACTCACTATCGGGTCACCAACTCAAAATTAATATTTTGGTCCTGATTGCTTCGATCCTTTTTGGCCGTGAAGAGATTTGATTTTTCTCAAGAATGTTTCTCTGTTTTCTTACCCTGGCTATTTAGGAATTTAAAATTAATGATTTAACCTAAATGCCTTTAAAATGGAAATTTTGACTCAATACAAATGTTTGCATTAACTGTCGGTGTAAACAGTTTACACGGCGAGAGAAACAAGAACCCAATAATGCAGAGTTGAACTAAGTGCTCAAATTAACTCAATATAAAAATCGTGATGTGTCCATTATTACCATTTATAATTCTAATGATTGCAACCTTTCACCAGGCATTAATCTGCCACTTTTGTTGTCTCCCATTGATCTCCTGGACACTGAAAATATATCTTCTAACTCCAGCTGAAATTGTGGAGCTATCTAGTTTTGAAAACCAACATAAAAGAATGATGGAAATGCTTCAACTATTGGGGAGCCAAGGTTATGGGAACAGTCAGGAAAGAGGAGCTGAGACCAAAGTCAGATTGTCCATGGCGATGTGTGAGCCAGGCTACAGGGACCATTTGGCTCACTCCTGATTAGTGTTCTTGTGTTTCATGCTGTAGGCAGTGGGAAATCCAGCCCACGCTGATGTATTTTAAAAAATGTATTTATGGGATGTGGGCATCACTGGTTAGGCCAACATTTATTGCCCATCCCTTGTTGCCCTTCAGAAGGTGGGAGTGAGCCGCCTTCTTGAACTGCTGCAGCCCTTGAGGTGTAGGTACACCCACTGTGCTGCTAGGGAGGGAGTTCCAGGATGTTGCCCCAGCGACAGTGAAGGAACGGCCAATATATTTCCAAGTCAGAGAGGTGAGTGACTTGGAGGGGAACCTCCAGGTGGTGGGGTTCCCAGGTATCTGCTGCTCTTGTCCTTCTAGATGGCAGTGGTCGTGGGTTTGGAAGGTGCTGCCTAAGGAACCTTGGTGAGTTGCTGCAGTGAATCTTGTAGATGGTACATACGGCTGGCACTGTGCGTCGATGGTGGAGGGAGTGAATGTTTGTGGAAGAGGGAGCAATCAAGCGGCTGCTTTGTCCTGGATTTATTTTTTCTTTATTCGTTCATGGTATGTGGGCGTTACTGACTCAGTCTAGCTTCCAGGCAGGGGACTCTCTTATGGGGGTCTCTGGGGTGGGTCTTTGTAATTGGGCAGGTCTCTCTCATGGGGTTCTTTTGCAGGGGGGGTGGTCAGGTCACCCTTACATGGTGGGGGGGGGGGCGGAGGGGCTGACCCAGAAACTCTATGGAGGGAGCGGCCGAATTGCGATGTGGGCGGGGGGGTGGGGTGGGGGGGGGGGGGGGGGTGGGGGGGGGGAGGTGGGGGGGGCGGCAGCCACTCAACCTAACGAATAAGCCACCCGGTCAAAATTAATATTTTGGGCCTGATTGTTTTGTTCCACTGGCTAGCATTTCTACCCACTCCTGAGGGCATTTCAGAGTCAACCACATTGCTGTGAGTCTGGAGTAGGCCAGACCGGGTAAGGACGGCGGATTTCCTTCCTTAAAAGACATTATTGAACCAGATGGGTCTTTACAACAATTGACAAAGGTTTCATGGTTACCTTAGACCTTTAATTACAGATAGCACTGTTGATGACTGCTTCCATCACTTTTGCTGATGATGGAGAGTAGTCTGATGGGGCAGTAATTGGCAATTTGTTGGGTTGGATTTGTCTTGTTTCTTGTGTACAGGATACACCTGGGCAATTTCCACATTGCTGGTTAGATGCCGGTGTTGTAGCTGCACTGGAATAGTTACTAAAATATTAGCACTGAAAGTAATATCAGGAAATGAGCCACCGTCATTTCTTGCCTGGAAATAGTTTTCTTCTTGTGCACCAAGTCCTGAAACTATCCTGAAACACAGTAGGCACATTCCACACTTTCATGAAAGAGGGAGAGTGGAATCCACACAAACTGCTTCAGGGGAATTGTGTACAATCAGCACATGAGCCTGAACCCTCGATGTATATATCCTTCTATTCCTCTGTCCCTCGTGTTTACCAGCTTCTCTGTAAATGCATCTGTGCTATTTACTTCAACTACTCCCTGAGGTTGTGAGGTCCACATTCTAAATATTGTCTGGCTGAAGAGGTTTATCCAGAATTCCCTCTCGGTTTTATCTGTGACTACCTTATATTCATGACCCTTTTGGTGAAACTCACAAATGGAAATATTTTCACTACATCTACCCAATCAAACACTTTCATAATCTGAAAGGTTTCTGTTCAGCTGTGCCTCAGTTTAAAGGGCCACAGTCTGTTCAATCTTTCCTGAGAGAGATAACATCACAGTTCCAGCACCATGCCGGTCAATCTATTTTTCTATTTATTCCAATGTTGCGATATGTCTTTAATTATATGGAGACCAGATCTGTTCACAGCACTCCGAGAGTGTCTAACCAAAGTTCCAGACAAATTTAGCATATATTCTCTGCTTTTCAATTCTAGCAAACAGCCCCATTTTATTTTCTTTATATTCATAGCCAGTGCTGCTTTATCTTCACCCCTCTCGAACAACCTTAAAAGCATGAATTAAACTGAGATTTTCTTCATTCGGGAATACACAAATTTCAAGGAAGAATTGTTCTTCACAGTGGGCGATCAATCGTTCACCCAGTCAGTGATACAGCTGAAGACTTGCTGCCCATCCCCGATTGCCGTTTACACGCAACTGCAGGTCTGGAGTCACATGTCCTCTCTGAAGGACATCAGTGAGCCAGAAATTGATGGTGTGCCATGGTCACCATTCCTGAGACTAACTTTTTATTCCAGATTTTATTCATTAAATTTAACTCTCACAGCTGCCGGGGTGGGATTTGAACGCTTGTCCCCAGAGAATTAGCCTGGGCCCTTGGATTATTAGTCCCAGTGATATTATCGCGACATCTCCCCCTGCTTGTCAAACAAAATGAATGTTGTGAGTTTGCATTCCTGGATCTGAGCATCATGAGCTTACTCACAAAGTATTGGCAAAGGAATGTCACAGGTCTTTCTTTACTGACACACATTATTGTACACTGAATTAGTAAATAGCAGTTTTTTATAAAAAACCTGTTCTGTTTTGGTAACTGGCAGTTATCAACCAACAGTGCTGAGAATTAAATGAGTAACAGCGAATTGGCAGACAGGTTGGAAGCTGGAGGTGAGGAATGCTGCAGTGAGGTCAGCAGTCCCTGATAACAGAGAGATTACAAGATCAGGCGATTTTGAGCAAAACTCCAAGTTTGCAAACATTTTTTTCAGCCTTACGGATGACAAGAGGGTAACATGGAATCAATACCATAAGGAGCAAAGTTTGAGATCGAATAAAGACAATAGTCTCAGTTTTCCCAAAATTGATCTTAGCAATTGACGATACGGAGACAGTTAACAAATTAGGAAAGGGGATGGATAGATGTACTTGGAAATATCTCCTTAAACATCTGCCACTCCATCAGAACTGACCTATCCCTCAACCGCATTTCCCAGTTCACTTTAGCTAGCTCAGCCTTCATAGCCTCCTAAATGCCCTGAATTAAGTTTAAAACACAGCCTTAGATCCACTCTTCCCTCCCTCAAATGGAATGTGAAAGTCAACCGTATTATGATCATTACTACCTAGGGGCGCCTTCACTGTTGGGTCAGTAATTAATCCTGTCTCATTGCACATTACCAGACCTAGTAGAGCCTGCTGTTAGATTGGTGTGAAAATGTGCTGCTTTAAGAAACTGTCCCAAAAACATTTTACCATTGGCAAAAACGTGAGAAGAACTATTTGATCACAGAGAGGGTAAACACTGAGCTGGGCTTGTTTTTCATGTAATTCAATCAATCTAACTCCCCAGTGGGAGGCAATGGGGAGAAGTTACATGAAACTGAATAAATGGAAAGATAAATGAGTTTATAAAACAGATGAGAAGAATGTGAACTGACTTGTAATAGAGTTGCCGCAGGCAAACTATTGTGTTGAAGATTTACTTAAACTGCAATCGAGAATTAAGGACGAGGGCAAATGGTTATTGAGTTGCTTTCACGAGTGTTATTAAGCCAGAAACTGCTCATCACCAAAGCTTTTGCAAATACAGATCTGAAATGTTGCTTGATCTTCAATAAATAGAACATCTGGAACTTTAAACATTTGGCTGCAAACAGAAGATTAGAAAACATGACCATGAAGGAACGAAGATATTAAAATTACTTTCTGTCTGATTATAAAGGTTAAAGTAAGCTCCGACATAAAATACATGTCATCCTTTAATCAATTTTGGAAGATGTAGTATCAGAAATCAATGCGCAACATTTGCATATTGTAGCTTTGCTCATTACTTTAACACGCTTTCTTGGTTTGACAGATTTGTATTTCATTTACACTTTGAAGGAATCATTTTCAAGTAACAGAAATGGCTTTGTATGAAAGTTCCTTGTATGTCTTGGCAAAGACTGTGGTCTACATGGGACAACTATTGGGACCTGCCTGAAGGAAGTCAAAGCTACATGTAGGTTTCCTGGCTGCAATGAGGCTAAGTCAACGTGCTGAAGCTCAGCAGAGCAGCAAACGTAACCGATTAATCTATTGAGCAGCTTTTAGGTAATGTGTGAACATGAGGGTAGCACGCAAGGGATTGAGGGACACCGTGTGCAGAAGGATGCTGCACCATGCAGTTGAAGGAGGTGGTTCTTTTAGTTAATGCTGCATCAACAATCTAGTATCCTGCCTTACACTGAGGGTGGAGGGAACAATATGTTTGAGCGTTTCCCACCGGCATAAAGTAACGGTGGGTACGTGCGTTCCCGCCCGTCGTGACGGGTGGCGATCCCTGCTAAAAACCAGCGTGAAATTGTTTTGCATCTCGGGCTGAATCCCCGACCAGAACCTTCCCCCCCTCCACCCATCCGCAACCCCAGCGGGTTTCCACATCTGTCCAGAATTCACCTAGATCAACGTGGGGGGAAGATGCTAGAAATACCTCTGAGAATGCCTGGGGCGGCTGGCACAGGGCAGATGGAGGCTGCCAGCGATCAGAACCTGGAGCACCACATGCGATGGTGGGTGAGTGGAGCATTTACACGGTCAATGTTCTAACTTCAGGCTCCTCCAGGAGGTCCATCTTCACCGGTCAGTCAGTTAATGTCTGGGAGCATTTTAGATATGGCCCTGGGATGTGATAACAGGGCCCAATTCATGCTGCCTGTCCCACCAGACAACCAACTGCAGAATTAATTAGGTCAGAAATGCGCAGTTTGGCACCAAGTCCCACCGGCCTCCGGAGTGGAAACTCTCACTCTTCCTGTTCCTGCCACGGGGCTTAGTCCCAGGATTTAGAAAATCCTGCCTCATGTTCCAGAAATATTTTTCAACTTCCCACCACCTTTAATGTGGATCAGACGGCATTGACAATACGGCAGTGAAAACATACACAGCCGCATGTATTTCTGCAACACCTTCCACATAATGAAACGTTACAGCAAATAAAGAAGACAAGCGGGGGAACTTCCCACTCTAGTGCTCGGGCAAACTCGCGTTATCGCACTCCAGCTACACAGCTGGATTTTCTCTCCAGATCGTCTGACATTCTGAGCAGGAAACTCTGGGGTTGTGGTCCACGCCATTCCTGCTGGCGGGCGCAGGGTCTGATAGAGGCAGCAACGCCAGGGGCCCCGAGGCAGCAACACCTGCGGCCCCTTTTTAAAGGATGCCCCGAGCTGCATTAAAAATATATACTCCCTTTCCCTTCTTCTCCCTTCTGACTGGCTTCTACCTTATTTTGAACTTGTGTCGCCTGGTTCTCAACTCCCCAACCAAGGGAAACATCTTACTGATGTCTACCCTGTCTATTGCTGTAAGTGTTTTGTAGGTTTCCGTTATAACCCGCAAGGCTCATTATGGGGTGTGAACAATTACCTTTCCCAGAAACTTGCAGAATATGAGCTCCCCCGTTTAGGGGGATTTCGAAGCAATGTATCGTTTTATGGTATGTAAAGCCGGCCAGTTAGACATGGACAAGGCAAACACAGTTGGGGTCTGCCGTGCGGTGTATATATTAGTTATTGTAAATAAACTAAGTTTCTTTGAACTACTTGGTGTGGACTCCATTGTGGCTTTAGAAAAGTTTCAATGCGATCACCTCTCATTCCTCAAAACTCTAAAATACAGGTCCAGTTTGCCCAATCTCTCTTCACAGTGTAGCCACTTAAAATGGCCAACTCCCGATTCAAAATGGCGAACAGCAAAGGCTGATGGGAAAGTCAGCCAACAGGACAAAAACGAGCAGCTGCAGGTTGGCTGTGTATTTACCTCTGGAAAGGCCAGACAACATCGATACCAGCAACCATCAGCATAACAAAACAACAGCCATCTGCATACTAATGAGCAATCCCCGGGAACAATAAGCAACATTTAGACACACAAAGCAAAACCAGACTCTTCGGCGCCAGCAGGAACCGACACAAAAGGAGGTGAACGAACATCTCAAGACCGCCCATCGATCAGGGAACCGCTCCAGCATTGGAGAAAATTGAACTAAGTGATTGGGACAAAGTCCAATCACTTGGGACCAGGTACAGGGTCTGCCCCAAAAGGCGGGAGGTCCCTGGGGACTATAAGAATTGAGCCCCAAATTCAAATCTCTCTCTTCTCTTCAGCTCTTCACCACCGTTTCGCCAGCTCCTCACTCTCCAGCAGCTGGTCGAATACTGTAAGTCTTACTCCAACGCTCGCTACGAGATAGGCGCTCCTAGCTATCAATCTGTACCAACTTTGAATCCCGCAGACTCAGAACCCGAACGAAAGGCCATTTGTTTCCCTGACCTGGTGGACCAGTTCCAAGTTAAGTATCGGCCTGTTAGTTGTAGAAGTAGCTTAAATGTAGAATTTGTGCATGAGTAGTGATTACTGTGTATAATAAATGTGCTTTGATTTAAATCTTACTAATCGGTGTATTGGACTATTGATCATTACTCGGACTTGAACCACGTGGCGGTATCATAAAGGTACCGGGCGACTCAAGAGCAAAGGTGATAAAACAGAGCAATTAAACTAAGGCAAAATCAGCAACAACAGGGCAGTCCCACCATCCCCGAAACATGTCTGGTGAACCTTGTTTCACTCTGGCGAGAATATCCTTTCTGAAGTAAGGAACCAAAACTGCCACCAGTTCTCCAGGAACGGTCTAACCAAGCTTCCACACAACTGAAGCAAGACCTCACTACTCCGGTGATGAAGGCCAGCATTCCACTATCTTTCCCAATAGCTTGAAGTCATGTCTCCTATTATGGACTGGTGACATCGACCCTTGTCCTCTTGAGTGAATTTGGTGGATGTGTTGCCAATGATTTTCTGATAAAATGCTGCCAGCCAACAATATTTTCCAGGGTACTGACAATTCAGCAAATTAACCTTGCTGTCTAACTGTTCCTCCCAGTGATGGTGAAAGCTGGGAAATTGAGCCCGTGTTAGTGAGACAGAATGAAGTGAACAGTAATGCGTTAAACAGGTGTGAAACCTGGATCGATTTATAAATACCATGCATCAGTAATTGCCACCAAAATAATGATGAGTTTATGGTACCCTCCTTCATGAATCTGTAAGTTGTCCAGGAGATTGTGATTGGTGAATTTTATCCAATGACTTGCTCCAACAACAACCCCTCAAGAGCAGCTCACCTTCGACCTCCTGATCAGACACAAAAGCACATCATCCACAAACTCCGACACTTTAGGAATGTCATTGGGCAGATTTCTCCCATCCAGCCCAAGACGGCTTTGGTGAAGGACAGATGTGGAGAATTCACCCAGAGCCAAAACGTCAGAAACCCACCAGCAGAAAGATCACGTTGCGAATCTCCCAATGGCCGGTTGATGATGGATCCCACTTCCCAACTGCAGGTGGCATGAACGTTATTTCCTTCATTTACATCTCCTGAATGTTCATTAAAACGCGCCAGAATCCCATCAGGCCTTTCAATCTGGCGTCCCTCCAACATGAAATTACATCACTTTAAAACTTTGGGCGAAATTCTCCGTAATCGGCGCGATGTCCACCGACCGGCGACAAAAATGGCGCAAATCAGTCCGGCATCGCGCCGCCCCAATGGTGCGGAATCCTCCGCATCTTGACCGGCCGAGCCCTAACCTTCAGGGGCTAGGCCCGAGCCGGACTGATTTACTGGCGGGAAAGGCCTTTGGTGCCCCGCCAGCTGGCGCGGAAATGACATTGCCGGGCGACGCATGCGCGGGAGCGTCAGTAGCCGCTCACGGCATCCCCGCGCATGCGCAGTGGAGGGAGTCTCTTCCGCCTCCGCCATGGTGGAGACCGTGGTGAAGGCGGAAGGGAAAGAGTGCCCCCACGGCACAGGCCCGCCCGCGGATCGGTGGGCCCCGATCGTGGGCCAGGCCACTGTGGGGGCACCCCCCGGGGCCAGATCGCCCCGCGCCCCCCTTAGGACCCCGGAGCCCGCCCGCACCGCCTTGTCCCGCCGGTAAGAGAGGTGGTTTAATCCACGCCAGCGGGACAGGAATTCCGGCAGGCGGGACTTCGGCCCATCCGGGCGGGAGAATCGCTGGGGGGGGGGGGGGTCCGCCAACTGGCGCGGCGTGATTCTCGCCCCCGCCGAATCTCCGGTGCCGGAGAATTCAGCAACCAGCGGGGGCGGGATTCACGCCAGCCCCCGGCGATTCTCCGACCCGGCGGGGGGTCGGAGAATCTCGCCCCAGATTGCTAAATAGTCATATGTTCAAGGTGGTCCTCAGCTCATCAGAATTCGGGGTGCATGCAATAACCTTCTGCCACAGTGCTACGCTGCTGTTGATGTGCTATTCAACACTCTGCCAAGGGGGTGGTGGCAGAGTGGTATTGTCGCTGGACGAGTAATGCAGAGGCAGAGGAATCTGGGCCCCAGGTTAAAATCCCTCCACTGCAGATGGTGAAATTTGAATTCAATAAAAACCTGAGTCTGGATTCTCCGATTTGAAGACTAGGTGCTGACGTGGCGTGGGAACAGTGACGTTTTACGCCAGAAAAAATGGCGCAAAGGCTGCATCGCTCCTCCGTCCAGTGGGGGGTTAGCAGGCACGCAGCGTATATGGCTAGAGATTTGCCAGGTCCGTGGCGGCGCACGGTGGCCTGCGCACCCAGCCTGCCACATATTGCTCCTCTGTAATCAGCCTCGCCACACCCGGAATGCCCCCCAACAGTGCCCCCAGTCCCTGCCAAAGACCCCCTGCCTGCGGAACGGCTCTCCCCCCTGCCCCCCCCCCTCCCCCCGACTGTGACGGCGCTGGACTCCGTCCGCAGCCACCACGCCAGGTTCACAAAAATAAAAAGGATAAGTGTTCCACGCCATCGGGAACTCGGCCCATCGGGGGGGAAGCACGGGAGCGGGCCACAGCTGGCGTCGTGAGGCCGTCTCAATGACGCGCGGCGTACTCGAGTACACTGTTTTTGAGGGGGCGGAGCGGGGAGTCTCCAGCTGATTGCCGAACACAATTTTGGCATTGCTGACCGAAGAATCCTGCCCCTGGAATTAAAAGTCGAATGATGACCATGAAACCATTGTCGATTGTTGTAAAAACCCACCTGGTTCACTCATGTCCATTAGGGAAGGAAATCTGCCGTCCTTACCCGGTCTGGCCTACATGTGACTCCAGACCCACAGCAATGTGCCTGACTCTTAACTGCCCCCTCGAGGGCAATTAGGAATGGGCAATAAATACTGGCACAGCCGGCGACAGCCACATCCCGTGAATGAATTAAAAGAATAGACCGGTTCCTGCCTCCATCTCCACACCGAGCTGACCTTCATGGACAACACTGAGCTGTTGGACCGAGCTGCTGGACCGAGCTGGTCTTCATGGACAACACTGAGCTGCTGGACCGAGCTGGTCTTCATGGACAACACTGAGCTGCTGGACCGAGCTGGTCTTCATGGACAACACTGAGCTGCTGGACCGAGCTGGTCTTCATGGACAACACTGAGCTGTTGGACCGAGCTGCTGGACCGAGCTGGTCTTCATGGACAACACTGAGCTGCTGGACCGAGCTGGTCTTCATGGACAACACTGAGCTGCGGGACCCATGGACCCCACTGTGTTATTGTCTCAGACCAGTGACACAGTAAATATGGCAGCGGGAACTTTGAACCCTCTGGCTGACGGCGGTTGGACGAATCAGCTGTCGGCCAGCAGGTGATTCAGAGGGGAACTCACCTGTGCATAATTAATGAGGTTCCAAATGTTGAATCCCGTATGGGATCTCATCATGATGCCCAGTGGGCCAGGCACCTCCGGAACTGCCCACAATCGCACTTCGTCTCAAAATGGGAGAATTTACCCATTGTGCTTTGCTTGGTTCCCCAAATAAATTAAGGCAACCAAATTGAGGGATAAATTAAAATGCAGCACCTTAAAGGGACACTGCATCAAAGTAAATGGAATTGCAAAGAAGACTTAAAGCATCAAAACAAAATGTGATTGAAGGGGTTGATTGAACACCCCCTTCCCTGTAGTGCCCACCAGGCATGGAAGGCTTCGATGGTGCTGGCAGATGCTGTGTGATCCATTTCCAGGTACATACGGCAGCAAACATAGCCACAGAAGAGGGGGAGATAGTCAAGATCACCCAGTAAGTTTGGTCCTGTTCTTGTTGATGCGCTGCATTATTACCAGTTAAACACACCACAGAAAGTTAAATCCAGTTAATAAAAGTATAAGGATCTTCTTAATGAGGAGTTGATATTTCTGTATCACTGCTCAACTTCTCTGAATCAGACAGGAAACAATTGAAATGATGGAGCAGATAGAAAATTGTACTTTGAGATTTCTATGAATTATTTTTCTGATTTTTCATTCACTTTTGCTGTCTACCACTTTTGTTTCTCACTCTTAATCTTTCTCTTCATCTCTCCTTCTTTCTCTGTTTGACGCTAATTCACCTTAATCTGTTTCTTTCTCGATCCTTAAAACTCATTGGTCAAGGATATGGACATATTAGGTGCAAGACAAGCCTCAAATCCCGTCACCTAATAATATTCAGTGCAGGCAACTGCTCACAGATTATTGAACCCTGTCTTGGAGGTCATTGTCAGGGATTGCTACAAGCATTTTACCCTATTTCTCTTCCTTCAGGTTTGTCTGAAGATGACCAGGTTGGAGGATCTGTGTAATTGTGTTCAGTGCAGGAGAGCAGTGGACGCTCCACTGGATTAGAAATCCCAGACTTGGAATAATGATCCAAAAAATATCTTGTCAAATTCTACCAACAGTTGTGAAATGTATATTTGTTAATAAGCCAATATTGTGAATGGTGTACCTGAAACTTGCAGCTTGTTGTAAGACTACAAATTATCTTCACGGAAGAAAACCCTACCTCACTGTGACTCCAGACCACAACACTGTGGTTCACCCACTCAAATGGACCATTTTGAACCTTAAACTAATATCTAATGGCGGGAAAACCGCCGTCAAGGATACCGACATCAACAGCCCCCCAAGGTGAGGGATTCTCAACTTCCTAGGGGGCTCGGTGGACGCCGGAGGGGTTGGCGCCACTCCAGCTGGTGCCGAAGGGCGCACGAGTTGGCGCATGTGCGGAATGGCCGGCATGATCTCACGCATGCGCGGAACGGCTGGCATGATTCTATGCATGCGCAGACCCGGCCGGTGTATTTTGGCGCATGCGCGGGGAGTTCTCTTCTCCGCGCCAGCCCCCGGGCAATATGACGGAGCCCTGCAGGGGCCCGGCGCGGAAGGAAGAAGTGCCCCCACGGAACAAGCCCACCCGCAGATCGGTGGGCCCCGATCGCGGGCCAGGCCACCGTGGGAACCCCCGCCCCCAGGGGTCGGATCCACCCCCCCCACCCCGCTCCCCCCCCTGGACCGCCCCCGCATACTCACCTGCCAGGCGAGTAATTCACGCCGGGGGGACTGGGCAAAACTGGACGGCCACTCGGCCCATAAGGGGCCCGGAGAATCGCCGGGGTGGGGGCCGCTGTCAACGGCCCCCCGACAGGTGTGGCGGGAATCCCGCGGCCCCCGAAAAACAGCGCCGGAGAATACGGCAGCCGGCGTGGGGCGGGATTCGTGCCTCCCAGCGGGGATTCTCCGACCCAGCGGGGTAGTGGGGGGGAGGGGGGGCTGGAGAATCACGTTCAATATGTTTAAAAGCTGACTGCAAAAAGCTGCAAAAGGTGGCCTGCGGATTGTCTGACTTATTTTGTGGATTTAAACACCCCCCTCTCGAGAGGAAACAGAAGAACCCCCCATGTGGTATTATAGGTTTTCCAGTACCTGACAGGCTAAAGCACCATTGGTGGAAACTGTATGCTTTCTATTGGTATAATATATAATAGCTCCGCCCTGCTAGGCGGGGTATAAGAACCCGTGCCGCCCCAGCAGCCTTCATTCTGTACCTGAACTGCTGGGGGAAACATCTAGCTTATTAAAGCCTTCAGTTGGACTACAACCTCCCTTTAGTGGTCATTGATCGTGCATCAATTTAATAAGCTAGATTTTAAGAAGA
The DNA here is from genome assembly GCF_047496885.1 of Scyliorhinus torazame. Classification (NCBI taxonomy): domain Eukaryota; kingdom Metazoa; phylum Chordata; class Chondrichthyes; order Carcharhiniformes; family Scyliorhinidae; genus Scyliorhinus; species Scyliorhinus torazame. The sequence continues at coordinate 323,892,497 of NC_092712.1, read as the reverse complement.
AAGGATGGAGCTCCGAATCAAGCCGGAGTGTCTGCAACTCAGCCCCCACGCGGCGAACTCAGCGGCAATCTTTAAGCACTGGCTAGCGTGCTTTAAAGGGTATCTCGAAAACGCACCCACGGGAGAGCAGAAACTGCACGTCCTGCACTCAAGGGTGATCCCGGAGATTTACACCCTCATCGAGGAAGCGGAAGACTTTGATGCAGCAATCGAGCTGCTAAAAGGTCACTATATTCACCCGGTAAATCAGGTCTACGCCCGGCACCTGCTTGCAACAAGGTGACAAACCCCTGGGGAAATCGCTGGAGGAATACTACCGTGCACTCCTGGTGTTGGGCAGAAGCTGCGGCTGCGTGCAAGTTTCGGTGAGCGAACACACGGAACTCTTAGTCTGGGTCGCTTCCGTGGCAGGTATGCTATTGTCACAAATCCGCCAGCGCCTGTTAGACACCCTGGGTCTCAGGGTGGCATGGGCCCTTGCAGGCTCCCTGCACGTGGCCTCCAGGAACACCCACGCTTACATTCCCGACTGCGCGGCAGCCCCGTGGGCAGGGTGGAACCCCTCCGCAGCCGACCCCGAGACTTCTCCCATTCCCCCACAGGCCTGCGCTGCAAGGCGGCCTGGCAACCCCGAGGGCCCCCGCTGCTACTTTTGCAGCCAGGCAAAGCACCCCCGCCAGCGCTGCCCAGCCCGCGCAGCCACCTGCAAGGGATGCGGCAAAAAGGGCCACTTCGTGGGGGTATGCCAGGCCCGGGCGTTTGCCGCGGTCTCCGGCGGCGAATGCGGACCGCAACCACTAACTTCTCCATGGGCCCCATGCGGCCTGCGGTCACCGCCATCTGCATATTCCAGGGCCACGTGCGGACCCCATGCGCCGCCATCTTGTTCCGCGGAGGAGGGATTGGCGCCGCCATTTTGTCCAACCCCCAGCCATGTGCGACCAATGGGAGATGCCATCTTGGATGAACCCCAAGGACCCCAGCTCGGCTGACCACGCACTGCCCGAAGAGAACTCTCAACTGCTGGGACTAGCCTCGGTGACTCTGGATCGGTCTCGGCCTCGAACACTCTCAACTGCTATGATGACCGTATTCATCAACGAGCACGAGACGTCCTGCGTAATCGACTCTGGAAGCACGGAGAGCTTCATACACCCTGACACGGTAAGGCGCTGTTCCCTCCTCATCCACCCCATTAATCAAAAAATCTCCCTGCTGGGGCGGCACGGGTTCTTATACCCCGCCTATCAGGGCAGCACGGTAGCATAGTGGATAGCACAATTGCTTCACAGTTCCAGTGTCCCAGGTTCGATTCCGGCTTGGGTCGCTGTCTGTGTGGAGTCTGCACGTCCTCCCCGTGCGTGCGTGGGTTTCCTCCGGGTGCTCCGGTTTCCTCCCACAGTCCAAAGATGTGCAGGTTAGGTGGATTGGCCGTGATAAATTGCCCTTAGTGTCCAAAATTGCCCTTAGTGTTGGGTGGGATTACTGGGTTATGAGGATAGGGTGGCGGTGTTGACCTTGGGTAGGATACTCTTTCCAAGAGCCGGTGCAGACTCGATGGGCCAAATGGCCTCCTCCTGCACTGTAAATTCTATGATTCTTACGGTTCACACTCAGTGGAGATGAAGGGGTTTTGTGTGGCAAACCTCTCTGTCCAAGAAAGGGAGTTCAAACACGTCCGTACCTACGTCCTTCCCCACCTCTGCGCGGCTACACTCCTGGGTTTAGATTTCCAGTGTAACCTTCAAAGTCTGACCTTCAAATTCAGCGGCCCTATACCCCCCTTACTGTCTGCAGCCTCCCGACCCTTAAGGTCGACCCGCCTTCCCTGTTTGCGAACCTCACCCCGGATTGCAAACCCGTCGCCACCAGGAGCAGACGCTACAGTGCCCAGGACCGGATCTTTATTAGGTCAGAGGTCCAAAGGCTACTGAGGGAAGGGGTCATTGAAGCCAGTAACAGCCCCTGGAGAGCTCAAGTAGTGGTGGTAAAGACCGGGGAGAAGCATAGGAGGGTCATCGACTACAGTCAGACCATCAACAGGTTTACGCAGCTGGACGCGTACCCCCTCCCCCATATCCAACCTGGTAAACAGGATCGCGCAATACAAGGTCTTCTCCACGGTGGGCCTCAAGTCCGCCTATCACTAGCTCCCCATCCGTACTAGTGACCGCATATACACTGCCTTTGAGGCAGACGGCCGGCTCTATCACTTCTTAAGGGTTCCCTTCGGTGTCACTAACGGGGTCTCGGTCTTCCAGCGCGAGATGGACCGAATGGTTGACTGGTACGGTTTACGGGCAACATTCCCGTATCTCGATAATGTCACCATCTGCGGCCATGACCAGCAGGACCACGACACCAACCTCCGAAAATTTCTCCAGACCGCTAAAATCCTTAACCTAACATACAACAAGGATAAATGCGTGTTTAGCACCGACTGTCTAGCCATCCTCGGCTACGTAGTGCGAAATGGAGTTATAGGCCCCCTTATGGAGTTCCCCCTCCCTCACTGCTCCTAGGCCCTGAAACGTTGCCTAGGGTTTTTTAGCTACTACGCACAGTGTGTCCCCAACTACGCCGACAAGGCCCGTCCCCTAATTGAATCCACAGCTTTTCCCCTGTCGTTAGAGGCCCGCCAGGCCTTCAGTCACATCAAAGCAGACATTGCAAAGGCCACGATGCACGCCAATGACGAGTCCCACCCCTTCCAAGTCGAGAGCGATGCGTCCGGCGTAGCTCTGGCGGTCACCCTCAACCAAGCGGGCAGACCTGTGGCCTTCTTCTATCATACCCTCCACGCTTCCGAAATCCGCCACTCCTCAGTCGAAAAGGAGGACCAGGCCATAGTGGAAGCTGTCCGACATTGGAGGCATTACCTGGCCGGCAGGAGATTCACTCTCCTCACTGACCAACGGTCGGTTGCCTTCATGTTCGATAATGCACAGCGGGGCAAGATAAAAAACGACAAGATCTTGCGGTGGAGGATCAAATTCTCCACCTACAACTACGAGATCTTGCATTGTCCCGGGAAGTTAAACGAGCCTCCTGAAGCCCTGTCCCGCGGCACATGTGCCAACGCACAAGTGGACCGCCTCCGCGCCCTCCACGAGGACCTCTGCCACCCGGGGGTCACTCGCTTTTTCCATTTTGTCAAGACCCACAACCTGCCTCCTCCATCGAGCAGGTCAGGACAGCCACCAGGGACTGCCAAATCTGCGCGGAGTGCAAACCGCACGTCTACCGACCAGAGAAAGCGCACCTGATAAAAGCTTCCCGTCCCTTTGAATGCCTCAGCATGGACTTCAAAGGCCCCCTCCCCTACACCGACCGCAACACGTACTTCCTGAACGTGATTGACGAGTACTCCCGGTTCCCATTCGCCATCCCCTGCCCCGACATGACCGCAACCACCGTCATCAAGGCCCTCCACAGCATCTTTGCACTGTTCGGGTTCCCCGCTTACATACATAGTGATAGGGGGTCCTCCTTTATGAGCGACGAACTGCGTCAATTCCTGCTCAGCAAGGGCATCGCCTCGAGCAGGACGGCCAGTTAAAATCCCCGGGGAAACGGACAGGTAGAGAGGGAGAACGGAATGATCTGGAAGACCGTCCTACTGGCTCTACGGTCCAGAAAGCTCCCAGTCTCCCGCTGGCAAGAAGTCCTCCCGGATGCCCTCCACTCCATCCGGTCACTGCTTTGTATGACCACCAATCAGACACCTCACGAACATCTCCTTGTCTTCCCCAGGAAGTCCTCCTCTGGGAACTCGCTCCCGACCTGGCTGGCAGCACCCGGACCCATCCTGCTCCGAAAACACATGCGTGCGCACAAGTCGGACCCGTTGATCGAGAGGGTCCATCTGCTCCATGCTAACCCCCAGTACGCTTACGTGGCGTACCCCGACGGCCGACAAGATACGGTCTCCCTACGGGACCTGGCGCCCGCCGGATTGCCACGCACATTCCAGCCACCAGTCCCACCCTCCCTCCACCGCAGCACCTTACAGGAGGATCGGTCCTTCCGCCGGTCCCGTCTAGGCCCCCCCACCCACCGACGCTCCCCGCAGACACTCCCTCCCAGGTCAACCGTTTTCCCCACCAGCACCGTCTAGGGGTGCCGAAGCTGCCATGGAGATCGAAAACATGCGCCCAGAGTCACAGGCGCCCGAGCCTCCACCAGAGTCACCACCGAAGCTCCAACGATCGCAGAGGACGACCAGGGCCCCCGATCGACTGATTGCTTCATTTTAATTGTAATCTGTAAATATAAACCATCGAATGTACATAACTATCAGAATTGTAAATAGTTACTAAACACTGTACGGAGGTATTACGGTACTTCCATAACTAATTATACCATGTTGCTATGTTTTGTAGTTTCAGGCCACCACCCCCGTCAGAATCTTTTTTTAACAGGGGGTGAATGTGGTATTATAGGTATTACGGTACCTGACAGGCTAAAGCACCATTGGTGGAAACTGTATGCTTCATATTGTTAGAATATATTATACCTCCGCCCTGATAGGCGGGGTATAAGAACCCGTGCCGCCCCAGCAGCCTTCATTCTGTACCTGAGCTGCTGGGGAAACATCTAGCTTATTAAAGCCTTCAGTTGGACTACAACCTCGCTTTAGTGGTCATTGATCGTGCATCACCCCCTAATGCACGATCAATTGCACAAAGATGCAGATTGGGTACAACTGTGGCTTTATTGCGTGGCCTCCTGCTGCAGCTGGCGAAATGGCAGGGCACTGGAGGTCATGCATATTTATACAGTTCTCCTTGGGCGGAGCCAGCCGGCAGGGGCTGTCGGCGAACCTGTAGTGCAGGTCCTACCTTACATCCCCAAATACAGTGGTTCACCACATTCGCCCCCTGTTAAAAATGAGTCCGGCGGGGGTGATGTGAAACTATATACAATTAGTGCAATTATGTACAGTGTTAAGAAGAAAAAAGAAAAGGTCCATGTTGACGGTCCGCAGTCCGTCAAAGGTTCAGCCAATCCGGTGCTTTGGTGCTTCGTTGGGAGCGGCGTAACGGTGGGGGCGAAGTCGGTGCTGGCGGTGGTGGAGGTGGCACTGATGGCGGTGGTGATGCTGGCCAGTCATTGGGCAACTCCAAGAGCGTGCCGAAGTCCTCTTGCGCGGAAAATGGGGGGGTGGTCTGGTGGGGTGAATATTGGCGGCGTGGTGGGGGGGGGGGGGGTGTTGGGGTGGAACCTGATGGTGCCAGGTCCCTGAGTGAGACAGTATCTTGGCGGCCGTCGGGGTACTCAACGTAGGCATATAGAGGATTGGCATGGAGCAGGTGAACCCTGTCCACCAAGGGGTCCGCCTTGTGGAGTCGGACGTGCCTACGGAGAAGGACCGGTCCTGGAGCAGCGAGTCAAGTCGGGAGCGACACCCCGGACGTGGACTTCCTGGGGAAGGTAAAAACACTTTCATGGGGTGTGTTATTAGTGGCGGTGCACAATAGTGACCGGATGGAGTGTAGAGCGTCAGGGAGGACCTCCTGCCAGCGAGAGGCTGGGAGGGTCCTGGACGGCCCTCCAAACCGTCCCATTCTCCCGTTCTACTTGCCCGTTCCCCCGGGGGTTGTAGCTGGTCGTCTTGCTGGAGGCTATACCCCTGCTGAGCAGGAACTGACGCAGCTCATCGCTCATGGATGAGGATCCCCTGTCACTGTGGATATAGGGGGGGAAACCGAACAGAGCGAAGATGGTGCTGAGGGCCTTGATGACGGTGGCATACGTCATATCGGGGCATGGGATGGCGAAGGGGAATCTGGAGTACTCATCGACCACACTGAGAATGTACGTGTTACGGTCGGTGGAGGGGCCCTTTGAAATCCACGCTGAGGCGTCCAAAGGGGCGGGAAGCCTTCACCAGGCGCGCACGGTCCGGTCGGTAGAAGTGTGGCTTGCACTCCGCACAGACCTGGCAGTCCCTGGTGACTGTCCTTACTTCCTCGACGGAATAGGGCAGATTGCGAGCTTTGACCAGATGGTACAATCGAGTGACCCCTGGGTGACAAAAGCTGTCGTGTAGGGCCCGGAGTTGGTCCACTTGTGCGCTGGCACATGTACCTCGGGAGAGGGCGTCTGGGGGCTCGTTGAGTTTACCGGGACGATACAAAATCTCGTAATTATAGGTGGAGAGCTCGATTCCCCACCGCAAGATTTTATCATTTTTGATCTTGCCCCACTGTGTATTATTGAACATGAAGGCTACCGACTGTTGGTCCGTAAGGAGAGTGAATCTCTTACCGGCCAGGTAATGCCTCCAATGCCGCACAGCTTCAACGATAGCTTGGGCCTCCTTTTTGACGGATGAGTGCCGAATTTCAGAGGCATGAAGGGTGCGGGAAAAGAATGCCACGGGTCTGCCTGCCTGGTTTAGAGTGGCGGCAAGGGCGACGTCTGAAGCGTCGCTTTCTACTTGGAAAGGCAGTGACTCGTCCACTGCGCGCATCCCGGCCTTGGCGATGACTGCTCTGATGCGGGTGAAAGCGTGTTGTGCCTCGGCCGCGAGGGAGAATTGGGTGGACTGAATGAGTGGGAGGGCCTTGTCCGCATAGTTTGGGACCCACTGGGCATAGTAGGAAAAGAACCACAGGCAGCGTTTGAGGGCCTTGGGGCAGTGGGGGAGGGCAAGTTCCATGAGCGGGCGCATGCGCTCGGGGTCGGGCCCGAGAAGTCCGTTTTGGACTATATAGCCGAGATTGGCTAACCGGGTCGTGCTGAACACACACTTCTCTTTGTTGTAGGTCAGGTTGAGAAGGGTGGCAGTGCGGAGGAATTTATCGAGGTTGGCATCGTGGTCCTGCTGGTCATGGCCGCAGATGGTGACATTATCTAAGGACGGAAAGGTGGCCCGCAAACTGTACTGATCGACCATTCGGTCCATCTCCGTTTGGAAGACCGAGACCCCATTTGTGATGCCGAAAGGGACGCTAAGGAAGTGGTAGAGGTGACCGTCCGCCTCGAAGGCAGTGTATGGCTGCTCCGACTTCCGGATGGAGAGCTGGTGGTAGGCGGATTTCAGGTCAATTGTTGAGAAGACCCGGTACTGCGCAATCTGATTGACCATATCAGATATGCGTGGGAGGGGGTACGCGTCGAGCTGCGTGTACCGATTGATGGTCTGGCTATAGTCCACGACCATCCTGCGTTTCTCCCCAGTTTTAACCATTACCACTTGGGCTCTCCAGGGGCTGATGCTCGCCTCGATAATATCCTCCTTAAGCAGCCGCTGGATTTCGGACCTGAAGAAAGTCTTATCCTGGGTGCTGTACCGTCTGCTCCTAGTGGCTACGGGCTTGCAATCCGCAGTTAGATTGGCAAAAAGGGAGGGGGGATCGACCTTGCGTGTCGCGAGGCCGCAAACAGTAAGGGGGGGTAAGGGCCCGCCGAATTTAAGGGTGAGGCTCTGGAGGTTGCACTGGAAGTCCAGGCCCAACAGGAGTGCAGCGCAGAGATTAGGATAGGGACGGAAGTTACTAAATTCTACGCCCTGGACAGTGAGGGTGACTGTACAGAAGCCCCGGATCGGGACGGAGACGCATCTGATTATAATAAATTGATGCATGATCAATTGCACAAAGACTAAAGTTGGGTACAACTGTGGCTTTATTACAGTCAGATGCGTGGCCTCCTGCTGCAGCTGGCGAAATGGCAGGGCACTGGAGGTCATGCATATTTATACAGTTCTCCGTGGGCGGAGCCAGCCGGCAGGAGCTACTGGCGAACCTGTAGTGCAGGTCCTACCTTACATCTCCTATTACAGTGGTTCACCACACCCCGCCCCCAGACTGGTGTTGTATCAATGCCTTATCCTGAAAGTAATTCAAGAGGTGAATTTCAAATTGATTGGTTCATTCAAACACAAAGACACTGGTTGTCTCAAACTCTCATGGTGCAAAATGAAAACATAGGATGTGTAATCAAAACGCCATCCTTTATTTGCGAAAATGACTTAGAACTTGTGGAAGTCACATGATGCGGGAGCCATTTCAGTTGTCTGCTCTGCATTCAGCAAAAACTGTTTACAGCGAGAGAACTCGACGCAAAGCTAGAGAACCAGCTGCAATATCTTGAATTGGGAGAAGGACTACCACCCAACCTGTTTCAACTTTGAGCTCACCTGAGAACCAACCTCCTGGAAATTCGACTGCAAGAAACCTCGCAGCTTACTGACAATCATTTAGTTGACCAAACTTTCACTTCAACTTTAAAGCATCACAACCATCTAAGAAACTGCAAGCCTGCCATGAAAGAAACTGAGGTAATTAAAAATTGCAACCTTATTATTTTATCTTCCCCTGTATCTAATCTTTGCGTGTTTGAAAGATTGCACTGTAAACTCTGAGGCAAGTGTGTGTTAATACAGAAACTCCATTATTTTTAAACTCACCCTAAGGCACAGAAACACAGAAAATAGGAGCAGGTGGAGACCATTCGGCCCTTCTAGGCTGCTCCCCGATTCATTATGATCATGGCTGATATACCAACTCAATAGGCTGTTCCCGCCTTCACCCCATATCCTTTGATTCCTTTCGCCCCCAAGAACTATATCTAACTGCTTCTTGAAAACATAGAAAACACTTGAGGCCACAATATTGTGTGGTAATGAATTCCACAGACTCACCACTCTCCTCATCCGTGTCCGAAATGATCTACTCCATATTCTCAGAGTGTGACTCCTGGTTCTGGTAAAGGAGTTGTGGGAGGGGACCCGGGTAGGCCTGGAACAAGGAGTGTTCCACATACCCCATAAAAAGGCAAGCGTAGCTAGGACCCATGCGGGTACTCATTGCGACACCTTTGATTTGGAGAAAGTGAGATGAGTTAAAGGAGAAGTTGTTGAGAGATAGAACGAGTTCAGCCAGGCGGAGGAGAGTGGTGGTGGATGGGAATTGTCCGGGTCTCTTTTCGAGAAAGAAGCGAAGAGCTCTCAGGCCATCCTGGTGAGGTGTCGAGGGATTGCACATCCATGGTGAATAGATGCCTCTTGTTTGCCTCTTCCTTGGATCTAATACTATCTGTAATTTCCCTTGTAAACCATGGTTTGGCCACCATTTTACTTTTGTGCCAGACAGGAGGTAAACAATTGTGGCAGATCATCAATGAGCTTTGAATATTTGCCATTGTCTAGCCTTTAAGTAACGTTCCCCAATTAATTACAGCCATTGTAGTTTCCTTGATTAAGATTCAGGATCCTAGTCTCAGAATGTGAAGAATGTGGCTCACCAACACCCTGTCAAAAGCAATTTAGCAATGGGCGATCATTTCTGGCCTTATCAGTGATGCCCGTATTCTGAGAGTTAATAAAGCAAAACTTCATAACACATTATAACCTGTACTGTGTCTACCATCAAGACCAGCAGAAGTAATGATCCCTAAAAAATATACTCCCTCCCTTCAGCCCACCACCCTCTCCGTTCTCCTCCCCAATCCCCAACCCACAGTCTCCCCTCACCCAAGTCCCCTTCCTTAAATCCTTCCCTCCAGTTCCTCCTCTGTATTGCCTTCCTTTCAACCCACCCCCAGCCCAGACACAAAAACAAAAACAAATTCCAGTTCTATTGCAGTCTGAAAATTAATCAAAGACTGAAATCAATCCTTCTGATTTTCTATTTTGCTCTTAACTAACAGCTGCGAGTGGGAATAAAATAGAGAAAGGAGCTACTGCCTTCTGGTCTGGTATTTTCTTCACTGTCGCTCCAAAATATCAGCAACCTAATCTGACATGACAATTATTATTCCAGTGCTAATTTTGTACCGCCATACTTTTAGCTTTAATTCTGATCAATAATCTCTCTCACTGCAGTTACTTTGTGAATCTATTAGCATTGAAACATAATGAAGAGAGTACTGTGACTGTTCCTGGTGTTAATTGCGAAGATGAAAACAGTGAAATATTCTCTTATTTCACCGATTTGATTAAAAATGCACCAGTCACATGTCTAGGTCAGACCACATTGCATAATATGTGCACTCCTCCTCCCCACCCCCACCCTTCACCCCCACCCACTGATCTGCCAGCTGGAGATGAATGCTATGGGTGATCTCAGGCCCCCGCCCATCTGTGAGTCAGGTGTTGGGTTGGTCATGTTCAGGCAGGACTCTGGGGAAAGTTCCAGTTACAGGACTATGGCTCTGAAGAGTCACAGACTTTTACAGCACGGAAAGAGGCCTATCGCATTCGGTCCGACCATCAAACACCTCACTATTCTAATCCAATTTTCCAGCACTTGGGCCGTAGCCTTGTCTGCAATGGCAGTTCAAGTGCTCATCTAAATACTTCTTAAAAGTTGAGAGGGTTCCCGCCTGTACCACCCTTTTGGGGAGCGAGCTCCAGATTCCCATCACCCTCTGTGTCAAAGACTGGGGACATCTTTGCGTTCTCCCAGTGTGTTGCCCATTTCTGGATTTGTATTAACACCATTCCTGCCTGATCACTACACCCTACTCTACACCCCCACCATTAAAACGGGGGCTGGCGTCTCTCGTCCTAATTTAATTTACATGGAGAGGTGACCTTTGACTTCCACCCAAAACACATACGTGGTGAAGTCACCACAATAACCTATTCTTGCTGGCGTTCGGCCTAAACCACCTGAAAGAAGTTGCCGATCACCAGAAGCTCACGTTGTGGGATTCTGGACACTGACCATCTCTGTTCTAACCCAGTGACAGATCAGATCAGCGGGATAGAGAGGGGGGCAGGAATACGCAATTCACAGAGGTCTCCGGCGGCTTTGTAACAGGACAGTTATGGTCAACACAAGTGGTTCAACTCACCAGCACCAAGTAGATTAAATTATTACACTGGGCATTGCATAGGCCTAACCAGGAGTTAAACAGTGGGTGATGGACAATCCACTAATCAAATGAAATTTACAAAGCACTGTGACGATTTTATTACAATACTACATCAGCAAATAAATGGAGCCAAAGGCAGGCAGTTGCTGAATCAATTTAATGATGTAACGTTTCTTATCCCATTCCTTTTAACTGCGCACATGTTATTAATGATGTGATAGTGTCTCTCCAAGACAGTTAATTTAGTATGCTGATTTAGCCCAACACAGCTTCCTTCCCAACCGAAACGCCACATTCTGCATGGTGCAGTGTGTATGTTAATCAACATCAAAGCGAAGTTGCAAGGAAATTGTAGTACATTCCCCAGTGCACATGCTGCTCCCATCACATCACCCTACCCTGTCAATTTTCCACGAACCAGCTCCGTTTCTGCCACCCCCTCATGCCCCTAATGAATTCCTAATTAGTAATTCCTAATGAATTACTCACACGGCCTCAGATTCAGAGCTGGTTTTGCTCAGTGGGCTAGACAGCTGGTTTGTGATGCAGAACAAGGCCAGCAGCGTGAGTTCAAGTCCCGTACCAGCTGAGAATTCTGAATTCTCCCTCTGTGTACCCGAACAGGCGCCGGAATGTGGCGACTAGGGGCTTTTCACAGTAACTTCATTGCAATGTAAGCCTACTTGTGACAATAAAGATTATTATTATTTCCCTGGCTCTGTTGTCACTCACCTTTAATTCATCTCCCAATCCCACGTGCTCCTTCCAAATCCACGTACTGAGAGGCTACGAGCCCCCTCAAAATCAACACATTCCCCACCTTCTCTCTCCCTCTTTTCCTGTTCCTCTCAAAAAGAATCCAAAAGCCCCCACTGTGTGTCTCTCTCCCTTTCACTGTTCTCCTGGTGATAGATTTGAAATCACAGTTTAAACGTTTCGAATGGCCAGTACAAAGTTGAGAGAATTCTCTGAGTTCAAGTTCAAGCTGTTTATTTTGTTTTAAAGAGAAGCTCATGAACAATAATCAAAGAATGACATCTGGATTAAGGTCAGTTATCCCTTTCTCTAACCCTCTTGCAGAGATCATTTTACCCTGAGCTCACTGGCAGAGAAATTCAGGAATGTGGTGGAATGCTGATATTACAAATGCCTCAAAATTATCAGTAACATCAGGCGAGTTTAAAACCAACATTGGTTCCAATCCCAAGTTTCCCAACTGGTGGGATCAGTGCGCCTGATCCATGGGCTTCCCACCTGAGGAGTTTGGATAATGTTGCCTCCCCTTCTGTCTCTTATTTGCAAACATTTTCCAAACCTGAGAGTGTAAGTCTGCAATCAGAACATTGTCATTATTTTTCACTCATGGGCTGACAAATGCATCTCGAAACATAACTTTCAAAAGCTTTTTTGAAAGTTATCTTCTCCTTTTGAAAAATTCTTTTGCAAAATTGTTTGAGTGAAAGTTATTGGGAATCCTGGAAAATATCTGCACAGACTCAAACTACACAACTCAAATCAGAGTCCATTCTGTTTGATTTACCTAATTAAAACCTATCTGTGTCATAATGTAATAAAAGCAACAGTATTCTAACTCATCAAAATCACAATTTTGTTAACTTTATAAAGTTGTCTTTAATGGTACATTTGACTTCAGAGGAAACCCTGTAAAGTAAATCTGGCAGCACCCAACAAGAATCTGAGAAAGCATCATTATACGCGGACATTGTGTGAATGGACAGCCAGAGTCAGGTTTGGGGACTCGCAGCTTAATCATGCACCATCAAGTTTAACAGTGCCGACATACACTGAGGCCAATTTCTTCCATAAGTTTGTTGGTCTTCTAAAGACTTAAAAGTCTAAACTACTGCAAATGATATCATTCTTGTTATCAAGTCTGCTTGCAAGCACAAGTAGAATAATCTGAAATCTCATTTTTAGTTATCTCGCTCAAATATCAAACCTGACCTTGATCAAAGCATAATTGCAGAGAATCCTATGTTGCTCTGAACATTAATTCTGAACACGTTACAAGGAGGGAGAGAGAAAACAGGAAACGACTGACCTGCTAGCCTTACATCAGTAGTAGGGAAAGTTGGAATCTGTTACAAAGGGTGTAATAAATAGAGTCCAGGATAATGGTCTGATTGGGTATAATCGGCGTGGATTTATGACTGGGAAATCACGTTTGACGAATCTGTTGCCGTTTTTTTGAGAATGTTATCAACGATATTGAAAAAGGGGAGTCAGTAGATGTCGTATACATGGCTTTTCAGACGATTTTGATAAAGTCCCCCACAGGAGGTTGTTTAGCAAAATTAAATCACATGGGATAGGAGGTAATCGACTGGCTTGGATTGGTTAACAGGCAGAAAACAGAGAGTAGAAATAAATGGGTCATTTTCACGTTCGGAGGTTGTGACCAGTGGAGTAATTGAGAGATCAGCATTTGGGACCCAGCTGTTCAAAATATGTATGAATGGTTTAGATGTGGGGATGAAAGGTAATGTTTCCACGTTTGCGGACAATAGAAAGCTAGATGGGATTGTGTGTTGTTGGAAAGATTCAATGTATTTCAAGAGGAATTGTACAGTGAGAACCTGGCAGATGGAATATAATGTGGAAAATGTGAGGTCATCCAGTTTAGTAGGAAGAAGAGATGCACAGAGTATTTCTTAAATGGTGAGAGTTTAGAACGTGTAGATGTACAAAAGGACCTGGGTGACCTTGTCAATAAGTCATTTGAGGCTAATATGTAGGTGCAGCAAGTATTAAGGAAAACTGATGGAATGTTAGTCTTTCTCACAGGAGGATTTGAGTACAGGAGAAGGAAAACCGTACTTTGATTGTACAGAATCTTGGTGAGACTGTACCTGAAGTACTGTGTACAGTTTTAGTTACCTTAGCTTCGGAAGACTATTACTGCCAAAGAGGGAGTTCACCAGACTCCATCCAGGGATGGTGAGACTGTCTTATGAAGAAAGATTGGGGAAACTGAACATGTATTTTCTAATGTTTCAAAGAATGAGAGCTAATTTCATTGAAACCGGTAAAATCCTTATAATAGACAGGGTAGGCCAGATAACAAGAACAGAAAATTCTGGAAAATCTCAGCAGATCTGACAGAATCTGTGGAGAGAGAACACAGCTAATGTATCGAGTCTGGATGACTCTTTTGTCAAAATATTTCCCCTGGTTGTGGAGTCTAGAACCAGGATGCACAATTTCAAAATAAGGAGAAAGCCACTTAGGACCGAGATGAGGAAAATTTATTTTACTCAAAGGTTGTGAATCTTTGGAATTCTCTATCGCAGAGGCATGTTGAAAACACAGATTGACAGGTTTCTAAACACCAAAGACATAGACGGATATGGGACTAGTGTAGGGATAAGACATTGAAGTAGATTATCAACCATGATCGTATTGAATGTTGGAGCAGGTTCGATGGGCAGAATGTCCGACTCTCATTTCCATGTTCCTATGAGATTGAGAAAATGATGGCAAGAGTAAAGAATTTAGATCACAGACTATAAAATGGAAACCAAACAACCCACAAGACCACAAATGTCACATCCCCCGGGTCTCTATTAGAAATACATAAATAATTAAACAAAATCAATGCAAATAATTAGCAATGTACAACATTGATACAATGCATTCAATATGTTACCCACATTGGATTCCACGAATATTAGCAAATATGTTATCAGAATCCAGGTAAACATTATTTAACTTGTTATCATTTATCCTTTGCTCTGGAGAGAATGTTGGTCCTTTCATGTTTTAGTTAGTCCCAAGGCTTAGAAACCCTCTTGGGTGAAAGAAAAACATTTTTTTTTTACAAGGTCTAATGTGCTCCACAAATTTCCTTTATTTCACAGACCATCTATTTCACAATCACTCTGTAGACATTCTGTGCCAAGGTAACACTGCAAACCCAAACATCGCAGTAAAAAGCATCTCTCCGGAGTTCTCTATATCCCTCTCAGGGGTCAAACACACACAAATTACCGCAGTTAGCAGCACCTTGCAATCCTTCTACCAAAACAAATCAGCAACAAGTACAGACAAGAAATGATACATTTATCTCTCCCCCACTTCAAGAAATAGAAACATCTTTCACCCGAGGGACCACTTTCCTGTCTAGAAAAGATTCTTTCTCCAGTTAAAAATGCTGCTTCTTTATTGTTTGATCTAAAGCGGTTTCTGGATTTTTCAGACAGAGACGTGGACCATAATTGGCAGTTTTGTCTCTTCTGTCAACTCATAATTTCTGTTTGTCACCAATCAAAACATCATTTATTTATTGATGCTTAAGCCTCAATCTCCTCGATTATGTTTTATCCGTAAACCCTTTGCTACTGTTTTTCAAAATGCATTTGTATGCATGATGCAGGAAATGTCTGGATCTAATTACATCTTTGATAATTTATCATTCTAAGTAGTGAACTTCCAAAGATTAATGGTCAATCGATTGACAATAGAATGGATCAGTTATTAATCTGTCAAGATTATGCAATGTTTATGTTTAGATTTCTCTCCTGAAATTACATCGGGAATCAACCTTTTCCAATATTATGATTTCCAATGTAAATGCGGAATGGCGGCACAGTGGTTAGCACTACTGCCTCACAGCGCCAGGGTCCCGGGTTCGATTCCGGCTTGGGTAACTGTCTGTGCGGAGTCTGCACGTTCTCCCCGTGTGTGCGTGGGTTTCCTCCGGATGCTTCAGTTTCCTCCCACAGTCCAAAGATGTGCAGGTTAGGTGGATTGGCCATGATATATTGCCCCTAGTGTCTAAAAGGTTAGGTGGGTTACTGGGTTATAGGGTTAGGGTGGAGGTGTGGACTTAGGTAAGGTGCTCTTTCCAAGGGCCGGTGCAGACTCGATGGGCTGAATGGCCTCCTTCTGCACTGTAAATTCTATGAATCTATGATTTACCCAGCTGTTTCTGTTAAAACCCTCGTGTCCTAATCTACAGAATGAAGGATCTGGTCCGAGACCCACAGACAGCTGGGGCTTTATTGTGAAGCTGAGTGCGGGAAACTATTAAGATGATGGTGTGAAATAAAGATGGTAATATCCTTGGAGTCACAGGGTGAAAATTGTTGTTATCACAGGGCAACCAACTGAATGTCTAACCTAACAGCATGAAACAATCAGAGATCATGTAAATAGTACTCCATGTTTACGATTGTCCCAAAGTTAAAACAACTCCAGGGTGCTAAATATTTTCTCAGTTTAAAGTCCATGTCACCCCTTCCATTCAAACTCCTTTCATCTCAAAAACACACATCTAATCAAGCTTCACTCTTCCTCTGGACATGTGTAAGTTCACTGTTCTAATTGGTTAACATTTGGGCAGGATTCTCTGTTTGGGAGACTCCTGTTCTCCTGTCGGAGCTGAATCGCACAGATTTGCATTCCCACTGCGGCACAAATCTCAGGAAGCGAGTCACAGTTGTTTGCTGTGCGAATCTCTGCATGCCGAGGATTGTGAGGGATTCCATAAGACCATAAGACATAGGAGCAGAATTAGGCCACTCGGCCCATCGAGTCTGCTCCGCCATTCAATCATGGCTGATATTTTTCTCATCCCCATTCTCCTGCCTTCTCCCCTTAACCCCGATCCCCTTATTAATCAAGAACCTATCTATCTCTGTCTTAAAGACACTCAGTGAATTGGCCTCCACAGCCTTCTGCCGCAAAGTGTTCCACAGATTCACCACCCTCTGGCTGAAGAAATTCTTCCTCATCTCTGTTTTAAAGGATTGTCCCTTTAGTCTGAGATTGTGTCCTCTGGTTCTAGTTTTTCCTACAAGTGGAAACATCCTCTCCACGAACTCCAGCCCATTGCGGTCAATGTTTGAACATTATCCCCAACATTTTCTTTGTCCCTGGATTCCATCCTCAAAGTGTGCACCTCGAAACATACCCATATTGTTTCCCATTTTGTTAATTGCTCCTTCATGTGTGGTCATTCCATTTGGAAGGTGATTATTTTATCCTTCAAACTCATACCCAATGCCCTTTCTTTCTAAAGTTTTGTCACCTACTGTTTACTCTCAAAACCCAGTCTCCGTAATATTGTTTGGAGAATGCTGCACTCTCTGAGGAAGAGGTCCCATCTACTCTGTCAGTGGTTGGAAAATATCCCATTGCACAGTTTGTAAAGTAGCAGGAAAGTTCCCCTTGTTGTCCTGGTTACTAAAGCAGATTCTCTGCTCATTATCATATTGCTGTTTGTGGGATCTTGCTGTGTACAAATTGGTTGTCACATTTCCGACAACAAGATATTTCTGAGAACAAAGTATGTCATTGGTTGTGAAATGCTTTGGAATTTTGTGAGGTATGAACGGTGCAGTTGAAATCAAAGTAATCTCTTTCTCACTTCTGGTCCATTGACTGTAGAGATGGGGGGGTAGCTCGGTGGCACAGTAGTTAGCTCTGCTGCCTCACGGCACCGAGGTCCCAGGTTCGATCCCGGCTCTGGGTCACTGTCCGTGTGGAGTTTGCACATTCTCCCCGTGGCTGCATAGGTTTCGCCCCCACAACCCAAAGATGTGCAGGTTAGGTGGATTGGCCACGCTGAATTGCCTCTTAATTGGAAAAATGAACTGGGTACTCGAAATTTATTTTTAAAAAAGAGATAAGCACTTTGGAGACACTGGCCGGAATTTTCCGTCATTCCCGTCGGTGGGATAGTCCAGTCCTGCCACAAGCGAACCCCCACTGGGTGTTTTGTGATGGCGGGGGTGCATACAACGGGAAATCACGTTGACAGAAGCCAGACCTTACCGGCCAATTGCAGGCCACCAGTTTTGTGGGAAAGACTCTCCGGCAGTGCCTGGAAAATCCCACCGACTCTGCACAAAAGAACTGGAAACTCACAGGAATGGGAGACGGGATCGTCATTTGAAGCCAAGTAAAGATACTTACCAGAGGGGCCAGGGACCTCCTGAGTGTGAGTTGGAGCTATTTAAAAATGGCATCCTGATCTCTTGATGCATATTAGGCAGTCGAGGCGGCTGGAAAAGTAGATACACTGATTAGAAAATCTGCTCAATCCACTGTTATGTAACCAGCAACTCAACTCAACAATCTTGCAGGTTACCATTAAGGCCTTTTCACCTGGAACGATGAGTCAACATCCACTGTCCTGTAACTCGGATGTTCTTCCCAATTTTCCTGGCACCTGGAGGGCACACTTTCGGAAGATTGTCCTTTCAAAGTCTGGCAGTCATCTCCTTTTGAAGCTAAGGCATATGTTTGTTTTGCTATTTGTTGGTTAAACATTTACAAATGAATAGTCCTGTACATATCTGTTCACCCGAACAAACGCGATTGAACGGCCACACTGCGCCCGAAAGGCAGCGGGGACCTTATGGAACGGTACTCATGGGGGTCTCCCAGGCGATCGGAGGCCCCTAGGTGCATGCCCTTTGGGCAGGGTGGCACTGCTGGCGCGGAGCTCCACAGTGCACAAAATGGGGCTGCACGCGTCCTTGGCCGCGTGGTCTCCGCTGAGATCCCCTATCTAACCCGAGTGCCGTTTCATAGTGTGGTATTTCCCGGCACTGTGAGTGCCGGGAACTCGCTCGCTCTGGGCCTTTGCTCCCATTTAGTTAAATCCCACCCATTGACAATTGTAATTGGGAAACTGCAATGAAGTGTGTCTTGTTCTCCAGATTAATAACATTTCATTTAACTGGATTGTTTTCCAGTTATGTAAGCCACAACTTCTCAGTTTTGTCTTCAATGTTGTCTCTTCCGTTTCGAGTGAGAAACACGCCCAACTTTTCAAAACACTTGTTCTTGAGATGTGGGCGTCGCTGGCTAGGTTAGCATTTATTGTCCATCCCTAATTCCCCCTCGAGAAGGTAACGGTGAGTTGTCTCCTTGAACCGCTGCAGTCCATGCAGTGTAGGTACACCCGCTGTGCTGTTGGGCAGGGTTGTTCCCAGATTTGATTTAGTGACAGTGAAGGAACGGCCGATATATTTCCAAGTCAGGGTGGTGTAAACCTGTCCTTTCAGAATGGCAGGTGGATAGATCTGCAATTATTTCTGAAATGTTCTGTTTGGTTCGACTCCTTTTCTTTTGTTGAATATCTGTTGATATGCATACGAGGGGCTGACGCTGAGCTGATGTCAAGAATGCATAATTATGCCCTTGAAATAGTTATATGTCAGACGTATCCATTTAATACATGTACTGTACTGCAACACGATCTGTCTGTGATGGACAGAACACATTGTTCAACAAGGAGCATGCCGATTTCCAACATGGATCCATGTTTCCCATTGATCAACATGGCAAGGTTTATTGTTCCCATTTCAATCATCGTATATGATGATCACTCTGATTTCCCACGCATTGACCAATGTCCAAATTAAAGGCTGGTTCTTGCAGATGAAAGTTTGGAATTACTTTTCAAAATTGTTAACTTGATCCATTCCAAACAATTGCAGTTCTTAACCAATTGGCCACAAAGTGTTATCACCGGGCTAGTCCATGCATATGAAGTGAGTCACATCACTGTTACCTGTATGGCAATAGGCTGATGGTAAAATTGCTGCTTTGTATATTAAACCCCCCCCCCCCCGGCATTTGTTAATTTTATACATCAACATAATCGTGCAGGATAACTGCAAACAAAAAGTGAAATAGATGTGAAAAATAAATGAGACGGTCCAAATATATTTAAACTTTTTGTGGAACATTAAAAGTCCCAAATCCTAATTTCTTGGCACATTTTCTTGTTCCTGTTGTCAAAAATAGAATATTTATCACCTAAAGGGAACACCTATAAGACTTTTTACAAAGCACTTTGTGGATTATATTTCAATGATTCTATCTATCTATTTGAAGGCTTTTTTTTAAGGTACACTTTTGTTTTAGTGAAAGCTGCTGTCTCGAACAGCTTGTCGTGCCTCCATTTGAAATAGAAACGCTGGTCTTCAATACACCAGGGAAAATCTCACTTGAATGGCTGACCAACTAAATATTGAATCAATAACAGAGCAGAATGCCAGCGATCAATTCAAAAATCCATCCAGTAGCTTATCCTGAATTCCTACCTCAAACCTGCCATTTTTCTTCTCCAAACCACGAATTACAATAAAACATTGCACGACTGTAATTCAGAATGGACCAATGGAATCAGCCTTACCTTGTGTAATTTTCCCCGGCATTTAACAAGTACTCAGGCTTGTCACTTCGCCCGCATCTCCGCTGATCCGAGTCCTTTGAGAGACATGCGACTGTGTGATTTCAAATCTCTCATCTCAGATCAACAGTTTCTGCACATTTAAAGAGCAGCCTCTCTGATTGGCTATGGCTGTGACTCCTTTCCTTTTCATCTCTCATACTTTCACTTTCTCTCTCTCCCTCTCCCTCCACGCCCCCCCCCCCCCCCCCCCCCCCCCCCCCCCCCCCCCGCCCAAAAAAACTCTCTCTCTTTTTCTCCTTTTTCATTTCTTCCTGAATACTCAGGGCAAAGTAAAATGAGTGCCTCAGTCCAGGAACGTTAATTAATAAAAGCAAAAAGCTTGCAGCCTATTGAAAAATGGCAGCATTGTAAACTCATCAATCCGGAGCAGGGGGTTTTTGCTCGTCAGATGGAGGCACAGCACACAGACAGAGAGATAGGAGCCCTTTGCAAGAGAGCTGATAATAAATTTTACAAACTGGACAAAGCCATTGCAACTACTAAACACTTAACTTGAAGCTCATTCATCAGAAAGCCACAATCTACCTCTAACTACATGCTTCAGCTCAGGGGGTACCCTTTAGTGCCTTGATTGGGAGCAGCTCAAGGCAAATAGAAATTATTTTCCAAATTGCACCTAAATCCATCGGGGGCGAGAATAAACTGGAAAACATGAAAAAAGGAAGCCCAGCAGCATCTTTGTTTAAACCTAGCAGCAAACCCACAGCGCTGGAGATAATTTATACTCTCGTCAGATAAGAACAACATTTCAGATAAGCTTCATGCAAAATTCATAGTGAAATTGTCACCTTGTTCCACTTATACAGTCTCCTTCAGTTTCAATGAAAAGTACTGTACGACTGAATAACAGCTGTGGTTTTACCGGGCACCATGGATACCCTAGTGAAAGGAGAATTATTGGAGCATCTGTGCAGCATCTCGGATGGGCAGGGGTGATGTGTGTAATCGGGGGGAGGGGGGGGGGGGGGGGGGGGCAGTAAACCAGCTCGGGCAATTGATGTGGCAGAGATCGCTGACAAATCGATGGGCAGCAAAATAGCACACATTATTGAATGGTCACTTATTTTCTGGTGAAAGTTGGAATTTCAGTGGCTGCTTCCTGTGATCTTTCACTATTTCACAATTGCTCCCAGCAGATGTGTGCGTCTGGCTTTGAATTGCTCAGTTATTCAGGTCAGGAAAATCCCAGAGTGAAGGCTCAGCCTGTGGCCCAGCGCACAGACAGAGAGAGAGAGGAGCCCTTTGGAAGGGATCTTGGTCTGAGCAGCTGAACCGGGGATGATAGTGCGGTAGGTGGTGGAAAATCAGACAGAATTCCTCTTCCCCATCTTTATCTGCTGACCCTCGCTGGAGGAGGGAGTTCTGAATTGA